>NC_139721.1:96926044-97488913 GCF_964211835.1 Anser anser
TCTAAAGTCTTTTGATTTCCCCCCCAATGAAAAATGGGTCCAAGGGAGGGCAGACTACAGCCCCAACACTGAGGTTAAGGAGGTCACCACCCAAACAAAACTTTCTAGAGAAGAAACGCTGGAAGGTCTCAGCTTGGCAATGAGAACATAACTCCTGCAAGGCTCTGAGAAAGGCAAAAGCAGCTCTGTATCCAGCCTCCCAAAGTGGCACTAAGATGCTCGGGAAAACAGTGAGAAACGGGGTATACACAGAGCAGCCCTTCTCCTGGTATTCCCTCCTGGCTTCCAGTAGGGAAGACAAGCCTGTAACTTGTTCAAAAGGCTCGCGCCTTGATGAAGAACCCATCCTCAACCACAGTAACAAGTCTTAACAGGCTCACTGTGACCAACCATAACAGCTCAGTCTTTCCCATACTGATGAGCGTAAATACCCATGCACATCCTCAGGTGGTCTATCCCCTTCCAAGGACTATGGTGGCTCTACCATGGGACAGTGACTACAGCCCCAGCATTAGGACTCAATCAGAAATCCACCACAAGAAGCAGGAAACATTTAATAATCCCAGGAAGAAATGAGGCATGCAAGGTACTAGGATCACAATGGGACACTGCACTGCTTAAAAACCCAAAGGCATTGACCTACGATCCCACGGGAAGCTGGGACTACCGGACAAGCACTGCCTCTTACCTGTTCTCCAGCAGCGTCATGCACACAACCTCCCGCACACCCGGGTTGTTGGCCTTCTCAACGGAGCAGCTCTGCAGGTTCCAGGTGGCCACCCTCAGCACGGGTCTGCCGTCCCTCAGCCCCCCAAACATCTCCACCGATGGGCGAGTGGAGATGATCTGGGTTGGGCCCCCAGGGGGAAAATCCAAATCCTCGCTCTGGAGGCTCAAAGAAGTGGGGCTGGGATGAGGCTTGGCCGTGAAGTTGAGGCCACCGTTGGTGTTTGTCGAAGGGGGCCGGGACCCCTCTGCAAAAATCTGATGCCTGATTTTGTCTAGGAAGGAGGAATTGATACAGTTCATCCTCACCAGGTCCTCAATACTTTTGAAGGGCCCGTGCTCCTTCCGGTAGTCCACGATGCTGTTGGCAATCTTCTCCGTGATGCCACGGATGCTCATGAGCTGCGCTGGTGTGGCGGTGTTGATGTTGATCTTGGTGGCGGACAGGTGGTGCTCCGAGGCCGGGTCCTTCCGCAGGGAGCTGGGCGAGTGTTGCGCCGAGCTGCCCTTGCTGCTCACGCAGATCTCAAACTTCACCTGCTCCAGCTTGGCCGCCCCGACCCCGCTGACCAGCGCCAAGTCCTCCACCTTCTTGAAGCCGCCGATGTACTCCCGGTACTCCACGATGTTCTGGGCCACCACCCGGGTGACCCCCGGCAGGGTCATCAGCTCCTCCTCCGTGGCCGTGTTGATGTTGAGCCTCTCCTGGTTGACGAGGATGTTGCTGAAGTTGCACGCCGCGCTGAACTTGCGGCTGTGGCACAGGTCGCCAGGGTCGCGGGGGATGGAGCGGTGGCAGCCCAGGTTGCCCCCCATCTCACCGCCACCACCACACCGCTGAGCTGCCGAAGCCGAGGGGGGCTGCGAGCCCGGGCCTCATGGACCCCACGGGTGCCTGGATGGTGGGGGACAGACCCCAAAACAGTCGGTCAGCAAACACGGAGGGCTCCTGCACCCTTCCTCCTCCTCCTCCTCGGGGTCCACCAGCCGCCCGCTCTCTGTCCGCCAGACAGCGGGGAGAGGCGGCCGAGCTGCCCCCGCCTCCGTGCCCGCCCCAGCCCCGCGGCTCCCCTGCAGCCCCCGGCGTCTCCTGCCGCTGCCCGTCCCCGCCGGCGGTACTAGGAGCTCGGCGGCAGCGCCCGCCCCTCGGCCGGCCGAGGCGGGGCCTGGCACCGCCACCACCTCCATCACCGCCTTCCCGGGCGGAGGAGCATGGTCGCCATGGGACGTCCCCGAGGGCGCTCCGTGCACCTCGCCACCTCCAGGGGCACCCCGTGAGGGCTCAGGCCCACCCCGCAGCTCCTGGGGCTCTCCCCTCCGCAGCTGGAGGGGCAGGAGTTAGTTACCTCTACAGGTTTTGGTTTGCTTCACTGTGCTTTCACGCGCTTGGGTGAAGTCTGCACGTCTTGGTGGTGGTGGTTCAGACTGGGGGCACAGCTTGAGCCATCGGGACAGTGATCCCCAGGCTGAAACCCCCCGCAGACTGCTCCTCAATAAGTTAGCATATCTGCCTCAGCCCTGGTCTGCCGTGCACCTAGTCTTCCCCTGGCAGAGAGCACCGCTGTCCTGCCCTGAAATCCTTGCTGCTTATCACCTGTGCGCCTCAGCTGGTTTTAAAGAACCTCATTTGTGTCCCAAAAGCTGCAGCAGCCCACTGCCGTCGGTGTTGTGTAGGTAAAGCCACCGAGGTGTTTACCTGGCTTCTGTTGCACCGAGTCCCATGCTGGGCTGGCTGCAGTGCTATCTGGAGCCAAATGAGCTCACTCCAAACCAGCTCGACTATGCCCACACAGAAGTGACTGCAATGTCAATGAATCCTAAATATAATCGGTGGGTGTAACTGCAAGGAAGGGGGAGGAAAATTGAAAGAAGGAGCAACATATGCTTGCAGATGCCAGCTACACACCCCAGTGCTGACAGTTCACATACGTTTCATTTATCCAGCCAGAACGTAGTGCGTGAGCATTTTCAACATCAAGGATCTGGACTGGCCCTCTCACAAAAAAACCAATCAGCTTGCAATAGTGGCTTATATATGCATTTTCCATGGTAAGTTAATGGAAATTATTTGGGTTCACCTGAAATAAAAAGCTGAATTTATGTAGCTTCTTGATTAAAGGGAAGGGGAATGTGATGAGAATTAGGGAGTGCAGGCTGCACCAGGCTTTTAGCTTGCATATGGGCACTGCTGCTGTGACATTTGCACTAGATATTCTGCTGCAGATCGCACATTTCTCTTCTCTCTGCCCAAGCAATAGAGTTAGCAAATTATCATTACTGGAATGGGTACTTGCTGCATTAGGGCACTGGCTCTTTGCTGACTGCTGGAGCGGTGAAAGTGCTTGCTTAGGTGATTAAATGCTTCCATGTCTACTGGAAAGTGCTCTGTGCACTGCGATAACAGTGGCCAATGCAGCAGAAGTCATGCTGGGCCTAATTCTGCTGGGATGATACTAGCACAGAGCTGGAAACAATTAACCACTCATCTGAGTATTCTTTGCGAGGCAATATTATTACTGTAATAGCTCCAGAAGCTGTTATCTCAATGGAGGACATACTCTTCCGCTTTCTACCATAGGTTGCTTAGAATTGATTCAGGCTCATTAAATAAGTTTTGAAGCTGAAAAGCACCAAAATCTATTTGAGGTGTGCCCCCGTGACTGCAGGCAGCGCCAGGTTTTCTGCATTTCAAACAGAAGGCAGGAGCATCTCCAGAAAGAAGATGACAGGCGTCACTCCTGTCCAGCATTTTCTATTGTCAGCAACTACTCAACACGTTTTGAGTCTGCAGCATGAAAATAATATGCAAGGCTGGACACAGCTGCATTGTGGATGAGTATGCAGAGCTCAGGGTTATGCAGTGGGTATCCCATCACCTAACCCAGAGTATGACCTATACTGGTGGGGATGCAACAGTGAGTAGGGAGGATATCACTCCATTAGCCCTTTACCCTGATTCTTTTTGGCAAGACTATGAAAAGGAGAGTTGCAGGGAGTTTACTGAGCTCTGAGTCAACTTATGACACATCTTGGTATTCTCAGAAAAGTGCCAAAAGATGTGAAAATGTACAGCTTTGGTCTGTATTTTAAAAGGATTAAAAAAAGTTTAAAAAAAAAATATACTGTCTTGATATCAGTGTTAGGCAATCCATTACCATGGGAGAGCTAACAACAAGGTGTAGCCAGTAAATGATTGAAAAAACAATGGCAAAAATTACTGACAGCCAGTGCAGGCAACAGAAAATAGCTCTTGTGAAACAAGAGTAGATATTACGGTTTATCTTCAACCCAATCACAAGCTCAATGATTGATCACAGTCTGCAGGTACACAGCAGCTGGCAGGGACCCTCCCCTGGGCTGCTCACCACCTCATGTGACAAGAGGCCACAAATCTGGGTTTCCTGGACCTTTGTCAGCCCAAACAGGTTATAGGGCTCCAAGACGCTGTGGGTGGCTTATTCCTCAGAATCTGCAGCTTACTGCCGACCAAGCAGCTGGCTGCCCACCAAGGCTGGCTTAAAAACTTCTCAGCGCAGGCAAAATGAAATTTTGCCATGGTGAGGATGTGAAGCTGAGGAGCACCTTGAAGGGCCAGGTGGGCTTCCAGAGTGAGAGGACAGGGAAGGACCCCCTCAAAAGACCCTCACTAGCAGCCATCGCCCATCCCACGTAGCACTTTCATATATCAGTATAAAGCACAGCAAAGTGGGCAGTGAGGAAGTAACTATTTTATCACTGCCCAACAGCCATTTGTTGAGCTTGGGCTCACTCTGCCACTGCCTAGAGCCCTCCTAGCTGCTTCTAAGGCAGAACTGCTCACACCCTGTCCCCCCAAGCAGCTAGCCCAGGGGTGAAAGGTTCCTGGGCAGCTGAGTGGCGTAGGGACAGGCAGCCAGCCACGTGGGAAACCCAGGGGTAGGGCAGTGTCATCTGCTTGCTGGCTCTGGAGTTATTGCCCAGTAGGAGTTGCTCAAAGAGGAAAGAAGAAAACGAACTAAACTTATCGATGAGAAGGAATTTCTCCAACACGTTCAAATTAAATGTTTAAGAAGGATATGGACTTGCCTAAACCCAGAACAATGGAGTGGATGGAGATATTGCTGATGCAGGTGCTGCTGAGCAATGTCTTTTGACTGAAGTCATGCAAAGAGTCAGCCTGGAGGGCACTACATTTTTAAGGCTTAACTTCTCAAGATTTTAAGATGGCCTTAAAATCTATCTTCATATTTTCCAAGATGTATCATCTATGTTGCAGAGACTCTAAACCAATAAGCTGTTCCGTGAAGGACAGAAGGAGCCAGGAGGTGTTGCTCAAGAGAATACCACAAAGTTTGACTTCAGTCTTCAGGCCACAGCTGCGATTCCTACCAGCCCGCCATGTGATAGCAGTGTCTTTTCCAGCTCTTGCTCACACAGCCTTTGGGAGTCAGGGGCTTGGCACTGCGGAGCAGTCATGCATCATAGACCTCAAAGGAGAATCACATGAGGATGGCTGTTACCGGGCTGTTCCAAGTATAAGTTGCTTGCATGTGTCACCCTTTTTAACAGGTTTCCTTCTCGTGCAAAGAAAAGGTGCCCAGGAGGAAGAGCACTTGCAATGGGATCATTCCTGCTGCAGATTCCTCTACTGGAATTCTTTAAAATGCCACAACCCCACTCAGTGGGTGGAGGTCACAGGGCCTGGGCTCCATCCAAACCCATGGAAAGAGTCCTTTTGCCTGCAGGGGAGGAGGAACTGTAACGTGCTCTCAGGAAGTCACCCAGAGAGCATGTTCTTAGACCTGCTGCACTGGGCTCTTAACGGGCAAGGACTTGAACAGGAAACTGAATAATTGCAATATTTGTATTTTTATTAAAAGGACTTATTAAAATAATTGTTTTCTTCTGAGAGTGCATCTTCAGTAACACTTGTAACAGAGGCCCAAGGCAGAAAACAGACGGATTTTTTATTAAGACAAGTGATAACAAGTACGAGTTAGCAATTTCATGAGCAGTGGAACTTGAGAAGTCTGATTTCTGATGGCTCTTTCCTCTGTTGATTTTCTGAGTTATAGTAATGACATTGAATATACATCAGTGTCTCAGCAGTGTCATTGATTCGGATGTCTCTGTACTATTTGGCCATTCATTTTGTGGCATTTGTAGGAACTTGGCATTTTTGAGACATTTAGCCTCTCTGTCAAATTTGCTTGAAATTAGCCCACATGCTAATAAAATCCTTGTGGAGGGAGTGACACGCAGAGTAGCAGGGAACACAATCACATGAATGTTATTTTCTTAGCAATCCAATGTCTGTGGTGTGAGCTCTTTTTCCTGTAAGACATTTTACATGGCTGCCAAATTGGTTGCAAAAAGATTAAGTGATGTCATGGGCGCTGGGTTGCCAAGTTACGGGTGTCACATCCTACAGAGAAATGCTACCTCAGAAGGGCGAGCAGAAGTGACTCATCTTCATGCCTCAGTTAGGTCTTCCATTTGGTTGCTGTTGGGTCTGAAACCCCCATCTCTCCCTCCCACAGGAGATCCTAACCACTGGCGCACTATGCTCTTTCATTAGTGCATGGTGGAACAGCTCATACTGGAGGGAAGTGAGAGCGAGCCACATCAGAGAGGACGTTCTCCTACAGGGCTTGGGATACAATTTTCATTTTCCTTAGACAGCGGGGGAATTTCATTTTCATCCCCCACATCTGAGGTGGCACTGTTAATTACTCAGGTATCCGTGGGGTCACAGAGCCAGAAAGGAATTCGAAAATACAGGCCTTCCTTCACCGCAGGCAGACACCAAGGCCGTGTCTACAGAAGCAGGCCTCCAGTGGTGGTGGCACCTCCTGAACTTCCCAGACTAGAGACATGGCTTACAGTAGACCCTTGTCACAGCTAACGTTTTCTTTGAGGCCCAGTCTAGCAGATCTCTTGTAAAAATGCCCATAAATCACCATTTTGTGATTCTGGAAGGGGACAGAGACAGGATTTGTGACTTGTGATCAAGGTATCTCAGTAGTCACCCTGGACAAGACTTCAGTGGTTCCACCCAGAAGCAAGTGTCCAGCGGATTTTCATGAAAAAAAAAAAAATGTGGGCAACAAGATTTTAGGCATCTCAAGAACTAAGCATGTTTAATACCAGAAATAAAGATAAATATTGAAGCCTACCTCCTAACCATTTTGTTATTTCACTGAAGAAATTATTTTTTGCATTGTTTATCATTTATAACTTACTTGTAGGTACTTTATTACCTTCTACTAAATGAAGAATTAAAACATCATCATCAGTTTTCTTGTTCAAAACATAAAAAATGGTTAACAAAATACCTTTCATGCTTACTTTTGACTTTTCAAAGAGATTCATGAACACTAGTTAGTTATTTCATACAAGCAGCTTTTTAGCAGAAAGCAGTTCTGCAGCTATTAAATTAGCGAATACAATTCTGCTCAGCCTTTTATATTACATGTAACTTCTGCTATTTGGGTTATTTATTTTTGTATGGTTTGTTGTTGTTGTTTGTTTGGTTTTTTGTGGTATAAAAACCACTCAGTCTCTACTTCTTTTTCACATGACTCGTTGTTCTTTAGATCCTGAAATTATTCACAGAAACAAAACTTGGACCCATAATTTTCCTTATATGTAAGGAGCAGTAAGGTCTGCGTGTTGTTTGCTTGTGCTAGACTCATTTGTTTCCTGTCTCTGTCTCTTCATGTGTAAATTTCTGTTTGTTAAGAAGAAGAAAAAAAAAACACAAACTAGAATCATTTTTTCCTTCAGCCCGAGTCTCAGATGAGATCTATAGAGAATAGAGCTCCAGTATAAATGCATAGCTCTGTTCAGGATCAGTTCATTCATTTATGAAATTAATATGAAATATTTTGTTTAGGACTTTTCACATAAACATAGCATCTTGCTTACATTAAAATCTTTTTTGTTCTCTGCACTACTCTCTTGAGAAAATCTCTCTTAAGAAAGTCTCTCACATTTCAAGTTCTGCACCAACAATTAAAATGGTTTCATGACCTCAGCCACTCCCAGTAGACTTTGAACTTCTCTGGGGAACCTCCCAGACAAGTGACACCTAGCTGCATAATCATTACAACATCTTCTGGGGAGGTTTAATCTAATTCCCATAGGACAAAGGCAGAGGAAGGATGCCCAGAACGATTCAAAACAATGCCTGCTGATTTACCTGAGCAGGTGGCCCTGTGCTCTTGGTAGAATTAACTGGCATAGTTGTCCATCTGAAAGTCAGGCTTGTTCAAATGAAAACATAGAGGAGGTAGGAAAGCAAAACCATAAAGAGGTCTTCCTCTAGAATCAGGCCATATAGGATGGCTACTTAGACGAGACAGGTGTACTCAGATCATCATCAGCTGGTGGAATTGACAGCAGAGCACCTGTGGAGCTAGTTTGAGCAGTACTGAACCACTGAAGGACAGGCAAGTCCTTAAGCACCTGGAGCTGAACAGCACTGATCTATTTAAAACAGAAAATGAAGGCCCTATTAAGCCTAACTTTGATCCCTGGAAAGATCCTGGCACAAATAACCACTGTAAGTACGTTAGGTGATCAAAAAAATAAAATCAGCATGGCTTTACCAAGCTCACTTTTTTCTTTATCAGGGCAACTGGCTTGAGGGACTGGAGAGAAGCAACAGATTGATGATAGAGGATGGAAGTATACTTACAAAGTTTGTAGGTGGCACCAAGCTGAAGGGCCTGCAAGGACTTTGGCAGGTGGGGTCAAGTTTCCAAGTAGTCTTCACGGATCAGAGGGATGTTCCAGAACTGATAAGATGAGCTTTGGCAGAGACCTAGGGAAGAAAAAAACACAGCATCCATGCAAACTGAGGAATAACTGAGTCACAGATGGGTCAGGAAAGGCTCACAGTATAAACAGGAATCATCAGTGTATCCTACTGGGTAGAGACCAAAGGCTGTTTCTAGCTGATCTCATTAATCCTGATGACGTGATTAGGAAGATAGCTATGTGATGACACAATTACAGTCAAAAACATGATGCTTAGAGCCATCATACCAAAGAATTGATGAATTACTAACTGCCAGATATTGTACAACTCACAAAAAACAAATGGCTCCTCCAAAACAAATCCCACAGCCCTGAAGATTTTACTATTTTAAGCCTAGTTGCTGGTCGTTGCTGATGCCGAGTAATATATACTCTGGTAAACAGCCTAATTGAAATCACAGGGACTGTGAAGTACTGTTGAACACGAGTAAAACTTGATGAACGTAGCCTGAGGTGAGGAGTTTGCTGACTAAATATGGGCTTAAATTACATAGGATATTACAGTGTTCTTTTTACAGTGCATGACGTTATCAGTGAGGTCACACCCAGAGCTCCAATCCTTTTTCTAGCCAAGTATTACCTGTTTGAGACAGGCTTTTCCAAAGTTTGAAGAGTCATGAGAAAAAAAATAGCTGTTGCCATTTTACGCAAGCTTTTGTGTTATGTCAGCAACATGAGCTCCCCACGCTCTGCAGCATATTCATTCCTATTCACCTGGTATATTTTTTCGCATGACAACATAAAAACAACACAGCAGATATTAGATAGCTGTACTTTCTACACAAACGTTGCTCTGAACATTGTAGGATGTAGGTTTTTCCTTTGATGGATTTTCAGACTTTGCTGTGGTTCAGAACAGTTCCCAGAACCTCCTGCTTTAAAGACAATCTCTCTAAGTAATAAGAAATTAGCTTTAAGTGTTTCCCCCAAATGTCCCAAAGCAGGCAGTTGATTAATTCCGATTTCACCCTGCACAGAGCCATGGCACACACCCTTGCCACCTGGTAGGTGAGCCACATTCCTCCCCTATTAGTCATGGAGCATGTCTGCCTTTAACCTAGCAGTGGCAGGCAATTATGTATGGGACATGGGGTGCTCCTCCCATGATTCAGGAGACTTTCGTGTCTCCTGATGCTGCAAGGTGCCATGTGTCCCTACCCCGTCACCTTCCAAGTAACCTCAGGGGATGCTGACGTGTCACCAGCATGACAGAAAGAAGATGGGACACTCAGTGAGGATAATAAGCTCAGAGGAATTGTTGGGCGAATGACTGTGCTTATGCTGACTAAGGCTCCGTCCCAAGGGTGCCAGTTGCTGACCGACTGTGTTTCTCATGTACATGTACAGGCACATGATGCTTTAGCAACCAAACACATCTGGGAAGACAAACACTGCTCCTTCAGTATATATACCTATATACTATATTGCTATCCCAAACTGGATGTGAATTCACTCTACATGCTGATACAGGGCTGAGTGCATGGTGACCATCATGCCTGGGGCTTCAGGAGCCTCTTCTGGATACACTGATTCCCTTGGCCTGCGTGACATCCAGCACTACCAGGCAGTCATCAAGCTGTCCACCGTAGCTGGATGAGTTTTACCTCTCAAACTGTCAGATATGAGCTACTCAAACTAAGCAGTTACTGTTAGGTGCAGTACAGCCTTCGTGCTGCACAGGAATGGGGTGACTGATTTATTTTTTTTTTCCTTCAGCTTTTTCCATTGCATATCACTGTTTGCCAGCATTACTCCTAATAGCATAGGACAGTATGATTTTAGACAGCCAGGTGAAAAGACAACCCAGTATAGTCTCTAACTGTTTTGGAGATTATCTATCAATAGAGGTCTGCATATTTCTAATGGCTTCTGGCCCAGCTCTGGGAGGTCTTTGGACCCAGGTCTGTCATTGCGTGCTGTGTATGAGGATCCGCCATCTGCACTGCCCTCACTGAATCCAACTTTCTCTAGCATCAGTATGCCTAGCTGGAGAGCAGGGGATTGCCCAACCTGAGGAAGGGTATCAGCACGTGGCCTTCACAGGGTGTGTTTGAGATAGGCAGCCATGTACTCTAGCAGTTGGCAGGAACAGTAAATGGCATTCACATCAATTGATCCTGATACCATCTGGCTTTCAAAGGGCTAATTCTGCCAAAGACAAACACTCAATGGTTCTTGCTGGCTTTGCGGTAGATTGAAAAGAAATAGGAAGGAATTTTGCCCCATCTGTATGCTTTTGTCCTCACTGCTTTTAGATAAGGTCACACAAATTTTCCAATTCAATTTGGATTTAAGCTGGTGATTGTTTAAGGCACAATGATGACTCTGTATCACAAGAACAAATGATGAAAGAAACAGTATTAGAAAAGATCCCTCAGATCAGTGAAGGCGCTGTAGTTTCCCCTTTCTTAAGCTTTGAATTTCATCTGGTTTTCCCAAGCGTAGGCCCTGACAGCAGTAATTTGGAGCGCACTGCCCAGTAGAAACATTGTACCAGCTACTAAAGGATATTAAGACCTAGGTGGCCGCTCACAGACAAGTTCCCAAAGGTGTCTGCAAGCCCCTCAGCAGTGCCAGGTGCATTCTTCCCTTTGGACTTCAGGCAGAGTTAGAGATTCCCAGGAGACCAGGCCAGGCTTTGTGCGTGGAAGCAAAAAATCAGGCCAAGAATTGATCCTACCTTAAATCAAGTGAAAGAACAACAAACAAACAAAAGTAAAGAACTAAACAACAACAAAACAACAACAGCAACTTATATAAGGGCCAAAATAGGGGTGTCTGTCATTCTCCAGGAAGTTCCTGTTACATCCTATAAAGCATGTTTTTAATTAAAATGTTCAGCAAGATCGTATCAAGTAGTTTCACTTTCTAGAACTGGAACATTTAATAAGAAGTCAACTGTAATCTTGATTTAAAATGTTGAATTAAACTTTTAAAAGAAACTTAGGGGAATATCTGAATAAAATTTACTTTATTAGAAAAGACCTTCTTGCTAAAAGTGTCGGACATTTGTGACAACTGTCAAACAATTGTTCCAAACTCATTGTTCAGAAAACCCTAAGGCAACTTTTAAGGATTTTTTTTTTTCCAAAAAGTCTTGAAAATCTCTAATATTTGACTAATATAAGCTGTTAAAAGGAACAGATGAAGAACCAGCTGAAAAGGGGTTCACCTCACTTTACTGTGTCACTTTGTAGGGCCAGATATTTAATATTCACATATCATTGGATAAAGCTCAAGGGCTGCCTACAGAGAAGATATCCAGCTCTCTCCGTGCTGTCTTCTAAGCTGCCTGTGTCTTCACTTAACAACTCTCTTATCTGTATGATGGTGTCACAAGTGGCTCCTAACCAGGCCCACTGAGAAGCAATTAAGATCCAGGACCAAGTTACCCAGCAGTTTTCTTTGCTTCCCGCCTTCTGTGCCACCTACTTGCCTTCCACTTGGTATACACTCCTACTCTTTATGACTGTGCTCTTTACAGCTCCTTATATCTTGGAGCTATCAGTGGCAGCAAATCAACAGAACGGGTTGAAATGGGTGAGGGAGAGACAGCATCAGACGTCACAAGGGCTTCTCTCACCACCCCAGTCCCCTTGCAGTTGGGTCAGTTTTATCTCCTCTTCTCTGCTCTGCTCATAAGTCTCTGCCAGATCACTGGTGTGGTTCTGTCCTTCCTCACTGTGCTACTCCTGTGGCCTACTTATTATTATTAATAAGAGTTATTAATAACCTCTTTAAATGCATTCCATTTCAGCAGAAAATTCTGAGCAATCTTCACCCCCCCACACACCCAGATATCCCCATGAGAGTGGTGCAGCCTTGGGGTAGGAGTCCGGAGAAGCTCAGAAATCTACTTGTGGAGATCTTTAAAGCCCAACTGTAGATGGTCATGAGCCACCTCATGTAGTTGAGCTACACCTTTACTGTAACTAGGGTATTACACTACGTAATCTCCCTTCTAACATAAAGGGAGTTTTGTAGAAGACAGTGGTCTGGGACTTGTCTTGGTAGACAGAAGCTGTGGTAGAGCTTGGTGAGATGTAGACAGCACCGCTATGGGAAGGAGAAGAGGTGAATAGAGGGTTGGGTGGTGTGGAACTGGTACTCTCATTTCCATTCTTGGCAGATCCTTTGGGATAACCATCCCAATTTAAGCTGATGAACTAGCTTCATCTATACTAGTTGAATGATATTTTTGATAGTTAAAGAAGATATGGATAAAACAAACAAACAAAAGCAAACAAAATCCTCATCCATTTGCTCTCACATAATCAGTGTTTTTTTTTTTTTTTTCCTGGTTCTTCAGAAATTGAAATAAAAGTCTGTTAACACTGTACAAATAAATCTGAAAGTCTTCTGTCAAAGCTTATTGGAGATGGTCCAGCAGAGAGACTCCCCAGTCAAGGAGAGTTTGTTTTGTTTTGTTTTTCCTGAGAAAAGAACCTCATCCTTCTGACAGCAACAATCACAGAGCTTATATTCTGCTGTCACTCCGCAAGATACATGGGGTTAATTTTAAGAGAGAAAAAACAAATGGCTTTTTTTATTTTGCCATTTATTTGGGAGAAGTTTGATCACATCAGAACAATGGAAGTAAAGAGAACTCAAAAGAATTATTTGTCTTGTAAATGGAATTTGATGCAAAGAGCAGGCTTTAATTACAGAAAGTTGAAACAATGTTTCCTTAGCAAAAAGTTTGAGGTGTTTTTTGTTTGTTTGGGTGTGGTTTTGTTTTGCTTTGTACTTATTGTTAGTTACTATGGGAAGGGATGTGTGTGCTTAGGAATCCAAACAATTATAGTAGGATTTTAGTTCTGTCAACTACTTCATAAGAAATATCATCGACAACAGGAAGATTTCACCTTAGCTTATTTGTTTTAAGGGCAAAATATAGATACCATGATGGGTTCATAGTCATTGGATGACATACTGCATCAACACAGAAAGTGATAATTGCCTTGCCTTCAGGAGGCAGACCCTTTCTCCATTTGAAAGCACAGCCCAGTACAGAAGACTTAATACAAATAGATCTCCATCTCCCACAGTAAAAAGGATCTGCAATCCCTCAGAAGAAGAAACATCAAATACCGGTCACATTAAGATTCTGCTCCATACTGGATGAAACTGTCAGTTCTTCCTAGCTTGTAGTTATTATAGTTGGTAACATCTATATTAAATAATAGCATTATGACTAATTGTGTTAATAAGATAGCCCCTCGATACAATACATCATTCTGGCCAGGTTTTCAGGTTTAAAATGCCTACAGTTTTTTCCATAGCTATGCTTTTCTGCATTTTCGTGGTCACATCACAGGCTGGGGACATATGTACTGGTTCCTGGCATCACTTTTGGACATAGAGGTTCCAAAACTTGAGAAAACTGAAGGAAAGGAAGTAAACTCCCCCACTTTTGGGAGGCTTTCTGAGTATGAAAAATGCACGCTGTATTTGTTAGAGGCTGAAGTTGAATTAGCATTTAATTGCATTAACATTTAATGCTTTAAAATGTCAGGAAAAGGCTGGGAAAAAAAAAAAAAAAGAACTCAGAAGAGAGACAGATCTGAAGCACGCAAGTTTAAACGCCTGATTTGGATTCCTGATGAAGAACCATCTCCACTTTTCTTGCCATGCTGTAAACAAAAAATTAGCTTGTTCCGTCTTAAATGCCCCCACCATCAGCTTTCTAAACAATTTGAAGCTAATCAAATTTAACTACTCTTTCCAATTAATTTTGTTTCCCAGAATGTTATTTGATAATGTGAATTGCAATGGAAGTAAAACAGAGCACGCTCTTCTGAGGACTCAGGGCTGTCAGACATGCTCTGCTTGCCCTTAGCACCCGCCTGTGGGGAGGAGATGCACTCGAGCTGCTGTAGCAACCATCGCCATGCCTGCACGACTTGGAGTGACTTGAGAGAAGCTGTGCATGCTCAGTGACTGTGTTCTTTGAACTACATGGCTCAGAAACTTGTACCTTCAGGAGACCAGTGATCCATCAGGCTGAGAAGAGACCAGATGTAACAGCCTGCGCTTCCAGCTGAGAGAATAAAGGAGCTGTATACATTTACAGTCCCTGCTAATGGAAGAAGTCTTATGCTGTAGCTTTTTTAATCATGAAATTACTCTAACCAGCAACTGTACAGAAAAACTGTGGTTTAAAAAGGCCAGATGAAGTCTTCTGCAAGGATTCTCTTGAGGATTTTTTCCTAATTATTATTATACTCTCAAATCTGAGTGGGAATATCTACAAAGTATAAGCTGTACCAGCTACAGCCTGCAAGACACCAGAAATCAATACAGTCCTAGAAGGTCCAGTAAAAGCATGTGTTTTTGTGTTCCTTGGGAAATGCTACTCCAGCAGTATCACATTGCTGAGAACTTGGTACTTCATAGCAAAATGAACTTGCACATAGAAGAGAATATTTGCAAATTCATAGCGATATTCATTTTTAATGAATACACTAAACACTGAGAGCTTTGTCTCTTCACTTCTGTGCCCAGCCTATTGCCTCTGTAGTAAGACTCTAGGCGTAGGAAGAACTGGAATGGTGCAGAGGTGTCTCAGCATTTCTGTGCTGGAGAGATTTCAGCGTTTTGGTCTCTTCACTTAAGAAATTATTTGACAGTAATGGATATTAAGGAAACTAAAGTGTCTGGAAGATCTGAGAATAAATGTTTTTCTGAGTGGGGCTAAGGACTGTGTGGGTTTGATGAGTATTTTCACTGAACAGAAAGCCCCAGGAAGGACCTCTCGCAGACTGGGATGAGCAGGGCAGTGTCCAGAGGACCAAGGCAAATGAGGCAGGTTACTATAGCTTCACAGAAAGTATTTCATCTCCTCTTCTTTCTCTTAACAGCAAGGTTCACGCCTACTACGTATGCCTCATGTACTTCCAGAATAGGACATGCAGGGAGCAAATCCTTTGGGAAAATACCAGTGACGGTCTTTCTCTAAAAACTTCTGATGATCCTAGGTTACTAAACCAAATGCTCAGAGGTACTTGCTCTGTTACGCTTTTCAAAGGAGCTGGGCTGAGAAGCAAAAAAACTAACAATGGGGGATTGCTGGGGTTCCCACCACCACCACGCATTCTTTCTAATCCAAGCACCTCAGGAACATCACAGAAGTCTTCATGGCATCTTTATTGCAGCTGGAGGTGCCGTTAACTTCTTTTTTACAACTGAAAAGTTAGGGAATGTAATTAAATGCCTGAAATCAGAGCTTGATGTGTCTCAGGCTTTCCCCTTACCCCTGGAAATACTCCACTGCATATGCTAAATGCAGACAATCCTGTAAAGTCAAGCCAGACAGGAGAGAAAATGTTGAGAAGCATTTGTTTTGAAATACATCATCCAGACACTGCATTATTCTGCATGCATCAAAGAAAATATTTTCCTCCTTCACCAACGACTCCTGCCAGCTCCCTGGTTTCCTAAAGCAATATCCATAAATTTCTGGAATTTCTGTACGGACATGAAAACAAAATATTACTGTACTGCAACGTCTTTTGGCATGAGCATGTATCACATTTGAATCATTGCTTGTAACATTTTTATTTCTGGACTGTGAAATCTTGGCCACCTGACTCTTAGATTAAAATATTAATAAGATAAAGCTATATACCATAAGGCTTCTCAGATAAAAAGCTTAGCTGTGAAAAGGCTTCTTCTTATCCATTTTTATCCTTGACTATGTCAGAGTGAATTGTAGCATCTAACTCTTCAGCTAAAACCCCTATTCTGTATTTGATCCGTAACAAATAGGATAATATTTATTTTATTTTGGAGTTTAATTTTAGATGAGGTGACATGCAACAGAATGAAGCACAGGCTCTGCATAACTGTCTCCTGCTGTGTGATAAATGACAGAGTACAACTGAGTAATGCAGAGGCAATTAAAATAGGAATACCCCCCCCCCGGAAGTTTTCACCCTATAACCCCATAACTAAGGGGACCCAACCAACCAAGTGAATACCAACAGCTTCAGCTACGTCCACGCAGCATGCTGTTCATATATAGCCATACTGCAGAGTGTGAGGGGGAATAGTCCAAATGAGGAGAACTTTGGTCTGCTTCTGTGGGAGCTGTTATTTTTGCCACAACACAGAGGGGCCCTCCGTACAGCAGCCTCCCCTTACCTACCACCATCCACGAAGGCACTTGAGATCACGTAGTGCAGCCAAATAAACAGGAAGATCTTTCATGAGGTGGGACATCACTCTCCATGCAACAGTTCTTTCAAGCAGCTGCTTATTTTGCTGTGAGTTTAGTCTCATTGGTTTTGCTGACTTAGTGATCATACATGCACACTTAGGTGTTGGCATTCTTTTTGCTAGAAGTCATCTTCTTGCACCTATGTGCATTATGACAAACAAGCATGCAGCAGTTATGGGCACCGTCTTCTGGCAGAGACAGTCTGTGCTGCAGCTATGAGGGGATGGATTAAAATAAATAGATAATTGGCTGTGACAGAGTAGGGAAAATGTGGAAATGTTAAATCTCTTCCTAGCTGAAACTGTAGGGCAGGAAAGGCACTTGGCAAAGTCCATTTCAAAAGCATATACAGACAAAGCGCTAAGATAACCCTGACTCCTAGCTTAATCTCAGTTAACTAAGGTGCCATATAGTCTTAACTGTGACAGTATCTACATTATCTCACCAAGGCACTGAAATTAGTCATAAAACAGAACACTATAATTCATTCTGTCAAAGCTATTTTTGTTCACTCGGAGCTGTTTTTACAGACTGACATAATTGGACAATAGGTATGACAAGCCTTTATTGTGATGTTATCTTCGCAGAGCTAGAGACTTTGGTGTAGGAGAGGATGAAAGACAGACTTCTGCCAAGCAACACGGCATGGAGAAAGCCCACCTAACCTGGGGAAACCAGGACACCATGTTCTTCTTCCTGTTAAGCCAATACCAATCCCACTAAAGCTGCCTCACTGTAAGGCTGGTGCAGAGTCAGAGCCAAGGACTGTAGTGATGCTCCATGCTGGCAGTTTCCCAGAACCCAGTTCTAGACAGAAGGCATGGGCAATGTGGAGATGGGTTGGGGGGGGGGGCGGAGGGAGGAAGAAATTTCTGGTTTAAATATTCACTTTTTGGATAAGCTCCTGCCCTACACAGCTGTCTTTTCCATATTCCCTTTTACAGTCCCACCTGCACACCTGACCATACACAGCCACACACTTTCAGAGCACATGGATTATCAGATATCAGCATGATGGGATACAGTCATCTATCAGAGGAGAACATATACAATACACCACACAGCTTATCTTTACTGAGCCAACCAATACCCCAAAAGAACAAGTTCTCTGTATTTCAGCATTATCAGTGTGCTCTAATAGTTATGTTTTTATAGGGCTTCCCATCCTCGAGACAGACTGACTTCTTGCATTGCCCTTGCCGTGGAAATCAATAACATGCAGCCTCATTTCACCGAACAGGCAGCTCTGGCAGGGAGGTTAAACTAGAGCTCTGTGGCCACAGAGGGCTACATTATCTGCTGCTTGGCACACCAGTCTGTGTCTCAGCAAAGCAGCACCTACATGGGCACGAGACAACCAAAACAAAATGGGCTATTTACCTCCTCCTGGTCTGTGCTGAAAAAGACTTTGCAAACTGTTCCTTGCTTTGCTCTCAGAAACTGCTCACAAGCAGCTGACAGCTGAGGCTTAAAAACCACACTGATTAGAGATGGCCTGTGCTGAGTTAGAAAACCTGATGCCTAAAAAAAAAGCCAGCGAGGAGCTAGCATCCTGTTAGACGCTTTCCCATAGCACCTAATGAGCTGGCTTTCAGGGGGAGCTCCTCATCTGGCTGAGATTGCCTTGAGAGTTTTTCTGAGCAGAGATGACTCCTCTGTCATCCATCCCGCTGTGTTTAGCCCTGACTAGGAATAATAGGGGCTGCTACAATGCAAATGAGAAAAAAAATATCGCTCTATATTGCTGGCACCAGGAGAGCTCCTGGCCCTGCAGTAAACACGGTGATGATAATTCTCTCAGCCCTAATGGGGACCACTGAAATGTCAAGGCTGGTAGCTGCCCTTTCCCTCCTGATGTGATAGTTAGCCCCTGGAAGGAAAACAAATTACTGAGGTGCTCCTGTCTGACAGCCACTAAACACCTCATAAGGGGTGAAAACTGTATGCTCAGCATTGCCAGGTAGATCCTTAAAGCAGCTGGGGTGTTGAATGGCAAGCTGCAAAGCGAGCTCCCATGGCACACAGCACCTTTTGCTGAAGGAAAGCTTCTCCTTTAAATAACTCCAAACCCCCAGGCAAATAATGGTTTCCATTCTCAGTGCTTAGCTGTACTGTTTGGGGCTGTGTAGTCTGCCTGTGTTTATAAATAACCCACTTTGTTTACCAATTATTTTAAGTATTTTCAGGAAGGGGAAGGAAGAAAACTCTGGGAATATTGCAATTGCCTGTCTGCCCTCATTAGCCCAGTAATTATTTCACTGTAATTCAATTGTTTCTTGTACTCAGTTCAAGATAAGAAGACAGCAACAGCAATAGTAGCTTATGAAGTTCCTCTTTCTTTCTTTTTTTTTTTTTTTTGCTTCTTTCTCCAAGGCTATTCATCCCTGCCTCTGCATCACTCCCTCCTTGTTAATATACACATCTTGGGGGGCTTACTGCTGTGCATTGAATCAGAGTTAAAAATACTTATCTTCCTTTCTTTTTCAGTTTTTTTTTTTTTTTGAAACCCAGATCAGCTGACATTTTTCGTGGTGGGTACTTGGTGAAAGCTAAATGAAATTTGTCTTGTTTTATTCAAGTTAATAAAATCTGCAAACATGGTGTTACCTATTATTGAAAACTAGGATGCTTTAATACCCACATCTGTGAATACTCAAGACTGTATCAAAGCAAATGCTTTGAACTACACACCAGCTTTTGATGCTCTTTACTATAGCAGTGGAAGTAGGAGACAGAAATGTAGATCCCAGGTGTAAGAGCATTCCCATCAGAGGTAGAAATGGCCCGAAATATTCACATAAGTTTGGAGTTTCTGAAAAAGACCAGCTTCCTGCTGCTTGGGGCTTGAGTGGACTTACTGGGCAAGCCGAGCAGATAACCAGGGCTGCCCAGCAGATGCACAGTGTCTGAAAGCAACCAGCTGTCTTCATGGCTTTGCCATGACCAGGGGTACAACCAGAGCAGCACCTCCAGGAATCTCCTCTCCACTTTGGATTCTCCACAGCGTCCCAGCATTCCCGTTAGTGCATACCACAAGGCCCTGTAGGCAGTGAAGGCAGCCCCAGTAGGCAGCAGCTTGAGGAAGGGACCACCACAAGATGCTCCGTGGTGAGCTGGAAGTGAGAAGAGCACAGTAGGGTGTGCTGCACCTCTGCTGGGCACCCAGCACTCAAATACTGAGGCTGTCTCCTCAAACTATCCTGATTTGGGTTGGGGGGGGGGGGGGGGAACAAAACAAAACAAAACAAAACAAAACAACTTGATTCTGCTACTAGACTCAGATAAAAACACAGTCATGAAGGAAGGGGGGATTTTAGTATAGCTCCTCCTGTTTAAAAAAACAAGTTTCAGTGTCAGCTTGGTGACACAATTTCCTCAGCCAGGTTACGTTGGACTGAACAGTTTTCAAATTGTAGCTTCACTTAATTTTAAAGCTAAAATGATGAATCCTCCTGCTGTTGGACCCAGATCTTCATTTCAGAGCTCAAGGAGTTCTCCTTACTTGGGAGAGAGCTGTATATTCCTCCTGCTGACACATCTACTCCCACTTACACCTCAGCAGAGGAACAGCATGGCGTTGCACTTCTTCTGCAACAAGGACAGAAACTGACAATTTTCCGTATGTATTTCCTTTTTTTTTTTTTAATTATTTCCCCACTTTTTCAACCAAACAGCAGCCACATCCCTTCCTCTGCACCGAAGTCTCCATGCTCAAGTCCATGTCACTTAAATTACCTCTAGCTTCAGCGACCTTCTCCGTGCATGTCTGATGCCACCACACCTGCAGGGTGCTGAGGCTGAACCTGCAAAGGGCAGCCACTGGTGAAGTGGCAATAGGAAGAGGCAGAGAGGCAGGACCGATGGGGAAAACAGCCCTGGCTTCACCATGAGTAACTGCACACAAGGAGCTGCGAACTCTGCTCGAGTTTCTCAAAACTTCCACGCATTTATCTCGGTCATCAGCATGGCCTTTCTCAGAGAAGCTGGGATGTTTTGGGAACGGCGCAAGAGGAGGAAACTTTCTCTGACCTCACCAGCGTGTCCTGGAGCGGAATAAGAGGCATTTGGGTTGCTGGTCAAGGCTTTCTGGATTGCCAAGTGGCAACTTGCTTTAACTCCCATAAACACTCCAAATCCCAAGAGGTGGGGAAAGAAGAGGAGGAGGAAAGGAGCAAGGAAGTGAGGGAAAAAAAAAGACCAGGAGGTCTCTTGAGCACCCAAGAGTGACCGAGTACTCATTTGCAGTAATCCATTTCAGTGCCAAATCTTCTGTTAGCCTCCCTCTCTCCTGAGGCTTTTCTGGGGGCTATTTTTAACTCACATTGCTGTTATGAGCTGGTAGCCCATATCCTTGCAAGCGGTGTTACCAGCCCCACCACGAGGGCTGGGGTGAAAGAGGCAGAGTAACCAAGAGAGGAAGAGGAACAAGCCTTTGGTTTGGCTTGGGCTGGCTGGACCAGAGAAATATCTAAATGGGGATGGCAATGCCTTTTTAAAAGAATATTTGGAAACTACCAGGACCTCTGAGATGGGCTCAGCCCTGTCTCTGTACATCTGCACCTAACGTCAATGCCACTGGCTGTTCCCACCAGTGTCTCATCACATTGTGCGTGTTTGCGCTGCTTCTCATGCAATGAAGCTCTCCTCAGAGCCACACGTTTTTCCTTGCACGCACTACACAAGGGAAGTGCTGGACCTTGTTAGCATATTGCAATTTCTCTGTGACACTGCATTTCCAGGAAGAGTTAATATCCAACATCAAAACTGGGAATAGCTTATCTTGCAAAGGAACAAGAGGGGCAAACGTCCTTGACTTTATGGAGTCAGTGCTGTTCATCTCTTTGCACTGAGCCCTGCCTTGGCCGCGGTGAAGGACATCATTCTTCATGTTCTGAAACTGCTCGAGTTGACTTCTTTCGCAGATTTTCCTTCATGCTTGGTGACAAGCAGAGAGGACCTGCGTGAAGAAGAGAAGCTGACCCTGATGGCAGCAGCCTGTGCCTTTGAAGCAGGGAGAGCTGCTTTTTCCCCATCTGTCACTGGTGACTTTCTGAACAACCTTGGCATGCAGGGGGGTGACAACCATTGAGACCCAGCTGAGCACCTTGCTACAAAAATGTTGTTTCCAGATTTACTGCAACAAAAGCAGGGAAGTCCAGCATAGTGTCCTTCCCAGAGAGTGAATAACTACAGTGAACACCCCCCAGCAGCAGCAGGATTGCTGCTGATTTTCCCATACTCGGACTCTATCCATTTAGTACATCCCCACTTCTCTTTTCAGCCCTACAAATGTGAATCATCTACAATAGGAACCTGTAGCATTTGCAGTATGTCCAGCAATGTTGCACAGCAGCAGGATTATCCTGTAGGATATCTGAACTTGTCTGACCTAATTTCAAATCCCTTCAGATACGATGAATTGGAAAGTTCAGCTCAGATTCATGCATTTCTGTGTGCGGAGTGATAAAAAGTAAACAGGGAGAAAAAAATGCAGGGGAAAATGGTACTCAGCCTATGAAACAAACCAGATAAAAATGATCATGAAATTAGAAGCCAAGAAGGGAAAGAGAAACTCTCTAATAAAACCATAATAATCCATGCTGTGTGCATGTTACCTCTTCGAAGGAGAAGGAAAGGTCATTTTATCCCCATGTCATCATCTGTCTCCTACCTAGAACATGCTTCCATTGTAGATTAAGGGACCACTGTAGAAACCATAAAATAAAACATCTTGGAAGCTAAACAGATTTGTAAACCTCTTCAAAAAGTATTTAGAGCAGTTTGTAAAGACCTACATTCATAAATACCTACTTGCAGTACCAAAATTTGGCGAGGCTACAGCAGATGAAATCATGCTTTCACTGTAGAAGGCTTGCTCCTTTGTTTTTCTTTAAATCAATATTCCTGAGACTATTCCCCAGCAACATCCCCAGCCAGCCTGCTTCCCCATGAAGTCCTGACTCGGGACATCCCCAGCTGCTTACCTGCTCTCAGGTCACAGATGACTTCTGTGCAGCTTTCCATCCACACCAGGGGGTGCGAAACTCAGCAAGGTAGGTTTTCCATGTGGAAAACTGATTTATGGTGAAGTGAAACAACTTGCCTAATGCAAGCAGCTCCTGTCTAGGGCTGGCAAAAAGGCTTTTGTTTGAAGAAATACATTTCTGAACATTTTTACCCCTGGCATTCTCATCCTTTTGGGACACCCACCCTTGAGCCCAAGATATGTTTATGGAATAACCTTTTTCTTGATATTGGGCTTCACTGTCTACTCTCACCTTCCACAAAGCTCTTAGGAAGGAGCCAATTTATTACAAGCATGGATTCCCCATGGGTTCTCCTCCCTGCACCAGGTCAAGCTGATTCAACCCTCTGCTTCAGTCACCTTGTCTATAAAATGGGACTAAAATAATTCTCTTGCTTATAATAAGGGTTATTATTTGATTTAGAGTTTGCTTATAATGAACTTTGAATATCTTATCAATTTGGTGAAAGTGCAAGATGTTGAACTTTATTTTGCTTGAATTTGATTTTGAAATGGCATCATGCACCCTCAAGACCACTCTCCTTACAGAAACACGGTATTACTTGACAAAAATTTCAGTAAGAAACAAACTTATCCTATTAATAAACAGAAAATTAGTTCTATTTTACCAAATAAACTCTTTCTCTTTCTCTTGAGATATATTCCTCAAGTTTTTATCATGATTTATGGTAAATCAGTAAAATGACTTCATTAAGTTCTTCATGGCTCACACAGCTGGTGTGTTATGGCCTGGTCTATAATTAAGCATTTTATTGGTGTAACAGTGTTAGAAGTGTGTTTTCCTATATTAATAGCAACAATAAAGAATGAAAGAAAGTGCAGCAAAAATCCTTTTGCTAATGCATTTTGCACGTTGTAGGGAATGGATGCTACCTATAGGTTGTAGGATAAAAAAACTTGCATGCAGGTAAGATATCCTGCACAGATGAGGTGGAAATGAGCCCAGGACACCTATACCTGCATGCTATACAGCACTTCACTTCAAATGCTCCTTTGTAAGAAAGCTGTGGTTAGAAATGAACCTTTCCTGATCCTTTTCTCACCTTCCCTAGGAAGGATACACTTGGTGAAACACGAACAGTTGGACAGTTTGGGGGCTCACCACTGATAATCCCTCTTTTTCACTTGACACCTCTGATTTCACCTTCTAAATTGCTAAGGGAGCATAACTGCTTCCTGATTTCTGATGGTTTGGGCAAATTCCATCTCCATTTCTTATCTAACTGTGGGACAGTAAAGGTCATCTGGGCTTTGAGGACACGCTCCTTCTTGGCTCTGACTTGGAGGCAGGAGGGATGTGAAAAAACCCTCCTGCTGACTGAAATCCCACCACATCTGTCCATTGGATGGTTTTCTACAGCCTTCAACTTTCACAGTTTCCTGAACCAGTGCCTGAAATCTGCCTCAGATAGCTGAGCTTTTCCTGGGGGAAAGTTAATATTTCTATGAGCGTGTGGTGCTCTGGGGAGGGGTCAGTCCCTTCACTGTGGTGCGCACAGCCCAAAAGTGCAACTTTAAAAATATAATCATGTTATTACTATGGAGTCCAGCACAGCCTGGGAGACAGCTGAGCATCTTGGCCCAGCTGTCTCTTGGGGACGTCTCTTGGGGAGGACCAACCCTGCAGTGTGCTGTGGTGTCTGGGACCACATGGTGGCCTCTGGCAAGGCCAAGCACAGGGTTGGGCTTTGGTGGTTCCCTGAAGCTTCTCCCCAGAGGACTGGAGCTGCTGAGAAGAAACCTGCTCGTCCTGTTCAAAACTGTCCATTAAATTCACATTTAAGAATATCTTCAGGGGTAATTCAGCAATATCTGTAAACGTGGATTACTGCCTTTGTTAATATTTTATGATTTCAATTAGTCATTTATATTTTTAGAAACAGAGACCATAAAAAATTTAAGACATTTTGCTTCAGTTCTGCCATGGCAAAGATCTTTTTCTCTAAATTATATTTTGTTAGAGCTTTGTACATCTGATGAAAGGAACTGTAGTGAAGTTAGAACAGATCTGCCTCGTCTCTAGTTTTCCACCAAAATATGGTTCTACCTGAGCGTATGGCAGTGTATATAGTTTCACTAGTCAAGCAGAAAATTCTCCTCTCCAGATCTCCTGACAGCATTGAATGCCCTAAATACTTCCCATTTCACTCACTGTGTTTCTCCAGGGCTTCTCCTTTTCCTACAAAACAACATACCTTACAAGTTAAAGCCATACATACGTGCTCCATTATATTTAAAGCCCTCCTAGCTTTTCCATCATGTGAGTATCCCTGCCCCATATATTTCCACTGCCTTGGGCATGTTTCAGCACAAGGGCAATGAGCGGGATGTCTCAGAGCCCAGAGGGGAGCAGCAGGAACGAAAAGTGCTGGTGGCATCAGCAGGGCATGTGGCGCAGATGGCACCCCTTGAGCTGAATGCAAACTATGGGCCATCTTCATCTGTGTTTTTTTTGGGTGGCCCATGGTGCTCCAATGGCCAAATATATTCCCATAGCCTGGTGCTGAGCCCAAGGGCTGCTACTGCTGCTCCAGCCCTGGGGATGGTGGGGGGCTGCAGGCTGCCTTTCTCCTACATGGGCATTATGCTCCGTAGATCCTGCAGGGAGCCCAAAAAGTCACCTAGCCCATGGCTACCAGCTCACCCACCCTCCCTTCTGAGAGGCTGCAGGGAAAGGGGATATGAGCTGGTGAGCCCTGCAGGCGTTCAAAGAACAGGGGCCATGATGATCCATTATCATTTCTCTCTTGCACATCTGATCACAGGCAGGTCTAGATTTTGGTCTGATAAGCTCCGAGCACAAAGACGACCCATGGCCATCAGTGTTTGGGTCAGCTGTGGTGGATGACGTGGTCTGAAAATTTCAAGCAGCGTTACAAAGGCTGAGCTTGTGCTAGTCCAGGGCGTGAGCTCAGTTCAAGCACACAGATCACTTTAATATCCCCAACACCAGAAACTTTCACTAAATTTTATCAAATATAATAAAAGCCTGCATTCCTTGTGGCTGGCAGGCAGGAGATGGATCTGGGAGAGGCAGCACCTGAACATGAGAGCTGAGGGTGTCACTGCACTGCATTTGCTCCCAGCTTTTGGCCAAACTGGGCAGACTGCTAGTTTCATGAAGATCCTACTCAAATGCAACTTACCACATTTCAAAAGATTTTTAATGGGGAGTTGGAAGACACGGTGCTGATGTGATGTTTCCCAGGAAGGGGGGGATGACTAAAGTTTTCCTGGAATCCAGCTAATTGCTGATTTGAGAACGGGCTCGGCCCACAAGCATAGAAACTGCAAACGCTGGCGACATCTCTGCTCAAGAGGCAGACAGAGGATTTCAGACAGCAACTCATCAGGGTTGTGGATGCTTTTGGTAGCATGTGGCTGTACGTTATTGGTGCTCTGGATCTCTGCAAACACCCAGCTGGCCCACAGGCTGTAAGTGAAATTTTGGCACTGCTGCCTTTCATGCCCCAGCTGTTCAAAATCGCGGTGCAGTTGCAGGCAGGAACACATTAGGTAGTTTTTTCCCTTGTAATGTTATTGCTCACAGCTGCTGGAATTGCACATACTCTGGGTTTCAAATATAGTAAGTATACGTTCACTGTATATCTTCCCCAGCACTCCCATTTTTCCACAGCTTGCTTTACATCCTCCAGGTCCACATTCTTCCTGGAGCTTTACATCAGTTTCTAAAACAGACTGGAAGATCCAGGAGGCCCGTGGTGGTAAGTCACCACCTTTTAAGTTCAGCGAGTATAAGGTGAAGGAATACTTAGAGCACTGCCAATTATTCCTCTAAAGTGCTCCCAATCCTTTTGTTTGGCACTTGTGGTACACTGAAAGCATCTGGGAGGAAAAACGTTTAACATGGGAACAAAGGGAAATTAAAGAAATCACTAGAATATAAATCTTCACTGACTCTGCCCAATCTGGCAGGATCTATCCTTTTTAAAACACTTCAAGGCTTACGCTCTCTTAAAGGGAACCTCATCTACAAGCCACAGAATTACAGCCAAGGTTAAGACTCACATTCATCCCACAGACCTTAGCCTCACAGTACAACAGGAAGGGAAAGAAGCACAGAGATACAGGCAGGCCATGATTTCCAGCCACATACCCTCCCTGCTGTACACCCAAGGACCACGCTCAGAGATGCGCCAGAATGTGGGAAGCCCAATACCAAAAATGGCTTTTTCTATGAAGATACATCAGGTGAGCTCCAATGACAGGTGTTGGTCCTGTTGTACAATACTGCAGCCAGGAAAGGAGGAAAAGTAATTCCAGTTTGATGTCTGTGTGATAGGACAAACACTGTGGGACCATCCCCACTGTTCTGGATGGATTTCTCCATTCTGTCCCTGCTCTTCTTTGCATATTTTTGCAGTCTAAAACATTTCTGTACTGTGTGGGTGACAGAGCACTGGCACAGGCTGCCCAGGGAGGCTGTGGAGTCTCCTCGGAGATCTTCAAAAGCCGCCTGGATGTGGTCCTGGGCAACCCATTCTAGATGGCTCTGCCTGAGCAGGGGTTGGACCAGGTGACCTCCAGAGATCCCTTCCCACCTCAGACATTGTGTGAATCCTTGAAAAGAACCACAGGGTGAGAAAGCAGCTCTGGGCTTTTCATTTTAAATCTCCCAAGAACTGCCTCATGCATTGATGAAACAGATTTTGCAAATGTCCTTACATCTGATAACAAACCTACACAAAGTTGTCCCTACGCTTAATGATACGTCTGAATGCTGCTTTCCTGTCAGGGAGTTGAAAAGGATCTGCTAGCTTCCCTGTGCTTGTTTCCCCTCATAATTGATGAAAAAAATCTAGTTTCGAGCTACTGAGATTAGCTGGTCAACAGTACAGGGTCAGTCCTTCCAGCCTCCATCACCCAGGGCCTCGGCCAGGGAATGTCACTCTGATAAAAGAATTTCTCCACCTTCTTTATTTCATCATAGTTTTGCTGGTAGACCAAAAAAAAAAAAAAAAGAAAAGGAATGACAACATTGAGGTTAGAGAACACCCCCAGAGACTAATCCATCTGGGAAAGTTTTGCCACTTATGTAAATGGATAAAAGTTACACTAGCAAAACTAGGCCTGGAAGGGTATTTATTCTATGTGCTTTGGTTTGTGGTTTATCTTAACCTCCTTCCAAAATGGCAAACTGGAAAAAAAGCAGTCTCAATTACATACTGAAGTAAGCCTCTGTAGGTATGTATATAAATATTCATATTGCTTCCTTCCAAAGACAAAACCTGAGAAATATACTAAATAATGTATAATATAGGTCTTAGGACAAAAGGACACAATAAATGCATATTACAAGCCCAATTCTTTGCTTGTCTAAAGTGGCAAACTCCTGGAGCTGATGTAACAGTGGCCATGTACATGAGAATTTTGCCCATCTGGTTGGCCACATGAATTTTAACAGCATTTTCAAAAAAGTGTAACATGCAAAACAAAATGCCCATTTTATGTTTTTGCTTTCAATTAAACATGGTCACCCCATAACAGCTCTATTTCCACCTTGGCAAATCCTCATCCTTCTCCTATGCCCCAAGCCCCTGTGTACTACCTGGGACCTCATGTCCTGCTGGGACAAGACCATGTCCGCCTGGGACCTCATGAGGCTCAGGCAGGACCAGTGGCCCCACAACAGGTACCCAAGGAAATATATCATTGGGGTAAAAGTGAGAACTTTTCTTGTGCCTGTGGGACAGTCCTTACTCTTAGTCTGCTTGAAGGAAGCAGGAAGCATCTAACTGGGCTGCTGGAGATGCTGTACTGGCCCCACTAAAACCACCCAAAGGACCCTGTTTGAAATTCATCACCTTGCCCTGCTTTAGAGGAGAAAGTATCAAAGTTACCACCTTCCCTTCCCGATTCCTACATCTGCTCAGTGACCTTTGCCAAGGCATTTCACCTTTTACTGCCTCTACGTCCACATCTGCCAAGATAAATGGTAAGGAAACATATGGCATGTGAATGCTGAGTGCCATAGGAAGCTTATCAATGAAGACACTGACAGTGTTAATCAGCAAGTGAAGGCTGGGCAATAAATTACCATTGCTAAAGAACTGTTGCATTTTGCAATGCTATTTCTCTCCAAAGTATTTGTTTCTAGCTGGAAAGTTTGCAGCCCCCTCACATATCTGGGAGAGAAGTTTTACTTCTCTACTAACAAACAGCACAGAGCTGAAACACTCAAGATGCTCGTATTTCACTCTGTGTGTGAGACCTTTAACAGTATAACCTGATGGTGATGGCAAACAGGTAAAGGAAAAACACGTTCAGCTCGACGCACGGGTTTTCATAGCAGCATGACCTGGGAAGGGGGAAAGTGCATGGCATGCAGCAAAGCAGCTCCTCAGGAAGCTGCAGGGAGCTCACTTGTGCAAACGCTCTCAGGGCACACATCGTGGTGACCACACGTAGCCACTTGTACAGCAAGCTCTAAGAACAGCCACACTGCACTCCCAAAGCTGGAGAAACACCTGGGCACGCAGGGGACAAACACCCTCATTGCCTTACCCATTGTGCGCATCATTGGTCAAACCTGCATTGATTTATAGCCCACTGTAAACGAGGATCAGCAATGGGTGGAGAGACATTTGTCAGAAATTACTGAACACCAAGAGGGAACATTCAATCATGTATCAAAGCAGAGCCAGCCTAGGGACCTGGGTTTACAGCTAATAATATCACCTCCTGTTAACCTCCCTGCTGTGCAGAAGAGGTTTTTGCAGAGAAATCCACCTGGCTGCAGGGCTTTCACGCAGTGACTTCTCTGCTGCATTCAACAGCAGGAGACAAAAATAGGAAGAAGGTGTGAGAGGCATAATTATCACTGTTAACTTTCGCTACAACCAGTCAATTAGGATGAGCAGTGACCGCTTAATTCATTCAAAACAACACCTGTTAGGAAGGAAACTTAACTCGAAGCCTAAGAATGAAAACCAGAAAGATAAATAGACCGTATCATGCCCTTCAAGCCACACACATGGGATTGCAGCGAGTGGCAAAGCAGCCCCATGCAACGCCTGGCCGTGGCTGCATGGACCACTGTTGGCTTCTGTGGCTTGGCTGACTTTGTGGTGCCTAAAATTGAGAGAAGGATGGCAGTTGAAAGGAAGACAGCACGAGCAGCTTTTCTGAGCACACAGGAAAATGCGAACTTGTGTTAACCTTGGCTTGGGGAGGTAGGGAGCCCACCACTGCTCCTTGCCCTGTGGCTTCCTACAAACCTCTGCTGCGGGTACAGCATTTCCAGAGGCAACTGGGCCAGCTGGGAAAGCATAGCAACAACTACCAGGAGCTGAAAACCTTCTCTATTTCCAGTGATCTTATCTGTTTCAGCAGATGTTATGTTTTTGAGAACCCCAGCAGCCGCTGTTTGGTGACTGAAGGAACCTCAAGCCCTAGAAAAGCTGTCCTTTAATCGCCGACTCTCGTTTTCCTCTTTCACCATCAGGTGCTGGGAGAATTAATTTGAGAAAGTATCTGTCTGGACAGTGCTCAAGCTGCAGTAGGCAATGTAGCTGGATGCCACCAGAGAAGGATATCAAGAAATTAATTCCATTTCTCTCTGGCTCAGTACACACCCATTTAACCAGAAATGCTAGAGGAGTTTTGCTAGATGCATAGATGCTAGAGCAGAACTTCCAACTTGGCAATAAATCCAGTTTCACACTACATGAAAAATTTTGGGAAGAAATACACCTTAAAACATCTTAAGTGTTTTCACATTTTTTATTTATTTTTTATTTTTTTTTTTAAGGAGAATATTTAAGAAGATGTGTGAAAAGGTTTGAATCATCTGCATTTACTGAATCCAGCAGTAGGGCTGATACAAACCTTGGAAAGAGCGTGCCAAATATGTGTATCCTATTAGATTTTCAGCTTATTGAAAGCACATTTCAGAGACGGAAAGCAGGCAATTGTTATGGTTGTATTTGACAAACAAGTCTTGTGAGATGTAAATTAAGAAAGCCTGTTTCCGAGATCTGCATCCTCATTGTGCCATGTTATAGCACAGAGGGAACCCTAGCTTGTGCAATAATGGCAATGAAATATTTAGATGTACCCAACGGAGAATCAAACTGTCATTTTTCAGCTTTGGCTCTGGATTAGATGCTAGCAGGAGCTGATTTTCCTGACGGGAGAGCAACACTCAGTCACTGACAGCAGAAGAAAAGATCATTTTTAAATCTGTTGAGCTGCATGAGTCTTGCAGTTGCTTTGCTACTTTTTTTTTAATTTTATTTATTTAATGGATGCTACATGAAGGTGGCAGACTTAAAATGAAGAAAAAGCCATAGTTCTTCACTCAAAGCCTCGCCAAGCTACATAGCCAGAGGTGGGGCAGTGCAGCGGTGGGGTCCTGTGCACGTAAGCACAAGAAGAGTGGCGCAAAACCACCCCTGAAACACACAGCCAAATGTAAATAGTTCGACAGATGCCAAAACTGCAGGTGGATCAGCCCTAAGATCATCACCAGGCCAAGAGCTGCCAGGCAGCTGTGGCTCAGAGGCTGACACTGACCAAGAAGACATTTGATTGCATTTTTCCTCGGGGATCTTATCACCTGGCTTGGCTCCTGGCATCCCAGCTTCTGACACCTTATCAGCCTTTCTCAAGCCAGAAGGGAAAAGCTGAGCCACGGCCAAAAAACAAAACAAGGGAGACAGACTGTTGTGGACAGGCATTAAAAAATAAAAAATAAATAAAAGAGTCTTAAGCTGCTGGATTAAAGAGACCATGGGGCTTTTAGATTTAATTGAAGCACTTCTGTATTATCTCAGTGACAAAGCTTCGCCAGGATTATCCTCTGATTTCCAATCTCATGTCCATGTTTTAGGGCTACCTTCAGCTGGTGAAGTGATTAAGGCAGCAGGCAGGCACTGGGATCCTGCTCTGCACAAGTCAGGGTCAGCACCTATGTTTGTAACAAGGGAAAAAGTCCTTAGAGTGTTTAGATGTAAAGATAAAGGAGCAGATTGTAATGATTTGTTATAGAGTCACAGAAACCAGTTCTGGAAGGGACATCAAAGAAGTCACATCCTCAAGGAATATGAATGACCCACTCTCAAAGATCTCTAGCCATGGACCTTGTGCAGTGCCCCAGAAAATTAGCACCTGTGCAGAAACTTGTTGGTTTTAATGAATGTTTTCTTTATTTCTGACACAGTGTCTGGGCTCCTTTCTCCAAGATTCACGTACAAAGGCAGGACAACAATGACAAGGCGCTATAACTGGATCCTTCACTCCTCCAGGCTTCCCCAGTGCGTGTCTCCTCTCATCTTTATAAGCACAGTGAGCTGGTAAGGGTGTGACAGGTTTGTAAAGGCCATCCCAGCCCAGTAGGTGAGATCAGACCTCCAGGTAAGCTCCTGGAGGTTTAAGATACCATTTTCTTCTGCTTGGTTGGTGCCGTGGCTAAGTCCCTACATCCTACACATGCAATAAATAAAAAACTTCTGAATTTCTGAGCAGTAATTTAGTACTGGCTCAGGACTTTCCCTGGACTTCACTGGAGAAGAATGAAGTGTGCAGTGAACAGTGCCCAAGTAATGTCCCAAACACGTCCTTCCCTCACAAAGCACATAATGTTATCAGAGACCTCTGAGTGCCTTGCAGACATAAACAGCTGCGAGAGCTGAGCTTCCTCCAGCATGTGCCCTGGGAGGTATCATTCATCTCTGCTTCTATGCAATTTGCGTCTCTTACCTATGTAACCATTTGTCTCCTGCTTTTCGCAAACATTACACTGGGTCAGAATAGCAGGCTATTTAGAGAACAATGGCTCCGTTGTGCTGGATTTATAAATCACTGCTGATATGAGCACTGACAAGTACCGATTGCAGAAGTCATTTGTATCTATATATGTGTATGACATCTAATAATGTTTTGTTATCATTTATAATCTCTTAAAATACATGTTTACCTGTGCACCTGCAGGTGTATCTATATATAGTTCTCTGCATTTATTTGCCAACTTGGCACCCCCATCAGCCTCCTCTTAAAAACAGCTCCAAGGCCCCCCATTTCTTTATCCTCCCACCCAAGTCTCCTTCCTTTTCACTTCACCTACCTGTCTTCACTCACCAATCTCTTGTCCCCTTCACCCTCACCTAGCCTCCAGTGCCCCACTGACGACAAGCCCTCAGTTAGGCTGTCTGCACAAAAGCAACTCCGTACACCTGTGGCAGAGGCAGTAGCCACAGATGAATAGGAAAATAAAGATATTAGTGTTAATTCTTTCCCTGTAGACACTAAACATAAAATCACAGAATGGTTTGGGTTGGAAGGGACCTTAAAAAGTTAATCTAATTCCAACCCCCCCTGCCATGGGCAGGGACACCTCCCACCAGACCAGGTTGCCCAAAGCCCCATCCAGCCTGGCCTTGAACACCCCCAGGGATGGGGCATCCACAGCTTCTCAGTGCATATATTCTCAGGAAGGCCAACAAAACAGAGCAGACAAGCATCATCTTTCTAAGCCAAGCCAAAAATATGTTCGAGCAAAATAACCCCCCAAACTCCACGACAACATAAGGAATAGTTACATATTTTTTTCAATCCTTATAACTTTGAAACATCTTTCCTGATTTTAATAAACCTCACTGGTTAACCTGTACGGGTGAACTAAATAGAAAGAACATCTCTTTTATCGGCAGACAGGTTTGCCTTTTACCCTGGCAGAGTCTGCATCTCTTCTTAATTTCTCCCCAGCCACCGGCGGTGCAGAAGGGGAGGCAGCAGAACAGCCGGGTTTGCTCATACACGACTTGCTCCCTGTGGAGCTGCCCTTCCCCTCTCCGGTGCCAGCAGATTGGAGGACATGCTCTCCCCACCGCCCCCCTGTGAGCAGGCAGCAGCAGCTCCTCAGCCACCCACGTGGCCAAACGGGGAAGGCAGAGGGACGGGGGTGCAGGAGGGCAGCACAGCTTCAACCTGGCAGGCTTGCAATGCAAAACGCCCTCGCTGGCATCATGTAGCCAGAGCCAGCTGTGCACTGGGATGCAGCCCCAGCACTTGACAGCAGCGGATCCGGGTAAACAACCCCAGTCAGCCGTCAGGAGGGCTGGCATAGCTCGGCAGGGTGTGAAGGTATGCCCAGGGGCTATAATTAGCAAGTAATTCAGCCCCATGGGTGAATGGACCAAAGCAGCTGGTGTCCCCGTGCTATAAGCAGCCCCAAGGTTTTATTTCAGATGAGGTCTGGTTCCTTGGACTCGGTGTCCCAGAGACCAGATGGGTTTTGGGGCGTGTGTGGATGCAGTTTCTGGTTTGGGTCCCTTTCCTTATCTGCACAGGAGAACTTCAACTAGCTCTGAAACACCATTAAGAAACAAAACGGGGCAAATTCATCAAGTGGGTGAATCTCCTGGAGGCAGTGGCGTTACTCAAACGGTCAATACTACCCTTCATGCTTTTCTTTGTCGCTTTATGAAATATGTAGAGTGACAAATAGCTGTTTTGACTGGAAATAGATTTCACCAAGGAAACGTTCACCAATTTTAGCACCCATTTGACCTAGGACAAAAACAGCAGCAGCACGGATCCGTGTCGGCCGCAGAGCAAAGGGAAGACTGAGCAAATTCTTTTAGTGGTTTGCATAGCTGAGGCCCCAGATGGCCACCGCCATCCCTGTGCTATTAATAAGGACTATTTTGGAACAAATGATCATTTCACAAGCAAACAATCTTATTTATTAGCATTATCGTTGTTACAGCCAGCTGCAAGGTGTTTCGAATCCCTCGTGCATTGCGCCGCAGTGCAGATGTATCCTGACCAAGAGAGGCAGCGGTGCAAGGCAGGGTCATGAGTTAGCCTCTCTGCTCAGTTATACTGCTGGGAAAAATCTCATGGCACTTTTCTGCCCACTTGGCTCCTTACTGTAACGACCTGCAGCAGCCATTCTTCACTGCTAACGATAGCAGAGACAATGCTGTTCACATTATCTGGGTTAGCCCCCCCAGGTATTGCTGTTTTCCTTCTTGGTGTGTGCTCTGCAAACGGGCTTTGACAACTCCGAGTGGCAGAGCTGGTCCCAGCTGAGCTGGGCTTCAGTCTACTTGTTGCTTTTTATAGGTTAAGCTCTTGCAAAGTGATGTATTCTGGATGCTGAATAAAACCACAATAATAATAACAATAATAAAAAAAAGATGGGAAAGCAGGGAGGATGATGAAGCAGTGTCAGCCCAATATAGCACACTGGGGAGACAGATGCTCATTTCAAAGCTATCCTGAAACTTTTACTCCTTCAACTTTGTCACATAAAAAGGCAACAGTGGAGCTGGGGGTCATTGTTTCCTTATATGCTAATATTGTCATTCACTTTACTGTCAATTAAATGTCTTCTCCAAAACGGTCTTTTGGCCTCTTAGTCCTCACTGGCATGAGGAACTATCAGAAATGATAGCACAAAGCCTGATTTTCAGCCCAGATTTCCCCACCATAGTCCTGCACAGACCACGGGTGTAACATTGGAAGGGTGAGACCTAGCACTCCCTGGGATGACGGCAACCATTTCCAGCCCCATCCCAGGCAGGAGGACGATGCTCCCCACAGCTGGACTGCTCCAGGCATCCCGGCTTAAAATCCAGTGATGGAGAACAGCAAAGCAACCCCACCTCCATCCTGAAGGCTGACTGCCTACTGATTTTGCAGCATCTGTGAAGCCTTTTGTGGTTTGGGGGAGAAGCCAAAAGCAGGCTTGTAATGGACGTTCAGCCACAGCCTTCAGCGTAGCTTGGCAGCTCTGATCCTATAATAAAACCCAAAGCACACGTGATTCTACAAAACAGCACCGTGAGCTTTCTATTCCTGTCTGCAGTATTTTTAGTGAACAGAGCAATTTTTAGCCATTGTGGTTTCTTTCTCATTTGATACAAAGAGGCTGTCAAAACACAACCATCTGCTTGCAGTGCAAGGAGCAGTCGGTCAATTCGGACAGACACCCCTGACATTTCAAAACAATAACTGCTCAGCAATCAAATTCCTGGCATGCTGCGAAATGCAAACATGTGAAACTGTTACCTATGACAAACATTTCTTCACTGGATCTATCACAGGACCACAGTGAGGAAATCCGAAGAGGAGGGAAAAAGTCAGCATTTCTGTTGTGCAGACAGTTTAAGGGAAAGGAATCCTAAACCTTGGGCAGATGTTTGTTTTGCATTGTGGCAAACACGTTTATTTCCTAAACGCAGAGAGATTACAGTGTGATCTGCATTTTTGTTTAAAAATACTTCTGCCACTGTCTGGGCTGCAGCATAAACAGGATGCGTTGACATTTCGGTCCATCCGAGCCATTCGCCACGGCAGGCACATGCTTGTGCTCGTAAATCTAACTCGCCTCCCCAAAATAGATCTCCGTCACCCATACGGAGCCGGCGTTGCCTGCTCTCAGCTTGCTGGGCATCAGGAAACGTGGGGATGGGAGGCTCCACGGCGGCAGCCAGCGAGACTGAAGGCAGTGGCCAGATCCAGGCCTAGGGGACACAGTGCTTCACAGCCAGAGCCCGAGCTGGGCATGCCTCTCCGTGCCACTGGGTTAAACCCTTTCTGGCCAGTCACCAGCAGTTATCAATGCCTGGCCATCCCTGCAGACATGGAGCAGGTCTGTTCCTTGGTGATTCATCCCCACAAATGTCACCAAGAGACCAAGATGTTTGTCTTTGGCTGCTGTTTATATCAATATGAACTTAAGAAATTGCTAGGGACAATCCCACTTGCTTAATTTTTCTCCATTAAAAGAAACATGACAAGAATCTTGCAAACCCCTTGGGCACAAGAGCTGTCTTTGCCAGCAACAGGCAGCAGCTGAAACACTGGTGATTTCCCAGAATAAAGTCATTTAAAATCTACACAGGAAAACTCTGCTGGGTCTGGATCCGAGCTACTGCTACTACACTTCTGCTTTCCTCTATCAAAAGCTGCCCCTGCTTAATCTTCTTAGAAGACGTGTGCAATCTACAAGAAGCCTCTGCTCTTATACTTCCTATCTTCTACACACTGACGGTGACAAGGCCACTCTCCCAGAAGTGGCACTGCCTCAGTGTCTGCCAGGAAGAGCCAAAACTTTCCTTACGACATGCCTTATGCAGTGCAAGCATCTTCCCTGTAAATGCTACTGCCACAGGTCTTCAGCAACGAAAATATTTTTTCTTCTCTATTTTCCTGAGCTCTGACCTGACACAGCACATGAGGACATGCTTGACTTTAGGATGCCTGTGGTCACACTGAAACCAAGAGGGCTGCATCCTTTTAAAGACTTGTCCTTTCAGAGTTATGGGGCTGGTACTTTGGTCTCCCTGCGGACTGGGACTCTAGGTTTCCAAAGCTCTCAAATCAGATTTCTTAGAAATAAATGTTTCTTGGAGCCCACCTTGACATTAAACACAACCTTATGTATTTTGCCTACTAAGACTTAGGTCAATGAGCATATTCAAGTGCTTCTCTGCTCCAAGACCTTATTCAAACATGAATTACACGTAGACCCACAAAATCCAAGTCTGTTCCCACATCCCAAAGGCACGATGTGTATAGCCGAAGGTAGCCCTGGTGGCTGCAACCACATCAAACTAAATTATGTATCCCACAAGCTTGTGTTCCTGCTGAGATTCTCAAAACTCTGGTGAACAAGTTTACTGTCTCCAATGGTGGCATCCAATCAAGCTCAAACAGTGTAAAAAGGTGCTGGGAAAGCATATTTCACTCAACCTTCATCTCTTTAGCAAGCAAAATTCCCAGAGAGCTGTCTGGAGTTTTATGGAAAAGCCATTTGCCAATGATAAATGCCTTGGCTGTGAGAAAAATTTTACCAGCATATAACAACTGTAAGGGCTAAGAAGGAAAGTAATTGCTTAGAAAACGGCTTCATAAAATGAAAAAAAGATATTTGTTTCAACTCAGTGAGCATAAACTGCCTGTTGAATGAACAATCTTCTATTTTGTTTGCTTCTTTCTGGTTAATGAATAACCAGATACGCTTGGTTTTCAATATGTGGGCAATGACTATAAATACTATGGTCCCTTGAAGCAAATCTTTGCTCTCCGTGTTTCAACCCAGAAATTGATGGGGAATGCAAAGCTACTGCACATTTTCTTACAGGCAGTTGCAAATCCTTTACAAAACAGGTTTATCATTAAATATTCCTGGTGTCTCTCCTCCCCAAAACTACCTTGTACTCCAGCATGGAGTGCTCCAGTTACATGAGTATCTGTGTAACAGATCCTTTATGTTTTCCACATCTCAATTTTGCATGCAAAGGTGGTCTATAACATACAGGTGTATCTGCTAAAACACAGCAGGTGCTGAAAGAGGTGAAGGAGAAAACCCATAGAGTTTCCTAATCATTGTAAGGCTCGCACAGGTGCCCCATATAGACTTGGATGTCCCGGCATCAATGGAAAGAGAAATATCTGCTCCTATAAGCCCTGAGTGAAGGTCAAGGGAAGCCAGCTGGGATGGCTAGGATGCTTCGAGTGGGCTGGCAGGTCAGGAAGTGCACTTGGGCTTCCGCTGACAGATTTTGGCTGAGCTGGCAGGTACTAGAAACATAAGATGAGGAGGCGGCGGCAGCAGCGGGCAGGAACACTTGACCAAGCACAGTGTTTACTGCTTTGAAACAAAATATGGGAGAGGAGGTAGGCCCAAACAACACCTGAAAACCCTCACCCTTTTCTCTCTAGCTTTCATTTAGAGCAAAGGAAAGTTTTACTGGGAAGATCACAATCCAGGCAGAACTGGCTTTATCTCCAGGAGGTGTTCTACGTGCTAATGTCTTCTACATGCTAATGTAGAAGAACATCCACATTTCTCTCCTCAACCCAGCTTGGCTTTCACCTATGCATGACCTAGGAGTTTTGTCACATCAGACTTCTGGGTTGGGGGCATCCAAATCCAAGAAATGCAAAGGAGAAATGGAGGGTCTGGACACTGATGGAAGGGCATCAGCTCTCACTCATGACCCCAGCCTGCAGAGGAGTGCTCGAAAATGCACCCTCACCCCCCTGAAGGGGGGAAGAAAGAGCCAGGCATTTACTGCTGCTTTTTTTGCTCAGATTAGGATGTTTTTATGCCAGTCGCATGTTTTCTGGTGAAGGATGGGCTGCTTCACAATTTTCAATGCCAGGAACTGGCAAGGCAGCGAAAGCAAAGATGAAGCTGGCATCCAGCTCTATGAAACGAGAGTGCCTTTTTCCCTCTCCCCTCCCACTCCTTCCCTGCACCAGATGTCAGCCGGGACACACAGAAATGCCTGCCATTCCCCCAGCATGCTGCCTTGCGGTGCAGCCAGCTCCCCACCGGTCCTCTCCAGCAGGGCTGACGAGGCATCTGTGCTCGCAGCTCTCCATCCTCCTCCTCTCCCCTCTTTCACTAGCCTGCTTGTTATGCGTGGCAGGGGTGCCATCCTGGTATGGATAGCAGATATATAAAGGCTGCATTAAAAAAAGCTTAATAAAAGTCAAGGCAGAGAGGAATAACCCCAGAAGAGCTATACCAGCAGAGAAATATTAATCATTTCTGATTAATTTCTGCCTTCCTTTCAGCTTCAGACAGGCAGAATCTCCTCCTTTCTCTCCCCTGCTCTGGACTTGGTGGTGTTGGGTTGGTTTGCAACCAAGAGAAACGCCACATGGAAGGCCACCTTCAGAGCATCTCCATCTCACATGAAAGCGGAGCACATCCAAAGGCAGCACAGGGCAACCCACTTGCATGAGACTGCGAGCCTGATATTTATCAGGAAGGCTTTGGGCATACAGAGAGCTCTCTGCAACCAGAGATGCCTGCAGTGAACAGGGTTTTAAAGGGGTGGGAGTCTTCCAAGCTGCTCAGCATTGGCCTAACACTGCTCCCAGGAATGTCAGCTGGAATTTCACACCTGACTCCACTGGGACCAGGTCAAGCCAATGCTTTGTGCTTCCCAGACTCTTTCCCAGAGCTTAGAAACTTGCTGCCAACCTGTCTCTATCCCCCAAACATAGCTCTGTATGGGATGGCACTCAGAAGATGGGGTTTTATTCCCTCCCTCCAAGGCACAGAGAGGAAACTGAAGTCCTCCAGGACCAAAGCCTACATGGAAGCCTTGGCTTGTGAACCAGCCCAGGCCCAGTGATAGAAATATCAGCTAGGGACAAGCTGAATTTGGCAGACACTGTATGATGTCTGTGGCTGAGGAACTTTAGCCTCTTTGTCCTGAGGAAACAAGACAGACTTTGTGCACAGCTCTGGAGAGAGAAAAGGAGAACACAACTGGAATGCAGGGGTGCTCTGCCCATGGGGAGGGCAAAAAAACATAGGGGTCAGAGCAGGGGAAAACAAGTCTGTGTGAGTTCACCAAGCACAACAGCGAGCAGGAATCATGTTCAGGAGATCTCTCCACCAGTTACGGGTGCTCTGGAAGAGGCATCACAACCTGGCTCCTAGGGTAACTTTTTGCCACAAGCAGCAGCTGGGGGGCTTTGCACAGGGGCACTTCACTCCCAACACAAGCTTGCATCCCACCTCGCAGGGAACCTACACACAGACCCAAAATCCCTTCACTGCACAGCTTTCCCTTCAGGCAAGAGCAGGTCATGGTCATGGAGAACTGCTCTGAGCAGGGACATGAGATTAAATGGATTAAATCTACTTCCCCCACCTCCACCCCTCCTTGCAACAGCTGGTGGAGAAGAGCACGGAGAAGGCCAAAACAGCAGTGAAGATGTAGGGGCTCTGTGGCCTTGTGCCGGTCACCCTGCCTGCTGCCAGCTGCCACATCTTGGCCTTTGTTTTCAAAATAAATCAGTGATTTAAGATGTTGCCTTTTTATGGGTGCCCAGATTAAACACTGCAAAAAGATCAAAGTTTCAGAGGGTGTTTGAAGTTTTGAAAAAGCAAGATCCTTGCAGGGTGCCTCCAGCTGGTTACCCAAATGGAAAAACTGAGCATTTTACCTTTTCTTACCTTCATCCTCATCACTGGCTAAACAGCAAGATCATACAAAGAGCAAATACCCAGAAAAGTAAAAACTGGTTGGAAAAACACATACAAAAATAGCAGCAGTGACCATTTTGCAATGCAACAGCTGCTCTTGCTTTAGAGCAGCAGCCAGCAGGGGGGTCTGCCATGCAGAGCACAGGATGGAGACTCAGGAGATGGGAATTACTAACCCTTCATTACCATCCTTTCTGCAGGCTTCTCCAGCTGAGAGATGTGCCTCTGTTCTCCTGCAGCATCCCCGCTGCTGCAGAGCTACATGTGGTTAGTAACTACAGAGGATAATAGTAGTAAAGGTGAGGATATATGTGGATATTCCTTTCAAGGTGCTGGTGCACTCCTAACTTATTGCTCAGGCAGGTAGCACACTGTTTCTGAAATAAGGACTCCTGAAATGCAAGCTTGCAGTAACATAACCTTCCCTTCGCACCTCTATTCAGCTCAGAAGGGCCTTTGCTCCCCCACATGACATTTCCAGCTCCAGTGCTTCACTAATTCTGACTCAGTCCTTCAGAGCTGCCCAAACTCAGAGAAAACCTTTGCAGGTAGAGCCAGTGGCCAAGCTCCTCAGGCCTGGCCATCCCTGGACTATTGACACAAAAGCGGCTCTGGTCCCAGGAAGACTGGTGGCACTTCACCAAAACCTTCTGCAGGGCTGAACTTTCCCCACATAAATGTTAAATAACGCTCTGGCCAGCCACCAAATGGCACTTTTATCTCCTGAACAGCTTGTTTATCATCCACAGCTGACCCACTGACTTTACTTCAGACCAAGGGCAACAAGCTCTCAGGGTTATTGCGAGAACATCAGGTCTCTGTTCACTACAGGGATCTCAGGCATGGATGGGGTGAGAAGCGTAATCCCTTCAAGTCCAAGGGCCCTGATGATGGCCTGGGCAACCTCTTCCATGCTCCCAACATCAGCTTGCGATGGGGAATGTGCCCCAGCATCTACAGGCTGATGTGTGCTGAGGATAAAACTTGGGTGGGCTATTGCTACTGCCACTGCAGCCACAAGCATCCCAGGTGCATCAGAGCATTTGTTTTGTCATCTCCCCCCCCCCCCACACACACACACTTGTTGTGTCTTTTTCTGTAAATCATGTGAGTATTTCCACTCTAGGAGGCCGGAGGCACTGAAGCAGCACGCTGGTGAAGCAGCAAACAGCAGAGTGTGTTGCTGGTGACTCTGCTTGTGAGGGACGATGGTAATACCCACTTGTCTTTTCTTCCCAAACCACAGTCACTTGTTTTTGCCCTAGGATTACACATGGGGCCCACTCCCCCTTGCAGGATTATCCACAGGGTGGTGTATGCCAGCTGCCTGCATGTTCACACGGGGGGCTGGAGGTGAGCAGATGTGCCCCACCTTCCCCTGTCTTTTTGCAGAAGGGTTTCTAGAAGCCCCCCAGACTAGATTTTGACTGTGGAGCATGCTGCAGGGCATAATGGCTTTGTGAACAATTCAGCAAATTGGAGTGATAGAGTAAACAGCATTTGTCGAGGCAAAGCCAAGGCAGGGAGACATGGACAAAGGGCTTTATGGGACTCAGGATGGGGGAAAGTAGAGTGAAGAAGGAGAAAGGTTCAGACTGGAAATAAAATAGTAAATTATGCACAAAGGACAAGTGAAAATGATAGCTAGCCTGTCACTGCTGATCCAGCCACATGTACTACAAATTTACTACTACATATTGGGCTACAGCTTGATACATCCTCACTAGATAAAGGGAAGGGGGGCAGCAAAGCTTTCAAAGTGGGATCACAACTTGCCAGCCCCCTCAGTACAAGAACAGAAACCCCAGCTTCCCCATCAAGCAGAAACAAAGGGGTTTTTTTTATTATTATTATTTATTTTTATTTTTGCAAACCCAGGAGTTCCATTAGTGGCATACAGAGATCTGGAGTCAGGAGGCATGGTGGAAAGCTGAAATTTGGGCTTGCCCCTAACTCTACTTTACCCAGCAAGGGCAGCTGCATCACTGGCTGTTGTAGTCAGCAGGAGATGTGTGTGTACGTGCACATGTGGAAGCATAGGCATCTGAGAAAGGTTTCATTTCCCTGCTGAGAGATGCACCGAAAGTATTTTTGGGAAGCCCGACATCCCCTTGGCATGCAAATCAGCCAAGCAGCCCAGCAATAGCTGAGGCAGCCCATCTTTCATTTTTCACTTTTCAACAAGATGAGGTAAACCCCAGGTTGGCCTCTGCAGTCAAGCTGGGCTGTAAGAGGGAGTCCCCAAAGATCCTGGTCCAACCAGGATGGGCCATGTAACTCCTCCATCACCAAACTGCAGGGAAATCAAGGAAACCAGCTGCTGTTTCCTGCCTCTGAACCACTGCTGCAGCTTCCTTGCCCCTCAGCTTAAAGAAGTTTGAGAGTTTGGCCTCTCTGGCAATTGTTAAAATTCCTATTGTAAGCAGAAATATGTTATCACAGAGCAGAAAAAACAGGTGTGGGGCATTTGGGCTGAAGAGCACGCAGCCATCCACCCACCAAGCAGGCCTGCTCTGCCCACAAGGCAAACGAGGCTCTCACCATTCTGCAAGATGTATCACACCTCTAAAGCTGCAGGGCTTGCCACACGGCAGGGCCTTCTGCCTCCTAATGCCTTCGTCTTTCATTTGAAGTCCAGAAGTCATTACAGTCAGGGCTGCACTAGGTATAAATTTCAAGCCAACAGGAGTCTTGCCTGAGAGCTGTTGTTTAGCGGATGCAGCTGTGTTTGGGGTGAAACAGCAGGGTCCAAAAGCTGCCTGCTACCATGCCTTCATTAGGTGGGGAAGTAGCAATGGTGCTCAACAACATCAGCAGTCATTTATGCATCTGTAGGTAATGAACACCCTTGCGCTAGCTGCTATTTCCATCTTGTGGATAAAGATGTTAGTGAGCTGTGAGTCACACTTCTGCACACAGAACAGCAGTGCCCTCTGGTTCACACGCTGCTCCTGAAACCGCCCCAAATGGGTGATGTAGGTGACCAAGCCCCCTGGAACAGGGACATCAGGGTGAGCACTTTGTATGGCTTCACTGCAGCAAGGGACACACACACTGCTCAAAAATCCTGATGGACCCCTACTCAGCTTCAACAAGAGCACAAAGACACTAGACTACCTGTCAGGTATTCTGTCTTGCAGTAACTTGCAGCTCACCTTTGACTTTACAACAGCTCAGCACTTGGAAGAGGCTTGCAATGAGCAGGCACTTGCAGCATCCTGCTACCTTTGCAAAGTGCTTTCTCTGGGAACACCACTGTCTTCCTCCCTCCATGGCCGGTGGCACCTCGATATGCCAAGGAGCCGTTGCTGTACTCCTACCAGAAGGTGACTGACAACATTTTGTTTCAGGTGGCATGATAAAGGACCACCAGCAGTCAGCCAACACTCTGATGGCAGAGGCAGCTGCTTGAGGCTTGTCGCGGTGCTGGGTCTGATGACCTGAACAAAGCCACCGCTTTTCTCCAAATGGTGTCATTCAGGCACTCCCTCTGAGCAAAACCCGCCTCCATTGTAAAAGGTTGCCCCAGAAGTCAGAGGAGATACCGCGTTCATTGACTTGGTAAGCAAACAGAGCAAAGCTAAGCCCACCTTGCATCACCCGTGGCCAGCCAATGCTCAGGTGGAAAGGAGAGCAGGAAGGCCAGTACCCACCCCACAGCTCTTCTCTGCTCCAGCAGGCTCGGACAAGTGACCCCTCCAAAGGACACAGCTGTCAATTGCTTAAAGAAATGCAAAGTTCAGATGACTGCAAAGGACTCACCTCACTTGCCAAAAAGTTACAAAACGCCAGTGTTTGCTGAAAAACAAGTCTGCACAGCTCACTTGTGAGAAAGGCATGATGCCAGAAGGCAGCGAGCAGGGCAGATGAGGAAAGACTGATTCTTGCCTAGACAAGACTGATTTTTTTGGCTAGCTTTGGTGTCACTGCCCCAAGAGAAGGGTGTGGGGTCATCTGCAGCCCAGGGCTGGGGACAGCAGTGGCCCTGGGGTCTTGTCCTGGCTGGTGAGGCAATGTTTGCTCACACCTCGCAGAGCAGGCCCGGGGCAGCTTCTTCCATCGCCCGCTCGGTCAGACAGTGACTGACCTCAGCATGGGGCTTTGAAGTCTTGCATCGTCTTTTCATTCAGACAGATTTGGGGATGAAGAGCTGGCTGCCAGGAGCTCACCATTCCCCTCCAGCCAGCAGGGAAGGCACAGGAGCATTGCCTACGGCAGCAGCACGTTTTGCCATTGCAATGTTGGTGTGACAAACTGCTACTCCCCTCTCTGCCCTTGAAGGCAACACAAGGCAACAGCTTTCCCCTCTGCACAGCACCAGCAGCAGCTGTTACTTGTCACTCTTGTAAAAGCAAATCAACACCACTACCCAAAGCCGGTGTCCAGAGCTGTACGTAGGTCCAGTGAATGAAAATCTCAGTGGCCAAGGGGACAGAGCCATCAGTGCCAACACAACTGCCTACATCCAGAGGCTCAGACTGGCTAGAGGCTCCTTTGTGCTGGACACAGCAGGAATTACACAGGCATTCTGCAATTCATGGCATGAAGACATGACCGCATCTTCCCCATGTGATCTGTCCAGGGAAGAACAACAAGGAGCACAGATAGCAGTGCTGGTGTGGATGACATTCACCCCAAAATCCCACCCTTCAGGTTCAACCACTTAGTCAATGCAGCTCCAGAAGTTTGAGGGCAGAGCTGGAAATTAAACCTCCACCTCCTGACCATGAGGAGGAGGTCTCGGATAAGGTTTGGTGGAGATGACAGGGCTTGGATTAGCAATATCTGCCGCCTTCTGAGCATCGCTGGGATGCTGAAGCAGCAGGGAGGTACCCATCCCCTGCTCCCCTGGGGTTGTGCACAGCTTTGGTTCATTTTGTTTTTACAAGGACAAAAGGGATGGCCAAGCCTGCAGAGTCAGAAGGAGAGGACAGTCCATGAGGAGCTGTTTGCACTGGTCCAGCAGAAGCAGGTCAGCAGGCATTGCAATGCCCTGAGAACCACCCACCCTTTGCCATTCAAATTGCCGTGCTGGAAGCTCTTCTTTTACTGGGAGGAGGAAAAACTACAGAAGGCTCCAGAATGCAGAAAGCCACTTGTGCCACTGGCCAGGAGTTATGCAGCCACGCAGAACTACCTAGGTTGGAAGAGACCTTCACAATCATCATGTCCAACCACCAGCCTGACCTGCCAAGTCCTACCACTAGACCATGTCCCTTAGTGCCATGCCCACATGGAATTATGGTGTGGTTTGGGTTGGAAGGCACCTTACAGATCACCCAGTTCCAACCCCAACACATGAACCAGGCCATCAGGGCAGATGAACTCTTGACTTTCCCTGTTCAGCTGCACAGCAGTGCATGTATGGGTACGCAGCTCCTTGCATACACCAGGGTCAGGAGTGCTGCCAGACCCACCTCAAGCAGCTCTCCAGCAAAGCCACATTCCTCAGTGTGGTTTGGCACATTAAGAAACCACCCATCCATCCCCCAAGGCTGCTTTTTGAACAATTAATTTCAGCCCCTCTCACCATCAGTAAACTATTGTTCTTTACTGCTAGCTGCAATGCTTTTTTGGACAGCCACTGAACATCTTACAGCACCTCTCCCTCCCAAACACACCATTTTGCTCCACACAGAGCTACACACCAGCTGCCCTGCAGCAGGCATTTAAAACCCTAGAACTTGCTTCTTCTTTTCACCACCAAGCCCTACAACCCACTTGTACTTTGGTTTCCATTACAAGGACAGCAGCCCCCAGACACATTTAGGAGGTAAAACACACTGTGTGAGGGGCTGTGATGAACCACCTTACACCCAAAATCTTTGTCAAAGAAGGGCTTGAATCTCAGCACGTAAAATTTAGCTTCTTAGGCTATATGGAACGAATACAAGAGGCAACAATTTAGGTCTAAAATCTTCCTTTTCTCCCTCACTTAGAAGGGCTTACCTGCCACTCCTGCCCTCAGATACTGGAAATCTCTCTCCTGAGGTCACTTCTCTCCTGAGGTCACCACTGCAATAACACACAGAACAGAGCAGAAACACAGCCACAAAATAACAGCCTCTGGTTCCCAATATAACCTGAGCTATACAATTGGCAGCTGTTGGGGATTACATCCCAGCTGATGGGGGTCAGCAATCACTCACAGCTACCACCCCAGGAAGGTGCTGGGATCTTTGGGGTTGGGGATGAGTCTGAGCCTTTTCTGCTTTGCCCTGTGCAGCTGTTGGTGTGTTTCCAGAGCTTGCACAACCCCTGCTCTGTTCTGTCCAGGAGAGGTGATGTACAAGGCTTGGGAGTGCCATCCGGCCATCTCCCACCACTGAGCAGGTGTGCTAATTAAACAAGCTATGCCATTAAACACTAAGGAAGATGCATGGCCTGGAACAGTGTGTTAGTCTCCCAGCAGGGCATGAGCCATCATAAATCAGTGCTTGCTTTACCATGCCTGCCCAGAGAGAGCATCCTCAGGGAGCATCCCCGCATCCATCTGCTGCCAGTGACCAAGAGGCGATCAACAGGAACATGTAGGAGGAAGAAATTCCCATAAACACCACTGTCTGCTGCTAAAATTAAGTGGGAAGAGTGCCACTCCCTAATGTACGATTCCTTCCTGCGGTGTTCCTCCTGCCTGGCTCGCGGCAGTGTGGTGAGAGCGGCTCGCTGAGATGGAGGGTGAGGGCTTTCCGCAGCAGCTGTCCCCAGGGGACAGCAAGCCGACACTACATGGTGTTTCGATGGGTTTTTGTAAAGGTGTTTGGCTTCTCCTGTCCTTTCCCACTGGTTAAGATAGCCGGGGCCAACACTGCTGACCCCACATCAAAGCACAGAGTGGGGCTGTGTCCCCAGCCCAGCTCTCAATCCTGGATCCTCCAGGCAGGAATTTCCCTTCTTGTCTGTTTTGGGATGGGATCACCAATGCTCAAACAGGGATCTGCCTCCGGAGCCATGCTGAGCTTTCCAAGGCACCCAGATCCCACTGTATTTCAGCAGAAGTTGGAACCAAGCTGAGGTTTTGGGGAAGCTCATAATGTTTCTACCCCAAAACCATTCCAGCCCTAGACGTGGGCACACTCATGGCCCTCAGGCATCCTTGCTAGGGCTCTCCTCACCTCCCCATCCTGTGATAGCAGGGAGAAATACCCCAGTTAGGGCCTGGGCACTGCTCTGCAGGCAGGGTGAGCGATGCACCGAGGTGGCTGGGGTGCTACCTCCCTGTTGCTGGAGTCTCAGCCACCTTTTTTTGCCCTGTGGGATGAGGCATCGGCCAGAGAAGGAGACACCAAACTTGAGGTTTTAAGAGCCTCCTTCTCCTGAGCCAGCTGCAGAATGCAGGCCCTACATCTACTGCATTGGTGCCAGCTGTGGAAAGCAGACCTGCCTCTGAACCCAAGGGCAGGTAACCACAGATGTTGCTTGCTTCGCACTAGGGTTAGCTGGTGACTGCATTTCAGATACGTTTGTCACAGGCTGATGACTCCCTGAGGTAGTAGCTCAAGACCCAGAGCTGCCAAGAACATAGAGTTCATCCTGCTGTGTCCTTGGCTCCAGCCCTGCTACCTTCCCCGGCTCGGACAGGGGCCAAGCGCTTCCTCTGTGAGGTTAAAGAGAAGTTCAGCACTAATAAATCAGCCTCCCAACACTGTGCAACTAGTTGCTTTGTGCTCCTTGCTGGGCCTGAGGAAGCAACCCTCATCTTTACTACGCCAAAAGCAGTGGCACAGGAGGCTTTGTGTGAGGCTTCATCTCCACTCAAAGGATGGAAACTTTGGTCAGTGTCCAGCACCCAACAATGAACCCACCATCTCCATAGGTAATGAGGGGTTCACAGAAACATGGAAGCTGCAATGCAGTTGTTTCACTGCTTATTTGGTTAAGGCTGGCTGGGAACTGAAGTCATTTGGGAAGCTGGTGGAGGGCCATCCCCCCTGCCAGGTGTCACCTCTTCCATGGGCACCATGTGCTGAGCACCAACCACATAATTTTGCAGTGCTGTCCATTCAGAAATCTTGCAAGCTTTTGCCCGAGGAAGTGTTTTTGCCTTCTTGTCCTGGTGTTTCAGACAGAAAAGCTGGTGCCCCCCTGAGCCAGGAACGATGGTGGGCCCATGGCTAGGATGTCTGAGCTGAGCTCCTACATGGCATGGACCCAGCCGCGGTGTTGCTCTGTGTGGTTTGCTCTCTGGGGTTGGAGCCAGCCCTGGGTGCTTGGAACCGGCCTAGTAAACAGAAGCTGATAAGATCAGGAAGGACAGTGAATGTGGGTTGAGGACAAAATGCAAAATCATGGTTATTTTTCTGATAAACAATATCTGAAGGCTGTCTGTGGCCCTTTCTGCACAAGCCTCTGCACCTGCACCCAGAGTCAGGCTCTTGACCCAGCCAGATGCAGAGCTGGCAAAAAAACAGTGAGGAAGTGATGGGGAGACAGACCTCCGGTAGCTCTTGGCACCCCAAGCCCAGCCTCCCCATTCCCACACCACTGCCTCTCTACTGGGGCCCCTGAGAAGGAGAAAACCATGCTGATCAGCAAAATTTCCACTTGCTTGCCAGGCTGCGGTGCATCACCTCCTGCCCATCTCTGACCCTGCTCTCAGGGGACCCACAGGGATTTAACATCCCTGCCCAAAATCCCCCCTATCTGAAGGCAGCCATCCCCTAAAACCCAGCTCATGGTGCAGCAAACCAGCTCAGCACCCCCAGCACTGAGCCCCACGCTGTGCCCATCCCACGGGGCTCAGCAGGGCAGAATGCTGCTGGCTGCGTGCCCACCACGGCCAGCCACAAATTCAGGCCCCACTGCCCCATAAAGGCACAACCACAACAGCAATGACCCAGGACCCAAAGGACGCTGCAGGGACACCAGAGCTGGGCTGCTGGTGTGGGATGATGAGCAGGGACGGCACATGCTGGTCCCCAGCTCCCGAATTAGGTCAGTGGAGTTGTAACAGCTGGCAGCGGAGCTGCCTTTCTGCAGGAATTAGGCATAAATGCGGCTCTGAGGCTTTGCTGTAAATGTGCCAGGACGGGGCTGGCGGATGCTGATGGATCTGAACACCTGCGCTGTGACCCTTCCAGCCTGAGCGGTTTGCACTGGGACACCTCCTGGAGCTGGAGCCCCTCAAGCTAAACCGGTGGGTTTAGCTGCCACCTTTGCAGAAAGCAGCACATGGAATAAAAGTAGCACAGCCACGTCCTGCTGAGCTCCCACACAATGTGCCTTCTGCTCTGCCATGAGCTGCTCCCTCCCTGCATTACCGATAGGGTTTGGGAGCTCTTGGCGCTACAGAGCATCCACCCGCATCACGGCATGGAACCAGGGGAGCTTTTATATCCCCCCACAAACACACAGCATCTCCACTTAAGCAGACAATTGACAGACCGCAGCTTTGCAAAGACACAGGCCAGCCCTCTCAGCCCCAGAAGTGCCTGTGCAGTCCAGCCAGTCACAGGGACATGCACGGCTCAGGTTGTCTCAGATAAGCCCAGAGCCAGTCCAGTTCCTCCAAAACGCGACTGTCAAGTCAGTCCAGATGGAGCCACAGCTACCACTGGGGCCACAGGTTTTGAATGCTGGTGCAGGAAGAGCATGTGGAAGAGGAACTGAAATCGTCAAGTAGGAAGCAACAGGTGTTGAGCTCGTGCCTTTTATTGTCATGGAATATTTAATTTCTAAGTAAATGGGAATGTTTATTTGTGTCCATCGCCATGCAGCTGTATTACCACAGCTCCACGTGGCTGGGGATTGTCCTCATAGATGAAAAGATCGGCACACATCAACCTGGTATTTACAAAAACAACATTAACTTTGAGATTGTGTTTTAAAAGGAAGAGTTTGAGGCAAATGGAAAACTAACTGAAGAGTAACGCGAATCCTGTCCCAGAATGACAGCCACTGCAAGAGCACAAGATGAAAAATAAAGTGGAAGCATTTCTGTTGCCAGTGCCCACAATGAACTACTTAAATTATGTTGCGATTTAAGAAGCTGGTCTCCTCAACACTTTCAAATGTCATCTGCTGGGCTTTGAGGCATTTACTACTGACCACCCATCTTTATGCACAGAAATATTTTAGTAACCTTTAAATCCTCTTTGTCTCTTTGGGAATTTTCAGGACTTTCTGGGCTAGTCTTTACTGTCTGTATAGCTACAGAGATGACCTTTTGTTGTACCAAAACCTTGTAATCTGACTTCATTTTCTGGCTGCTTCTTTGTCCATAATAGCCTCACTTATTTTGTCAGTTCTTGTGTGTTTCAAAAAATATGTAACCTCACCTCTGGACCTCAGGGTTGTCCGTCAGTGCCCCAAATGAGATGGCATTTACAGACTGTACTTTTATGGAATATTATTCTCTGCTTTCTTGGAGTTGAAGCTCACTATGTAGATTTTGCACCATTCTATGCAGCAACTCGTCTTCACCATTAGCAGCTACTGCCAGATCTGGACGTGCCATGCAGAATTGCACTGCATTCAGAAGGGGAGTTGGTTGGTTGGCTTTTTATTATTACTGTTTTTAAACATCCAATTTTTGCACATCACCTTGTTCCTCATCCTTTATACCCAGGACATTTTGGTTTTGCTAGGCAGAGGCAGAGAAGTGGACCATAGAGATGCTTCAGAAGAACAACAGACACAATGGGAAGGTAGCATGTGGAAGAATTTAACTGATGTTCTTTGAGTAATCAGAAATCACACTACTAAAACCACACTTATATGGAACCTGGCCCTTTTGCCTGGATCCCTTTTTTTGCCATGAATGCCCTAATTTTAGGCTTCTTCAAGCAGTTTCCATTTAAAAAAATTTTGGCCTTCTCCCTTTTAGGATTAGTCCTAGATGCCTGTCTAGATGCTGGGGCTAAGTCATGACCAAGCTATCAGCTCTGGGCTGATTACAAATTTGTGGTCCCAAGGATGGCGATGAACATGGAAGCCTGAGAGCCAAGGCTGACAAAACCTGTATATCTCAGGTCTAAGGACTGTGGCATCAACACGGTGCCAGGAGATTCCAGGTCAAAGCTTGAATCCATGTTTAAAGAGCTTTGTTTGCAAGCCAAGGCCCACAAAACTGTACTTTGTGAGGATGCTGAGATTTCATGGTGGAGCTAGACAGAACAGTAGTAGCAACTCCATCAACGCACTGTTAAAGGAAATACAAGAAATTCACTGAAGAAGAGGAGCAGGAGGAGGAGGAGGAAGGTTCTGGAGGAGAGAGGTGCCACTAAGCACTTCCCTGCAAGGAAGTGTGGGTATGGGAAATTGCAGATATTTTTCCAAATCATGCGTTTAAGAAGCCATTAAAAGACACACATGAACATCCTTGTGTTCAGTGAAAGCTTTTTTTCTGCATCTTTCCCCAACCTTGTCAAAGCTGTCATGTATGAAAAACATTTGTCAGCGTGCATGGAGGCATTCCCACATGCCCTCACACCCCACTGACTGTTTCCAGGGAAAACCATTTGACCAACAGGAAAAACAAAACAAAAACAAAACAAAACAAAACAAACCACCTTCTCTAGAGAGGGACTGCAGCCCACTGCATTTCCAAAGGCCTTCCTTTGGAGTCATTGGCAAGCTGCTCCTGAGAAATGTAGGGGCTGCAAACAGAGCCCGCTGTTTCTTCAGCTCCAAGAGAAAGAAAATAAACCCTTTGAGAACTTCAGTAGAATTTCATACAGTAGAGGATGTTGCCACCTGCTGTTTAAATACATGCAGACACTAGTTTTCCTTGGCTTTCGTGGCTTTTGGTCATTTCTGAGTTTTTGCAGCCTGATAAGCCTGGTCAGTGGTGGGGAAGTATTGCATGTTCCGGTCAGGGCACTAACATTTAACTTTCTGTACTTCTAAATCAGCTTTCAGCAGTTTCTCTTCCACTGTACCCTGGCAAACACCATGACCTGTGAAACACTCCCTCCCTGCAGAGTTTCTTCACTGCACTCAGGATTGCAGATAGGTCGGCTATCACAGCAAGCAGGCATCAGCAAAGTCTCCAGAAGAGCCCAGGTAGGTACTCAAGGGCCACGTCTGCTTTGGTGCCTCTTCATAAAATCATAGAATCGTTCAGGTTGGAAAAGACCTCTAGATCATCTGGTCCAACCTTTAAGCTAGTACTGACCAGTCCACCACTAAACCATGCTACTAAGTTCTACATCTACATGTTTTTTGAAGACCTTCAGGGACAGCGACTCAACCACTTCTCTGGGCAGCCTATTCCAACTCCACACAACCCTTTCTGTAAAGAAATTTCTCCTAATATCCAACCTAAACCTCCCTGGTGCAACTCGAGGCCATTTCCCCTCATCTTGGTACGAGGTGAATGTCTTCTGGGATGATGAAGATAAAAGCTGACCAAGTCTTGGGGGTCTGAAACCAAACCTGAGACAGAAGTGTTTATTATTATTGTTGTCGTTTTTAAAGAGCTCTAAAAAGTGCTTAAGCTAAACACACTAGGAGCAGGTGTTGAACTGCTGCCCTTATTTGCAGAATTAGGTCATAGTATTGAGGATTAGAGCAGTCACAGCTTGGTATAGGAAAGGAAAGGAAAGGAAAGGAAAGGAAAGGAAAGGAAAGGAAAGGAAAGGAAAGGAAAGGAAAGGAAAGGAAAGGAAAGGAAAGGAAAGGAAAGGAAAGGAAAGGAAAGGAAAGGAAAGGAAAGGAAAGGAAAGGAAAGGAAAGGGAAAAGGGAAAAGGGAAAAGGGAAAAGGGAAAAGGGAAAAGGGAAAAGGGAAAAGGGAAAAGGCTCATATTTTGTGAGAGGGTGGCTTGGTGGTCTGGAAGAACCAAGACAAATGCAGCCTGGGCTGTTCTGCAGGCACGGCTGATGCAGCAGCAAGGCTGGATTGCTGTTCCCCCTGGCACAAATTTCCCTGGGGAGAGAGCCATCAATTACACGTCCCGAAGAGAGCTTTGGCTGCAGACGCAGTCATGGTGCTGGGGAGGTGACAGCAGGGCAGAGCTGGGTGTGCTGATCCAGGGCACAACACAAAACATCCATCTGGGGGACCAGGGGAGAAAATCCAGCAGAGCTCCCTGCTCAGTAAGGATGGAGATACGAAGTGTAGGAAATCCGTCTGATTAAATCTGAACGTACTTCTGGCTGCTTTCTGTAAGGTCTCAGGGCAGGATGGAGTTACACAGCTACTCGCTTCTTTTCTTTAGTTATCTGGGAGTTGAATCAGGAGACTTTTTCTGTCAGCCTTTTTCCTGCTAGGGCATGGTCACCTTTATGGCTACTGCCCTCACCCAGTGACCCAATCCCATGATAATTTCCCATCCCCCAAATGACTTCCACCTCGGTTGCTTTTTAGGATTTATATATATATTCTTAAATGCCGGGCCTGGCCTGGCGGCCTGTGTGGTCACCAGCCCCCGGCTCCTCCTGCTGGGCCCTGCACAGCCATGATGGATCCTCAGGGTTGATGTCCTGTTGGGACCGGGTCCGTCTGCGCCCATCCTGCTCCCAGTGCCAGGAGAAGCTGCGGATGAGCTGCCATGGCATGGAGGGGCTGCGGTCCCTGCGCCTGGGCGAGACGCTGTGGGACTGGTAGTTGGAGGGACGCCGCCGTCGCTGCTGCCGCCCCGGCCCCATGTTGTGCTGGAACCTTCCCCGGGGCCGGCAGGCTGAGGCGTCCCACATGGGGCGTGGCACCAGCCTCACGATGGCAATGATGGCCTGGTGGCAGAGCGGGCAGGTGGCTCTGTGGGCAGCCCAGGGCTGGATGCAGTCCCTGCAGTGCCCGCAGGGGTCCAGCCGTGTTGCATCAGCTAGCGGGCCCAAGCAGATGATGCAGGTCTCTTCTCTTGGGGCCTCCGCTGGCAGCTCCTGGCGTGGCTGGCTCATGGTGTCCGCAGCTGCTCCGGTGTGGAGATGCTTGTTGTTCCTGGGATGCTGCTCTGATGTCAAACAGGTATCAAGCGCCTCCTGTCTTCAGCACCTCCCTCGTGGGTCAATGGCTGAACTCCAAAGACTCGCAGCTCACCATCAGCCCCTCAACGCCTTGCGCCCCACCAGAAGGACCTCAATGCCTTGCCTGCAACCAGAGGGATCTCAGCATCTCACGTGCCACCAGAAGGACCTTGACATCTCAAGTTCCACCAGAAGGATCTGGGTACTTCACCTGCCACCCAGAAGGACCTCGTGTCTCTCGTGCTACAAGAAGGACTTTGATGTCTCTCGTGCCACTGGAATGACCTCGACATCGCACCTTCCACCAGTAACACCTCTACCTCTCATGTTTCAGCTGTGGGAGCTCAGTCTCTCGAGTGCCACCAGCTGGACTGAACACAGGCTGGATGCTCAGGGCACTTATGGCCAGCTGCCTTTTGTGAGGCCACAGGGTGACGGTGACTCTGGGGTGACATCACACGGCTCCTGGGGTGCTCCTGGTGGCAGCACTAACGGAGGTATTGTGACTGTTGTGAGAAAATGCTGATGTGAAATGGCTGCTCCACACTGACAGGGGTAACGTCTGCCAGGCTGGGGTCCAGGCCGGGAGCTTGGCCTTTGGCCTCAGAACTGCACCTGGGAGTCAGGGCTGTCCTTGACATGCAGCTGGACACCTGAGCACCAGAGACATCCTGAAGAGATCATCAAGGAGGACACAACAAGAATCTGGGGAATAACTTATCACCTGGGATGGTGATAAAGAGCATGGGCACAAGGAAATTGGCCCAATAAAGTGGGAACATGCTTGAGAACTCAAGAGGTTTTTTAAGAATATTAGGAACGTGGTCAGCTCTTGGCTGTCCCAGGAGGATGGTAGAAATGAACAGCATCTCTTGGTTTCCTGAAGTGGTGGTGTCATCATAGAATCATCACAGAATCGCAGAATGGGCAGGGTTGGAAGGGACCTCTGAAGATCATCTAGTCCAACATCCTTGCTGAGAAGGATCACCTAGAGCACGTTGCACAGGATGGCATCCAGGCGGGTTTTGAATATCTCCAGAGAAGGAGACTCCACAACCTCTCTGGGCAACCTGTGCCAGTGCTCTGTCACCCTCACAGTAAAGACGTGCCCCCTCATATTGAGCCGGAACCTCCTGTGCTTCAGTTTGTGCCCGTTGCCTCTCGTTCTGTTGCTGGGCGCTACTGAAAAGAGACCGGCTCCATCCTCTCGACACCCTCCCCTTAGATATTTATACACATCTGGGGGACGAGATGCTGGAGAGCAGCCCCGCAGAGAGGGATCTGGGGGTTATGGTTGATAGCAAGCTGAATGTGAGCCAGCAGTGTGCCCTGGCAGCCAGGAGGTCCAACTGTATCCTGGGGTGCATCAAGCACAGCACTGCTAGTCAGTCGAGGGAAGTGATTGTCCCGCTCTACTCTGTGCTGGTGCGGCCTCATCTGGAGTACTGTGTGCAGCTCTGGGCACCACAGTACAAAAGGGACGTAAAACTGGTGGAGAGTGCCCAGAGAAGGGCTATTAAGATGGTGAAGGGCCTAAAGGGGAAGACATATGAGGAGTGGCTGAGGTCACTTGGCCTGTTCAGCCTGGAAAAGAGGAGGCTGAGGGGAGACCTCATCATGGTCTACAGCTTCCTCACGAGGGGGAGTGGAGGAGCAGGTGCCGATCAATTCTCCTTAGTGACCAGTGACAGGACCCAAGGGAATGGTGTCAAGCTGCAACGGGGGACATTCAGGTTACATACCAGGAAAAGGTTCTTCACTGAGATGGTGGTCACACACTGGAACTGGCTTCCCAGGGATGTAGTCATGGCCCCAAGCCTGCTGGAGTTTAAGTAGTGTTTGGACTGTGCTCTCAGCTCCACACAGGATACAGAAACACCAAGCAGCAGCAGGGAGTGAAGGCAAGGAGCAAGCAGCTGCACTGGCTCATGCCCTAGCAGGTGATTGTGGCCAAACCTGCTTCCATTTCACTAATACTGATGCCCCTGCCCTCATCTCCTGTGAGAAAGGTGACATTTTTGCTTTTGCATGGAGAACAGAGTATCTGTTCTCTTTTTCATATGGAAAACTAAAGAAAATAATGATTTAGGTGACTCGTCCAAGTTCTCAATGGTCTTTGCTAGCCAGGTGGAAGCCTGAAGGCTGTCGGCAGTTTTCAGGCTTGCAATGTAAAGCACAGGCTTTCTCTTAGTGAGAAATCAGTGCCTGCACCCTGCCATGGCTCTGGTTTACCTTTGCTGATGCCCAAAGGGCAGGGCTGCTTTGGCCGGAACGAGGATGGTGGTACCAAATTGTCTCCAGATTTTAACACCACTTTTTCCAGCATAAGCAAAATTCAGATCAGTGGAGACTTCAGAACTTCATTTACCGCTGTGCTGCTGGAAATCAGGACAGCTTCAGACAGGCACATAGTGGTTGAAACCAGGGCAAAGCTGGGGGCAAGGGAAGGGCTGGAGCAGAGCAGTCCTTGCTCCAAAAGGCAGTGGCCATCCTGCAAATGACGCTGCCCTTGCAAGACAAGCACACAGTCCACAAAACACAGCATCATTGTGACTAGTGTGGGACAGGCTGTGTAAGAGCTGAAGCCATGGCACTGGATGAGACATCATTGGGTGCCACTTCTCTCCTGAGAAGTACTTGCCGTGGCTTATCTGTGCTCACCTCACGAGAACATGGGGATGTTTCACTTTAGGAAGAAGTGATCCAGTGGCTTCCAAATTGAAGGAACAAACTTTTAATATCTTCATGAGAAACTCTTGGCAGTAGAAAACAGGTTCCTCTTGGCTATCAATAATCTTTAAAAAACATAAAATCTGCCTCTGACATTGCTACACAGCTGCTTTTTCCATTCCTTGGGCTTCCATGAGATTATTGCTAGCAGACTAGGAGGGAATTGGAGAAGGCAGATGAATAATATTCTCTTAATAAATCAAAACCACAAGTTTTATCTTGATTTACGCAGTCTATCTATCTCAGGGCAAGCTGCAAGATGATCGCCTTCATTAGAAAACTGCTGTAGCTGCACAAAACAAGCATTGTGGCCACCTCAGAGACCTCTCTGGATGCCAGCATCGAGGTGATACTTTACAGAAAGATGAGAGAACTTGAGCTGCACTCCCAAACACAAGGCAAATGGATGAAGATTTCTACTTATTTCCCTACGTCTGCCAGCAATTTCTTCTCATTATATCGCTTGGAAACCCAGTTCCCTCAGTCATTTGCTTTTAAAAACTCATTAGAAGAGCGCAGCACACAGAGGAGATTATTAGCACTTGCATTAAACAAAGCTGCTCATCGGGGCAGAGCTGCAGGTGCCTTGGCAGCATCTCTGGCTGGCCGTCCAGCCTGCTTTGCAGACCCTGGTCCCCTCCTGCCGCCTGGGCGTCCCCAAGGCAGATCCTGATGAATTGTTTGGGCTCCCAAATCTCACAGCTGGAGTTACACAACCTGGAGACCACAGGAAGGGAAAAAAAGACCTTGTGTGTGCTGTGCTTCCCCACTGCTGGCCATGGCCAAAATTAGGAGAACCTGTAGCAGCACAATGTAACGGTGGAACAACATGCTGCTCCACAATCACCAGGTGGGTGAGGAATCCCATTCGCACCCTCTGAAGATTACCTCTCCTGTTTTTAACCAGGAGACAGTGCACATTTCTGAAGAGGAACATTTGGGACTGGATAAAAGCCATGGGAAGCATCCAAGAGTACCAGCTGAGTATTCCCTTGGAGAAATAACCATGTGACAGAGGTGGGAAAAATGACAAGGCAATGCAGAATTTCAGAAGTGCTCAGTTCCTGATGGTATGTGAATAGCTCATTTCAGGAGGAGCGACAGCAGGTCCCGGTTCCAGCAGCAGGCTGGCATGCTGGCCGGCCACCAAACCTACCAGCCACCCAGCAGAACAAGCTACTCGACAGGATATGGGATGAAGCACAATTGGATTGTGGAGAAAGGAGTAATTGCCTTTCATGAACCTTAGACAGCACAAGCTCAGGAAACTGAGATGTTGGCAATGGAGTAATGTAAACTGTATTAAGAGAGGCTTGAACACATTAAGATTAAGCTGGCAAGAAACTTAAGAATTGCATGCAAAAACTAGCCCTCAAGGAAAAGCATGTCCTTAGCTTGGGCATATAACACAGCCTGCCCTCACTACCCAAGGACAAACTGTGTGAGCTAAGATGGACCCTTAATATACTGGTTGGCTCCACAGTTACAGCTACACCTGATTTGGCTACCCCTTTTGCTTACTTCCAAAGCATAAACTGGTAATCTCCCACCCAGTCCCTGATTCCCATATTGATTTATTTGTATTGAAACCATTAAAAACATTGTTTTAAGCTGTTTGTATTTAAGCCAGACTGAGTTGTTTCTTGAATCAACAAAACCAAACCAACCCTCTTCTCAAACAAGGACCTCTTTGTTATGCTTTTTCTGGATATTATGAAGATTACCTCTCTCCCTAGGATGTCAAATTGAGGAGTGTTTTTGGTATTGCTTGAGCAGCATGCCCACAAGGAGTACTCAGGTGATACGAGGTCACCTGAACTCAAGAGGTACAGCATGTGGCCTTTTGAGGGATCAGAAAGGGCACCAGCTGGTCAATGACTACCAGATAGGAAAGCTGCTGTGAAAAGTGAAACCCTCAACACCATTCCATGTTGTGGTTTAACCTGGCAGGCAGCTGGGCACCACACAGCCATTTGCCTACTCCCCTCCTCCCCAACCCACAGTGGGGTGGGGGAAGAGAATCAGGGGGGAAAAAAGTAAAACTCATGGGTTGAGATAAAAACAATTTAGTAGGACAGAAATAGAAGGGAAAATAATAAAAGAATATACAAAGCAAGTGATGCGCAGTGCAGCTGCTCACCACCAAGTGATGTCCTGCCATTCCCTGAGCAGTGGCAGTCCCCCCAGTTTTATTGCTGAGCACACCACTGCTGTATGGTGTGGGACAACCCTGTGGGCAGTGCGTGCCAGCTGTCCTGGCTGCGTTCCCTCCCAGCTCCTGGTGCACTCCCAGCCTCCTCCTGAAGCTGAAACTCCTTGCTCTGTGCAAGCATTGCTCTGCAGCAACTGCAAGACCAGTGTGGACAGCATTGTTCTCATCCTAAATCCAGGACGCAGCATCATACCACCTACGGGAAGACAACTCTATTCCAGTCGAAACCAGGACACTCCATCTAAACTGGACATCAGTATTTCATGCTGGAAGCAGGAACATTAGCTCCCAGATACTTACGATGCTGAAGCGGAATCGTGGGCAGCCAGATAAGCAACCCAATATGGAAATCACATCAGAAGTAAGCCCCAGGTTTGCGGTCTTTATTTGCTTTTTCATAACACACACACACACACACCTTCAGATCTATCCCCTGTATGAAAGTAAATATATAGCACCCACATTATAAATGTATGGTCTGGTGTAGCACCACTTTCAGCAGGTCTGTTTGCAGCGCCATGTGACAGGCCCTGTGATTATTTTCCCTTCCTCACTACCTTAACAGAACACAATCAACACTGCACTGAGATGTTCTAAAAGAGTAGCAAACTATCTAGCCTCATGCATGCCAGAAGACTATATTATTCTGTAACAATTACTGTTGTAGAAACACCCAGGTGATGTACAGAGCTGCTCTTTCATACCCCTTACTGCGCTTAGTTCAGTGTGTAAAGTTTAACAGCACATTACGGGAGGCAAGAGAAAAAGTCACCTGGATGCAACAGGTTTCTGACCAACTACTATACATCAGCCCACAAAGCCTCTGCTGCAGGTACTTTGAGTTGCGACACAAATAAGTAAACTTAAGTTGCTATTAAGTAAAACGAGTTTTTAGTTTACAGAAATAAAATGTTTATATTATTATATATTCAGTGGGAGAAAAGTGGGCTGTGTCATAATACTTCTTCAGCTTAAACATTTTTTTATTGGCTACACAGTTACTTTCAAGCTGATTTTATTTATTTCCATTTATTACGAGAGTGTGGAAACTCTGAAAAAACTCTAACTTTGGCAAACTCATACTCTTTTGGTGAAGCCCAAACTTACCATAAAAATCCAAGCATTTAAGAAACAAGTTCAGAAGGGACACACATCTTCCACCAAACAGACAATGTTCTATTTCCAAAACCAACTCAGAACACGATTTCCATATGCTCTAAATTTTCATTCAAATACAACAGCTATGCTATAGAATATTTTATGTCCTCATAGAAGACGCCTAACCAGAGCATAACCTCATTTCTGATTACCCCAAATGTGGGGGGTTGGGTGAGGCTGGGTTTAAGGTGGGGACAGAAAGAGAACAAGTACAATTAAAATGATTTGCTGATAAATTAAATCCTTATATCAGAACAAACGGGAATGCTAAAGCACAACCATTTCCATAGGAAGCAAATCCAGAGCTTTGACCAATCCTAAAAGCAATTCGGAACTGCAGCTTCTTTTCCACGAAGTAACTTTTGCCTGTTCTTTACATCGTTCAGTTTCATGAATTCCACTGAAACCTGAGAGGGCAGGCAGGGCAGACACAGGAGCTGTGATATATTAAAAGATGACAGATTTTGCAATTATTTTGCAATTCTGTTTCTTTGAGAGGGAAATCTATGTCCACTTATTGGTGATCAGTGTCTCCTGTGAAAAGAGACAGGCAGTGTATTTAAAAGGAGTCCTTTATACAGACTACTGAAAAGCTCTTCATTGGGAAGCTGTATGAATAAATGACATTTCCAGTAAGTATAATTCATGTAAAAGAAAGCATGGTAGCAGGAGTAATACAAGTGGCATCTGCAAAAAAAAAAGTTGTTCTTCATTGTTTCACGGGCAAACAAAAGATATAAGGAGTCCGCAACAGTTTAAGTTACAACTGTTCTTTCTGTTCTTTAAATACCAAGTTCCTGACTACTACTACTACTAAAACTGTCTCAATTCACTTTGAAAACAAAATAAAAGGATAGAAAACAAGTGCTTGCCAATGAGCTTAACAGAAGTTCCTGAAGAGGCTGCACATATGTGCATCTAGCTGCATTATAACACAAAAGCTTCTAGAGGGCATAAAAGACAATGCAAAAGGCAGTATTCCTGGGCCTGGAGCAGGTCTGACACACAGCAGGAGTGTGTGGACAGCTGGTGCCCTCTTCTGGACAAGCTAGATTCTTGTTTTGCCAATGCAGGGCACAGTTGGCCCCTCAGCTACGCACTCAAACAAGATTTACTAAATTCAACACCACACAGGCATTTTCTGTACCTTAGGCTAATTCCTCAGGCAATTCAAAGACAGGTCAATCAAGTCCAGTGGGAAAGAGAAAACTTAAGCACTTCCCAAGTAAGTGCTTGGCCACACAACTCCTTTAAAATTTCTGACACAGCACCATGTTACATCACAACATTGTTTATTATGTGACTTTTTACAATACAAACAAAAAAAATACAGAAATGCAGTATATGAATACAGCTAAATGCGAAATGGTGACTTTTTCTTGAGGCCATATTCCCATTTCTAGTAAAATAAAGAAAGACTGCACACAGGTAGAAACAGGTTGGTAGTTAACTCCACAATTTGCCTAGAAATGACCTATAAATGCATTTTCCTGCTACTTACCATAAAATGTAAAAAGGGAGTTAAAGGAAAGTTTTACTCACTGGTTCCTACCATATGAAAGAAGCTATATTCTATTTAGGAGGGCCAATATATGGAAAAATATCTAAATTAAACGTTATTACAAAAATGAAGCAGTAATGAGATCCTTCAGGCTAAAGAAGTTACTAAATGAGAATAGCATATATTTAAAGAATCCAAAACATAAAAGGGTTGTTATAAAAAGCTTAGGTGCACTTTAAGCCTATGACTTTTGTTTTTCCATGTGTACTTTTAAACAATGGAAGTGTCAAAAATAGGGTCAACTGTGTTAGACTAAATTACATTATTGTATAAGCTGCACTGAATGGAATTCTTGTATTATAATAATAAAGAAGCATCGTTTGCATCATATTATGGCAATTTGTCCTCACTAAAAACCGTCTTGAGTCCTTGCATTTTTTAATATCCTGTAAACCGTCAAACCACCAGAACATGATTGTACAACAGTAAAATGTTTTCTTTTGCATTAAAACGACATCTGTTTAAAAAAAAGGAAAAAAGGTACTTAGAGCTGTTATTTTTCCAAGTACACAACACCCTAGACGATTCAAGGCATCTCATTCTCCATCAAAATTAACAAAAATTTGTCATGCTGTTAAATCCATTACTATGGATACAACTGGTGCAAAATTGGTCAAACGGATCCAACAAACACTGATGTCCAGGCTGGCATATTGGCAACTAATACATAACTGGTGGTCAAAATGATGCATTTAAAATATCTTCCCTTTCTTCTTGTTCTTTTCCAAGGTTCTACAATGATATTAAAACAAACAAACAAAAAAAACATAAAACAAACATTGTCAAGCATTGAATACATGTTATTAAAATCACTTTTTATATGATTTTTTTTTTTAAATAAGCATTTTCTCAAGTCTTACAGGTTGCAATACACTGTATGAAAATGTATTATATTCACAGTACTTGTACATGAAGTCAAGCAGTGCATTTATCGCGTTACCCCATCTGTGGACTAGGAGACTTAATCAGTTTAATTCTTGAAGCTTTAACCCTCCACCCTTCAGAAGTCTGATACAATCTACCTTTCAAATACAACATTTTTTTTTAGATAGATCTGGCTATGTATGAATATAGCATTTTTCCAGATTAAAACTTGCTTTCAAAGCTAATAATAATCCCAGTACTTTTGAGAGGTGTTCATCTGTAACTAACTGCAGTTTAATTTTTTTCTTGGATTTTAAGTGAATTTCCATAGTGGTCAAACACCACTGACCATTATTACTATGGAAATTTCCTTTTAACACTAAACTACAGAACATTTACTATGAACTGCAGATTAACAATCAATTTACCTGGAGGAATTCTGTTGTTCCAAAATACGTTGCTGAGCTTCCCAGTTTGCTTTCTCATCCTCAAACTGGCGACGCTTTTCCTCTAATTCTTTGTGTTGTGCCTCCAAATTCTTTTTCATTTGCTCATGGCGTCGCTGCAGCTATAGAAAAAGTCATGAACAGACTCAGCAAGGACACAGAGCACTGCAGCAACAAACATCAGCAACTATACTAAAGTGAAATAGTATTAGTTTCTCTTCAGAGAAAGTAACTCTTAAACCAAAAGTTCTAAGGTTATGGTTATAATTAAACACATAAAAGTGTATTAAATCCCATAAACACATTGTAGAGCTTACAGAAAACTCCCCAAATGCCGCCTGAGTCACAAACCGGAGTTGTAGGCAGTTACATGTGGCAAGCAACAGGAAACTCAAGGAAATGTTGGTATTCGATGCAAACCTTAAGCAAATTATGAAATATTTTAATATCAGTAATACATAACGTAGCAGCTTTGACTTTGTGTGGAGAAAAAAACCACTGATTTCATCCTATAGTGTTAACTACATTAAGGATCTGTTTGGAAAAACATTATTAAATGGATTAATTTACTCATTAATTAAATGAATTAGTAGTAGTATTACTGCAGTGAATTGTCTACACTGCCAGTATTGCATAAGAAGTCTCTTCTGCAAGCTTCTGGTGATGGGACTGGCAATCAAATGCCCTGGATGCGAGAATGGAGACACTGTGAGGAAAAGTAATTCCATTCATGTGCTGCAACAAGTTTTTCTAAATGAGTTCATTAAAACTCCCTCTTCTCTCTTGCAAGTCCTTATCTTATGCAAACCCTTCAAAACAGATTTTACTTTTTTTTTTTCCACAGAATCACAGAATCGTCTAGGTTGGAAGAGACCTCCAAGATCACCTAGACCCACCTCTGACCTAACAAGTCCTTCACTAAACCATAGCACTATGCTCAACATCTAAACATCTTTTAAAGACCTCCAGGGATGGTGACTCAACCACTTCCCTGGGCAGCCCATTCCAATGCCTAACAAGCCTTTTATATACTCCAAACTCAGCATGGTCTACTGCCTACTTATAAAGATATACAATGGAGTTTATGAAGTCACGTATGAAGAAAGGGGGAAAAAAGAACTTATCAGTTTTTACTTGTTCATTCAATTCAGCAAGATGCTATCAGTGAAAAAAGTCAGGAGATAGTACATGAAAAAAGACCTTTTTTTGTCCTGTTTTTCATATAACAATTTATCTACGGAGTTATTGTCACAGCACATTGTGGAAGCCAGAATTATAAATGGGTTCAAAATATCTGAGACAGAAATTAAGGAAGCAAAAGTTCATCAGTGCCTAAATAAACACTGTGATCCAAACAAAACACATAACTTTAAAACTCTCAAATTTCTGACTGGTCTACCTTAGTATTGTTATCCTTTGTTTACCTATTGACTTCTTTTGATGAACAAAAAAAATAGAGGAAAAAAATAATGCAAGCCATCAACCTGATTCAGTATACAATGGCTCCTTACAATGCCTAGACTGGCAAGCATTTCAACTACCCTGCCAAATTTCCTCACTTTCCCTCAAATTTGGAGCCAAACTGTATCTTTATGAACACTGACTATTTTAAACTCTTCTATTAAGCTTCTCGAGAGAAGCTGCTTCCTCAAAACTTAAAATCCATTTTCTAGTTTAATATAATTTTATACCAGTCTCTAAAAAAGAGCACACTTCAAGGGCTGCTTGAAACCCATAAAAACAATTTCACTGTGAATAAAATCCATTCACCTGGATGAGACAAATTAGAGTTAAATATCTATAAAATTTATGTATGTTCAAATGACACAAAAACAGTGCCAAGATATGCCTGCCTCTTTCTTCATCCAGTAACTCTTATTTAGATGATCCCTTAGACACCGTATCAGAAGTTCCTCAAATGCCTTTTCAGTATGCAAGCAATTTATTATTACTAAATTAGCTGATGTAAAACATGAAAGTCTGAAGAACTTTTTTAAGCAAATGTAAGAAAACAGGTATAAAATATTCCAAAGAAGAGGGGAAAGAGAGGGTAAGAAAATTAAGGAGTATTTTAAAATACTGTGATTGTGAAAATAAAACAAGAATGTATATGAACATTATATATGAACATTAAAGTTGCATTTGAAGTTTGTGCTTATACCATTTCAGCAAAGAGAAGAAGCTGGGAAAAATAACTGAGTTTTCTTTAAACATAAAATGTTGGAAAGTCTTGGAGAGAAGAGCCATCTTTGTATTTGTTCACTTTCAAGCATATTTAAGACATTTTCATTACCTCAGCTTCAGAGTCCTTCAGTTTCTGAACTTTTTCTTTGACTTTCATCTCAAACACCTGTTCCATCTCCATTTCCATTTTTTTCATTTTGGCTACATGCTCTCTCCTTTCCTCTTCCATCTGTGCCAACGGGCTCCTGCCACAAATCCAGAAGAAGTAGTTAGCTAATAAAAACCTTTTTTCTTTCTGTTACATTTGGGTATCTGCCTAAAAAAAGATAAAAATGCTGAAGCATTATGATAAATAACACAGCTTAAATTCATTTTGCATTATTTTATTAACTGTTAAGTTAAACTTCCTACAAAAAGGAAATTTCATACAGTATCTCCCTCCCCCCCCCCCCCCCTTTTGATTTATCTTACATTAAGGTTAAAGAAGCTCTTGACTTTTTATCTTTGGTAGAACCTGGTCATGGGTAGGGAATAAATCAAAGTTACAAGTAATAAAAAAAAATGAGTATCTTCCAAGTGATCTTCAGGCATCTTGTTCTTTGCAGTTCAAATATATATAAAAATTAATAGATAGAACCTTTATGTAGAACAGATTAATAAAAATTTTTAACAGTGTTTCACACAGAAGTCCCATTTTTCCTTTAAATTGTCACTGTTCAGAGTGATCATAAGCATAAAGTTAGCATTGCAACTGTGTTGAATGAGGTGGTCATACTTCCAAAGAGATAACGTAGCAAAAAAGTTTTGGGCAACTGAACATTCATACAAATGTGAGCTGGAAGACTTTCCTTTAGAAAATTATTCATTAAATTGATGTATAAAAATAATATAGTTATATATATATATGTGTATATATATTTATTTAGTGGTTGCTACTTTTTGGAATTCTACAGAATTTTTAAAGCTGTATAAGCTTGTGACCCACACTAACATGGTGCAAGCTCTGAACAGCAAATTTCACAATAAATACTCAATAAACAGGATGATTTTGATCCAAGGATGATTGCTATATACAGCCTTATCGTAAGAATTTCATGCTGTTCAACAAAAGCAACCCCAACAAATCACTGGCCTCTATTTTTCAGTTTTGAGTATGCATGGCTGTGGAAAATATCAGTTTTAGTTGTATTATTGATAAAAATGGAGAAGAACTGAATATATAGGGAACAGTTACAATCAACAACAGAGGCTATCTGCTGTAATGTATGCATAATTTACTCAGGCAAGCAAATTATAAATTAGAGATGGCAAGTTTAAGCCCTACCTATAAGCATACTATTTTCTACTATTCATACATACATATTCATACATATTCAACATATTCATATTCTACATATTCAATAGTATTTCATACTATTTCCTACCTATAAGCATACTATTTTCACTTTCAGTGCTTAAAACAAACATAAAAACCCCAAACTGTTCTGCTTCAATTCATGCAGAAAAAGCACTGTAGAAGGCAAACTAATCAAGGAACTTCCAGCAATGACTGAAATAAAATTAGCAACATCCATTTTGATTCGGAATTTACCACTCATTCTTAAAGGAATGAGCTTACATATCAGACATGGTTAAGATCTGTTTTTTAAGATCTGTTTTGACTGTTAATGGCTCAGTTCATCCTTATTGCTTGCTCACTTTTGACAACTAGACATACAGTGAAAGTAAGCAGGGTCCCATAAAGTTAAGGCCACGTGAACAGTTTTTCAAATACCAGCATTTTAAAACGTGCTTTAAAGGTGACAATAGGGAGTGGTAAGGAGAAAGAAAATGGCATTTCCACAAAAAATCTGATTGAATCTGAACTAATAGTTGCCAAGTTTGGACTGGTGAATAAAATTCTGTATTACATATGGAACTGAAACTGATTCTCAGTTTAATGGTTACTCTAGCCATTCATTTAATTTAATGGTCATTCATTTAATGGTTACTCTAGCCATTCAAAAGGCCAACTGCTAGGAACTTTTGTCAAGGAAAAAAATTTGGTTAAACATGGGTCACATATAATAATACACAAAAAAACATCTTGCGTAAGAAGAGAATGAAAGAGGAGGTGAGTAGCGGTATTTGTGTAAGCTAACCATCTGTCCTAATAAAATTATTTTATTGTTACCTTTTAGAGGTGTAAAGTTCTCAAATATGCCTGCTCTCCAAAAATTAACCGAGACATAGATCTGAATACTAACAGATCATTGCTGCAGTTTCTACAGACTTGAAAGGGAAGTAGTACTGTCCTTCTGTTGACAGCCTAATTGTCTAATACAGATGTCAGGCAAGCTTATTAGAGAATTTGAGAAAGTGGCAAAAAACAGTCTGCATAGAACATTTGATAAACTAACACGTGAACATTTACAGCTGAGATCTTTACAACAGAGGTCACAGCTAGTTTTATTGGGTCATAAGTATGTGACATGGGTAAGTGCACATTATCCTTTATTTCAGGATAAAATAATACAAGGGGCTTAAACAAAAAAGAGCTAAAGACAAAACACTAAATAAATATGTAAAACATTTAACTGATTTAACAGGATGTATGTTAAAGCAGCCCTCTAAGATCTGCAAAAGTTAAAAAGTTATTCTGCATATGTGCAAAGTGGAACCTCTGCAAGCCAGTAGTAAGATAAACCCATGGTCAGGGAAGGCTGAAGTAACTGATTTCCCAATCCAATGAAAACTTGTAAATTTACAGATAAGTACAAAGAATTAGTGGAATTTTCATAAGCATCTATATAAACATGATGGAGCTTGAGATAAAAACTGAGTAAATTTCACCATTTATGCACTGAAACAGCCTTTTCTACTCATTGCTGAAATTTGACCATATTTGTCTTGAAGCTTAGCCAAAACGTTCCTAAAGAGGAAGGGTTTTTACAGAGATATTTGTCCCTGAAATTATTTGTAAGTTCTTAAAATTTACGTTATCACTGCTTTATAAGGAAAACAACAACAACAAAAAACAGCTAGGGAAAAAAACAATGCCAAGAGCTGGATAACAGAAAACTGTTTTAAATTTGAAACATTAAACAGTAAAACCCTTTTTGTGTTTAAATAATTTTTGTCTAAGTTTTTTGGAAAAATTTAAATGACCACTTACATGCCTTCAACTGTGTCAAATCTAAAAAACAAAAAATACAGAGGCTTAGCTTAGCATGCTTAAATAAAACCACAAAACCAAAAAGCAGTAATTAAAAAAGTAAATTCATTATTAATAGATTCCTAAAGCTAATTATCTGCTCCCCCAAAAAGCAAGCTTTTCACAGTAACAGGAAAGACTGTTAGTTAAAGCTTATTATATTTAAAGTTCAGTTAGTAAATCACTACACCGTGTAGATATTAATGCAGATTTGATGTGCAGGTATTTTCAGCAATAGTTTACCTAGAGTATGCAAGCTCTTAAAGCGATTTTAAATATTTTAGTGACACAAACAACCACTTCCTATAAACAAGTTTTATGAAACCAAAGCCATATCGAAGCTTATCTACTCATTAAAAATTATCTCCTAGTAAAGGACATTATCAATGATGTCCTTGTATTAATGAAATTAATAATGTTCCTGTGCTGCAAAAAGAGCACTTCACATCAATGGCCAGCAGAGGTCTCACCGGAGGCTGTGCTCAGCTCTGGAGGAGGCTTCACTGCAGTTATTTCCCCTGAGCTTGATGCTTTACCCTGAGCTTGTGTTGGGTTAGCATTTCACATACACCGTAAGAGGAGAAAAAATAGTCTGAAAACAAGATTCTCATATTAAATCTCACAACAAGTAAGATGGGTTTAATACTCTAGAACTATTTCACTGAATTTCCTTCTCTCTGGTGAAAAGGAAGCAGAGAATCTTGACTTTTTGGTAAGAAAACAGTAAGAATATGGTCAAAAGGAGTTAGAAGTAGTTTAAACTAGGCAGTTAGAAGGATTTATGCATTGTGTATTTTGTGACCCAGTGTGCCAGTTTATTGAACAAATCCCTAGATAAATAAGGCTGATCTTTACAGTATACAACATGACTTTCAATGAAATAAGGTTTTCTGTTGAAACTCATTGAAAATATCAACTTCATATTGCAAATTAAGAATTTTATATTTCAGAGTAAATGCAAATTTTAGCATGTGCCACATAGTGCACATGTGAAATTATAGTTACTGCACAGTGCAAAGAGAAGTTATTGATATACCTGAAGATTACCCTTGATGATTATTTATATATTATTTAAGAGATGGAATGATCTTGACAATTTGAAGAAATCAGACACTAAACCTAAAACACAAAAAGGCTACATAATCATGGTGCATGCTTTGGATGGCTCTTAGGTCAGTGTGTTACTCGTAGAAAAGTCTATTACAGTTTTACCAAAGCAAAGGAAGGAAAAATCAAAGAAAATTATCATCTGGACAGAAGAAATTGCTTCAGTTCATCTGCACAGTATTATTAAATCTCATAACATGGACTCGTACTGATTTTCACATTTGCACTTTTGTTCAAAGAAATAAGTCAACAGTTGCCTGAAAAATAAAGATCTGCTAAGATCAGAAAAATATAGCTGCATTAAAAGTTAAAAAGGTCTTTCTGGTCTCCGATAGCTTTTGGAGAAGTGCAATAACCAGAGCTTGTACAATCTCTGCTTATATATACTCTTCCAGTTTACAAAAGGAACAGCAGCTTAGGAGTTTCCAGAGCCAGAGATTGTATCTGTGTTTAACAGGATGCTTGTAATACCACCAGAGAGCATCAGAGCATGTCTCTATTCTCAGATAGAGACACTGGACACATCTCCCATTAAAGAATCAGATTTCCAGAGGACGAGTCAGATATTGCTCCATTTTGAGACACAGACACTTCTTTCAAAAAAGGAAGCAGCCAAACATAAAGATTCCTCAGGGGATGCACAGATAAAGCGTTAACATTCATTCTTCCCCCTTTCAATTCATTTCTAGGAAGACACACATGGTTATCAGGAAAATTTTCTCTATGCTGCTTCACCTATACTAAATTCAAAACCATGAAAGCACATTAAGCTTTAACATGCTTTTTGGCTTTAAAAAAATGCTGATAATTCAACATATGGATAAAGTAGCAAGACAAGAATAGCATCAGCTGCTTAACAACCAGCACGTGCATTCATGATTTATCATTTTTTTTAAGTCACCCTGAGTTTGAAGAAAAACTGCAAAAGATTCAAAATTCCTATTAAGTCTGCAATAGACTTTGCCATCTTTCAGATGGCTGAATCAAACTGATAACTTATTTCTTGAGAAAAAAAAAATGATAGCTCAGAGTGCCACCTCTATTTATTCACCTCAGAGATTCAGCGCTGCAATATTCTGTGCAGCAGATTTCTTAGCAAGAAAATCAGTTCCAAAAGGCACTTTTAACTATAAATATTCAGGTGGAACAGCACAGTGACCTCAGATGACAAAAAACTAAGCATGATTCTGAAAGCAAAGTAATTCCAAACATTTGAAGCACAAATTCTAGTGAAAAAAAAGTTTCAGCAATTACCTCAGCAACTGATTGACAAGATTGAAAAGATTGAAAGAGGAACAACACAAACATAGTTTTGAAGTCCTTCTGGTACAGGTATATATACAGAAATGCATCTTATTTTGTTTGTAGTACGGGAATCAAAAAAAAAAATCACTTTTTTTTTTTAAAGAAGAAAAACAACAAACAGTACCTTGGATATAAGTAACAGACTAAGTTTGTAGGTACAGACTAACAAACAGGCACAAAACACAAGAAATAGTAAATGTTATCACAAAAAACAAGGTTCTTCTAAAGAAAATCCACTAAGATTTAGAAATGGAGAAGAACTGCTACTAAACACTATATTAAAAAATCAAAACAAATTCCTATGATACACAAAAGAGCAATAAAATGTTTCACTTTTCAGTACAGTAATAGCAAATAGCAAAGTAAAAAATACAGTGAACAGTACACTAAAAAAAGTATAACAATAGCAAGTTAGATAGATACTGGAGGCAATGAAGAATTTTCTATTCTGCATTATCATTAACCCACTGTCATCTAACAAAGAATTAGGATCAAGATCTTCCACCCAAGTGCTCAGGAGGGCTTTCTTCCCTGCTGTTACTAGCTGTGCTATTTTGTTCTCCACAGTGACTATCTCATTTAGTAATTTCTGTTTTAAAAACTCCTCCCCTCTCAGCCATAACACTGTACTGTCGTGAGGATGAAGTGCAGCTTGAGAAAAAGTTCCAACATACTTGCTATATGTACTCAGGAGCTTTGACATGTAAATCAGGGATAATGTGATGGCAATAAATATGAGAGTGAGAAGTAACCACTGTTCTATAAACATACTTGAGGACTACTTCTGTCTGAGACGTGACCTCATTACATCACTAATTCATAATAATTTAATAACCAATTATTGTTGATATATGTAGAACTGCGGAAATGCATGTCTTAAATGAAAAAACATGGTATTCTCAAATAGCATTGTATATGAAGAATACAATAAAGCTTGCTTTTAGATCTTCAAATAATTTTACCATGTTGGCAAACAGCTTGCTGCCAGTGGCAGTCAAGATGACTTATGAGCATTAAAGAGCAAAAACCACAACAAAAATAAAAGCAAAACTCCTGCATTGCAACTTTCCTCTCACATAGATGAAGATCTTGCAATAATTCCGCCATCATGATAAGCAACCCTAGAAGAAGCCATGGCAGCCATTCAATAATTACAGTGTGTCTGAATTTTCAAAAGTTTCTAAATACATATTAATCTATTTTTCTCTCAAAAACATCCCTGATGCTGACTATTGAGTATTCATACAAAAAGAAACAATAATGCCAAAATAGTATATATACCAAAATAGAAACACTACTGCACAAAAATTTTCCAGTACTTACTAATGAAATAAAACTTAGAAACAGTAAAAGTATGGTTTCTCTTCAAAACTGAATCCAACTAAACCCCATTTTTTAACCTATTCACTTAAGACTAGTGTAAACCTTAATGAAACAGAACAAAACCAAATCATGAGTAAGCCAGAAGTATAGTGTTCACAGACCAGAATGCAGCAAAGAGGCAAATGACTGAAGAATAAAAAGTGAAATAAAGAATTCCCACCATGAAACCAACTAAAGAAATGGCAGAAGGATTAGAGAGCAATACAATCTCAACAAGAACTTACTTTGTTAGCTGCCCTTTGTTTTTGTTGTTGTCAACACCGTTGTAGGTAACAGCTGCCAGTTTTCTGCTCCTATAGTTCTCATAATGTACGTTGTTAGTGACATCCTTCAGGTCCTGCATATGAGTTCTGTCAATAAGTGTAATTTATCAACTTAGTGCACAAATACAAAATACTATGTGTAAAATTAGTCCATGCTCCTTTTGCAGATTGACTTAAACTATATTCTGCCATTAAAGCCCCATTCCCCACAATGTTGTCATTCTTCCATTTAAATAAGAGCTGTCAAGACAGCTAAGTCACAGAAATAGTATATTATTTTGCACTGAATTAGCAATTGTTAGAGCAGATGAACTTACTGAACCGCTGTGAATATAGGAACTTATAGGAACTTACTGGACCGCTCTCAGCGCTTAACACAATGAAGCTTGCTTTAGAAAATGCTGACACTGAAAATTTAAAAAGATGCCTGCAACTAAGTACACGTCAGCACTAACAGACAAGTTGGGTTCATATGGTTTATCACTTTTTTTTTTTTTTAAGAACAAATCAGGAAGAAGATTGGTATCCAAAAAAAATTCACTGGCACCACTAGCTAGGTATATGGTTAAACAAATTGGTATCAAAGAGGATGAAAATTTGTTTACAACTAAAAACATCAGATTAGTATGAACTCACAAGTTTAGATCTTTTTTTCCTCCAACATATAACCTTCCAGCCTGTTAGGCATACTAGAAAACTCCATGTTACTCATTAGTTGCTTACCTTATCAACATGTTCCTCAGAATTGTGAAGTCGCAGTGTTCCCCATTTTCAACTGCGGAAAATGATAATTTTTTTCTTGAGACTCCAACCAAAACATATGCCTTACTCAAAGAAAAGACACCATCCACTTCCTATGCTCATTCAACAGGTTACACCCAGACTTTTTTCACTCACGCAGGATGCATGTTTACAGTAGAAGAGCATTAGTGATGCGACTTTATCAGTACATCTTACCAGCCAAGGTAGGTTCCCTTAAGCCATACTAGAAAATTGTACTCTGAATCAGTATAGCAGAATAAACTACCTCAGCAGAAACAGTTTTGCCAGTTTAACTAACTTCATGATCCCTTGGAGGCCCTGTCAGCACAGCTGTATTATTAAAGATCAGACATTAACTGAAGACCTCAGTCTAGATCCAGTTACGCCCAAAACCTTTAGAAGACAGACTTCATGAAGTTTATTTCTCCCTCCAGCGCCACCAAAGGAGATGCAAGTCTTTAATTTTAATGCATCTTTTGTTGTTCAACTAAACAAAGGAAGTCTGTATATTCAATTTGATGCACTTGTCTACAACCTGTCTACAAATCAAGAGGGTTGACAGCTGTCATTACATTCCATCTATTTCAGCAGTACCTGCCATCCCATTATTGTATATGAAGCAGATACTATAAATGGTATTTCAGTGAACAGTGAAACACTATTGGAGAAAAAAGCACACCACAGAATCCTCTGGAGTTCAAAGAGATGAGGGAGAACACAAAGCACTTAGCATACAAAAGGAAAGCATGAGGCAGGTGCCCCTGAAATAGAGATGGACATTTTCATGGGGAGGAGGAAGTAAATTGGAATGAAGGAATTGAAGTAACCTGTGTAGATTCAGTGAATCCTGCAGAAAAATGAAGCACATAACCTCTTCATGTGTCCATGATGCACCTGAGCTCCTGCATTTATTTTATTCCATGGTTTTTACACAAACTGGTAAGTTCCACTCACATAGTGCATGTTATCTCTGATCATCCTATCCAGAGCTGACCAACCCAAAGTCATTCAAATAGGGTCCTTTTAGCCAGGCTGTAGTTCTTCCCTTCCAAAAATTATACAACCACTTGAGTGTGAAACATTTTTCAAGTTTGTTTTAAAATAAAGAAGAGCAGTACCATTTTGTACATTTCAAAATACTAACGCAAGAGCCTTAAAATAAAGCTTGATCATCTCTGGTGCAGCTGGTTTTTACTTTGTGCCAAACCTCATTTCCTGCCAGACATGTACTTTAAAGAGAAATGCTGTAGCTTTTTCAAGTATTGGTCCATACTGTGCTTGGTTTCTTTGCTATTTTGACCCATATTGAATTTATAGTCATTGCCCTTGCAAGGCAGAAATAGTGAGAAAAATCTTCTCTTTCTTCAATACATGCACACTACAAGCAAAAACATGTACTCATCATGGAAAAACAACACAAGTTTATAACAATTCTTTCATTTATATGGCATGGTGTGAGCTTTATTTTTCATGTGCTGTTTCAAATAGGTAAATAGATCTGAAGCACAAGTAATGGTTGTCAGAAGAATGTCGTTACCTTTAAAGCTTATTTTCTACTGTTAGAAAGGTCTAAACGAAGGAAAAAAAAGGAACTGCGAAAACTATTTACTTCAATACAAGGTACCTCCCTGTTGCTAAGCCCCAACAATTAAGGCTAATATATTTTGGGTATTTGATGGGTATAAGAATTTGGGTGTAAGAATTTTTTTTTAATTCTTCCAGAAACTTTAAATTGAATTTATGCTAGTCAAGCTGATCAAATTAACATTTATAATGTGAATACCCTGAAAAAAAGGATTCAAGAAATGAACACAGTTTATACGAAAGAAATTAAAATAAGAATGCTAGTGAGCACTTGTAATTTAAGCCTCATCTTATGTAGGAACTGTAATAAGTTACTACAGGTTTCTACAATTCCTCAGTGACGCTTCAACAGGAATCTGCTTGCAAAATTACACGTTGCTGAACCTTTACCTTGTTCCTGTCAGAATAACAAAAAAATGGTACGTTCAATAAATTTCCAGCCAGTGCACATTAAACCAAGCATTTTAAAAACATTTCAAATAAAGATTAACATCCTAATACATTTCAAATGGCTACAAATAATGAAAAAGCCTTACCTTCTGCAACTCCCCATGGGTACTGCCTTCCTCTAACTCTCTTGCCATTGACTTCAATGATCGTATTACTACCTACCACAGCAAGAGGTAAACGATCCTACAACATAAAGTATTGCTTTAAAAATCAAACTTCTCTAATGCAAAAATATACCAAAAGCATACCCATGTATAAACTTGACCGAGGGCAGTTCGGTGCTGTAACACTGCAGTGCAGCTTGCCCAAACTGCCAGAATAGTTGCATTTACTGACCTCTGACTTGTTTTTATTACACACATTCTACACATACACCTTTCTGAAATTCCCTACATACTGTCACATACTGTAAATCTGGGTAAGAAGCAGACACTACTGTTACTTGGTAAGCTACACAGGCAAAACCATTTTCTATTTAATTAACTTGCACAGTAATTATTTATCAATTTGTATCCCCACTGGCTACAAGGTTTGTTACTTTGACTGGATCTTGCACCCAATTTTCAAACATTTTCCAAAAAAACTCACTCAGGTTCTTGTTTTCAGCTGAAGCAAAAATCTTTTCAGTATAACAAGCAAAGTAGTCAAAAGCAGCTTCAAATAGCTGAAAGGAACAGCATACAAAGCCAAATATTTTGGACTTTCATCCTTGCTTTTATACTTCCTCTTCTCCTTGAGGCTAGCACATCTTAGTCCCAGAATAGCATTCATTTGTGCTATTTGTGTTTTATCTATCCTAGGCGATTCCCACAGTAACAAAAGATGTAAAAGCTTTTATAGGCTGTTAAAGCTACTGAGCAAAAAAGTGAAGTCCATCCATATGATGGACTTCAACATGAAAGAACAAACCAAAAAACCACAAGTAAACAAAGAAGTCATGCAGCAGCCTGACAGCCCAACAGTTGTTTGGATTTCCTTTAGTCATCTAAATTAAGGTTTTGGTATATCAATTGGTCAGACATCACTTCTATTGAGTGCAATGCATGCAATTCATGCCACTGCACACCTCTCTGAAAGAGGATCCTTGCCTCCTACCAAGTTCACAGTCAAATGAAGTGTGGCAGGCACGCAGAAGTCAAACAGGGATGAAATAAAAAGAAAGCAAATAATCTTTCAAAAGTTTATTAATGAGAATGTGATCTCATGTTCTCATTCTAAATTTCACCCATTAAAGGACTGAAGTAAATCTCTGAGAAGAACTTCATTCTCTCAAATGAGAAACAGTGCATCTTAGAACAGACTTACTTCTTTTTATCCTCTACATTTTGGTGGGCTCTTCACTATCAACAAAGCTTTTCACTCTCATCTCTCCCCCCCAAGTCAAAGGGAAACAGAAGCAGTTAAAAATATATTTACCTTTATCTTTTTAACAAGCTTACTTTCTTCTTCGTCATCTGTTTCTGGAAATTCATATATTTTAATTTTGTGTTCTTGGATTTCTTTCATTATCTAAAAACAAGAACATGTTATTTGCCTGAGGAATTCATAGTCTTATAACAATTTATTTCTTGCTGCAATCTGATTCTCCCTCTTTGCACACTAAGGTGATTAACTTACATCATAGAACTTGTACACATTTAACACCATCAGGCTACTCCAAGGGATTATTAGCAGGAACATCACTCCTGTGGCATGAGACTGCAGATTAGAGCCAAAGACCTCATAGTTAATGGAATGCTATCCATCAACGCAAGGCACAAGAATCAACCAGCAGTTTTCTACATCTGGGCCAACAGGAAGATTTACACAAATGGCTGCTCCACCTGCACATGCAAAAACTAATACCATCAAACTTAAATTCTCAGACTAGTCTAGCAACTGAATACGTTATAAAAAAATTGAATAGATAACTGCTGGCATACTTCAGCCCTTTGAATTCCCACAACAGCTACTGCTGTCACACCTATTCTTTTCTGTTTCCAGCTCACCTGAGCACCAGTTGCTTGAAGCAAGATCATCTATTTTAGATAGAGTTTGTGATTGATGGACTGATTCCAGTGGCAAGTTGCGTTGAAAAATATTTGCAAGCACTAATGAAAACGTAAGAATAACTGACAGCCTGATCAAAAATGAGGCTTTACTGTTTTGGTGCCTGATTTGTCTGAAGCATATTTTTAGAAACAAGCTGATTAGTTTTCCAGAATTTTAGAATGGAAAAGTATTAAGCCATTTAGCTGACAGCTACATTGCAGAGCCTTTGGGAATATTTCTGGTTCATGAGTTTGCAATCTTACAAGGAATATATGCTTCCAATTCAGGCAAGGACTTCTTTTCAAAGTTTCATTTTGGAAAGTCTGCCATATTTAACATCAACTCATTGATAAAGCTACATATGTATTAAGAAACATTCTGCATTCTACCATTTTTCCCCCCTTCTACACAGGGTTACATCCAAGGAAAAACCACTTGAAACGCAAACAAAATGGACTTCAGGTCTACAGCATCTTGCCTACGTTTCCCCATGGCAGAAAATGTCATTGCATTTTAAGTCTTAAATCAAGAGCTTTTCGCACAGCATTTCTTAATGCCAACTTTTTTTTTCCAGAGCCTGTGTTTTTTTAAACTAGGACGGGACTCAGTTCAACAAAACCAACTTCATGTCTCATTTTATCCTGTTCTGTGTTCTCCTTATCCTTCTCCTTGCATAGTTGAAATAAAACAATCCACTTGGGAAGCATTACTACTAAATTTATTGTAAAAACACAAAGAAAATGTCATTTGTATCGATGTTGCAATTATCTAACCATCTTTAAAATACATTGCTACAGCCCAAAGCTTAACACAGGCATACTGTTTCTAAGCTAATATTTAATGTATCTTTAATAAATACATGGCATTCACTCACATGTTGAAGTGCTAATTAAGTCAATAATAGGGTAAATACTGTTAAATACTGTTTTTGTATGTGTTTTGGGGATTCTTCATTTGTTTTTGATTAGTTGGTTTGGATGTTTTATTGTTCTCTTTTCTTTATTTTAAACAACTTCTGTTAGGCACCTAAATCTTGAAAGTTCCCTTACTACCTTACTGATTTTTATCTCAGCAGTGAAATACTTCACCTGCCAAGAATCATGCTACACTTAAAACATCTTTCCCTGAGGACAGAAACAAGATTTCACCAAGAAATATAATTAAATCTAGAGATATAAATTACTTAGCTTTGCTGTCTCAAGTCACTGCTTCAGGGTTTAAATTTTGCATGCAAGAAGTTAAATCTCACCATTTCCATAGGGACCGGCTTACTAAATCAGCCCGCATTGTAAATATTCATCTTTCAACTCACCTGTTTTTTAAACTGTTGGCATTCCTCAGGTGTAAGTGTGTCTGCTTTGGCAATGAGTGGAATTATGTTCACTTTTTCATGCAGGCGCTTCATAAACTCTATATCCAAAGGCTTAAGTCTGAAAGACAGCATTAATTAATATAAATTGCAAGGCTTTGAACAAGAACATACAAATGATTCAGGATTTGTCCTGACAACTGTTCTTAAGGCACTGATTTTTAAGTGATAGATGCTTGAATGAAATTCAAAAAAGACTACCAGCAACTGCTATAGGAATTCCCTAGCATAGTATAATGCTAGGAAAGTAAATCGTAAGTTAATGTTACTAAGCAGTCAAGAGAATTCTGCTAGCTGAAATTACACTCATTAAGTGATCAAAATTCTTCTACCAAGGTTGCAAAGCTCGTGTCATTAGCTAAAAAATAGTCCTATTTAAAGCCTGACTTGGTAGGAGTTTATAGTTGTGAATCATACCGTGTTCACATATCCAGCTCTACTTTCTGAAAATTATGTTTATTTACATGTTCTTTCCTGAGAGTGAGCTGTAAGATTCTTTTATATATATATATATATATATCACTAAAGACAGTTAAAACTGTGGCCTGTATATAAACAAAGCAGAAGTATCTCGTCTCTAAAGTACTATGTTTAACAAAAGAGTGTTATGAAAGAGGATGGCAATGACTTAAAAAATAAAAACCCACCACACAAGTACATCAAAACACCAGGTACGGGTCAAAATGGTCAATAGTTCCTGCTTGCTAAAGTAAAGCTACAGGTTTTGATGCATTAATGCTTTAGAATTATAACAAGTTCAGTCAGGCTTAAAGGATTCACTTAAAGGATTTAACAAGATTATTTCTCATATTAAATAAATTAGGATTAGGAACAGATTCATTTGGTACTCAAATTAGCCTCTCCTCCAAACCATATACATATACACATAAAAGAATAAACAAAACATCACAGAAAACTTATCTTCTGTTTAACAGTTTCTACTTGCCACTGAAATTTGCAGCATGTTTCCTTTGAATAGCTAACATTAATGCATGTCTAGTTTAAGAGCACTGGTGTGGCTATCCACTCACCCTTGTATGCTTTCCCTCTCATTTCAAAAAGCTACCTAAATCAACTTCTGGCTGAAGGGCAGCTGCCAAAGCAGAATAGTTCCCAACTACTGTACTTGCTCTTAAGGTGGAGACTGAAGCAGGAAGCCTTCACGTGAAGAACACAGAACTACAAAAAAAGGCTGCAATTCATTATCACCCCATTCACTCATCTAGAAGGCCCCCCACCAGCCCCTCCACTCTCTCCCCCTGCCCCACACAAACTCATTAGTTCAGATGTTTGTGGGGGTACCAGCTACAAATGATGGAAGTTGGACTCGATCTTCGTGGGTCCCTTCCAACTTGGTATACTCTATGATTCTATGAAGGACCAAACCTGCAACTTCTCTTCTTTATAAATCATAAACTGGTTTATACAAAGGCCTAAGGACAAACAAAAGCAAGTTCACCTACAAATGCTTTAACTCACTGTAAACAGACCCGTGCATTAAGAGTGATGAGTATTGTACTTGATGAGCTACATGGGCAGTCCGCACACGAGACACAATGAGGACTGCACCACCACCACCAGAAAAATACAGCTAAGAAACAAGTTCTTTCAGAGAAGAGAACATCTTAAAAGAAGAAATGAATGCTAACAGAAGCACCAATTTTCTCTGTGCTCCATTCATTTCCATAATTAGATGACAATTCCAATCATTTACTTCAGAAATTGAAAGACACTAGGCAAACCTAACTCAACTTTATACATTTTCAAGAATAAGATGAAATACTACTGTAGGGAACATACATTTCCAGCTTTTCGTCTCACAGACAGGAGTCAAAACTTAATTTATCTTAAACATTACTTCCTTACAAAACAATCTGTACCTTAAATGGGTTTTGAAAGTTTTAACTTACAGAAGGAGGGAGGAAAAAAAGATATGTTTTTTAAAGAACGTCAAGTCTATGCTCAAAAAAATTGACTAACACAAGGGAAGATTCATTTCCCTTTATTTACATGAAATTTTACTTTGGCACAACTAAAAGCCAGTAACTGCTAAATATTCAAATGTTTGAATTTTAAACTGACATGCACATTGAATAAAACTGACATAACAAACACACACATTGATCAAAAAAAGTTTAGTGAAGACAAGTCTACATTAGAAAAAGAGCATTTTCTTTCCAAATTTTAGAAGTCTGTCTAGTTCAAAATGGTTATTAGAACCATTCAGACGCTAACTACAAAAGCTGAATGTAACAACGGGCTTTTTTCACTACCAGAGGAATATTCCTCAGAATTTCTTCATTACTTCCTTCACAGCATTTTACTACTTTCGATCTATTCAACAGAATAGGCTACTTATCTTCTCCTCCTCCTGGTTTTGAAGGTACAACTTAAAGACTATGAGAAAATTAATCACTTGTAATACAATAAAATGCTAAGCAAAAAATTTCAGATCTAGCTGGCCTTCATCTAATACGCCCTGGAAATACAGTTCTCTCTCTCCACCACTAGACAGAAGTCTGATCAAGTTAAAAATTAGAAGGGGTGGAGGATTGCATAATAATTGGAAAAAAAAATCCAGAACATGGATATTGGAATTGTCACTAGTCAAAGGATTACACTCCAGGTGAATAAAACATTCTTAAAAGGATGCAAGTAGCTTTCCATCTTCGATTTATCATTAACCTCAGAGGGAAAGAAAAATCCTGTTGCCTGAGAAGTGAACCAGCTTCTACAGTTGAAATTTAAATGTGTTTGAACAAAGACATACATATCAGAAGCAATCCTGGCACTTTTGAATACTTAAGTGTTTTTTAATTGTTCTATTTTTTTCTTGTTACGCAATTAATGTGCCATCATATTGTCTGGTGTTCTAACTTATTACCTGTCACGCTTGCTGATGTTTGACAAGTCAAAGTAAGTTCATCTTTGAAATTAAACATGGTCTGCAGATCATTAATAAGCCCCTATCTGGAATTTTTCATACATAAGAATGCCAAATCTGGGTGTTTGTCTGAGATATAGACAGAGAAAGGAAACAAAACACACTAATACTAACCCATGTCCTGAAGGAGCAATGAAGTATAAACAGCACTGCACTCTATTATCTGGCATCTGACGTCTGTTCACTCGAGATTCTGCATTCAGGTAGTCCTCGAATTTACTGTCAATGTAGTCAATAACAGGCTGCCAGCTGCAGAGGTTACATGAATAAAAAATCTGTAAGTTACATCACTTATGTAAAAAAAAAAAGTCTGACTTTGCTAAGAATTAAATGTACACTATTCCCCTATGACTTTTTTTTTAATTAAAAGAATTCAACACAGTATATTTTAAGCAACCAGCTCCTCAACATACAATCAAGTTACATAGCTGTACAGATACAATCTGCTAGCTCACTGAAAAACCCTTTCAAACACAATTACCATCACTGTAATAGCATTAAAGAAAATACTTTAGGAGAGTATAGGAATACACTTTCTGGTCAAATCTTGTGAGAGCATGCAAGTAGGTTTAGCATACTGGAAATGTTGATAGAGAGCTATATGTTCCATTCACTTTAAAGATAATTAGAGAGAAGCTGATTGTGTTTCAGTCAAGTCATAATGGTAATAGAAACTACCGTAGTCTAAGTTTTCAGTTAATAGAAAACTACAGACAAGTTTAAAGCCATGAACATTTTAACTGAAGATCAAAGTGTACATTTTGAAAAAAGTCAGAGGGTATTGTATCACACATACAAAAAAGATAGAGTATTTTTGTGGGAGAACACAAAGAATGTCTTACCAATTACTATTATCCACAGCATCTCCAAATCCTGGTGTGTCAACTATTGTAAGTAGTAACTGAACACCACCTTCTTTGATTAAAACTTTTGACTGCTCAACCTGTAAAACGAATGAGATTAAATGCTTAGCAATTTAGCCATTGATTTTAAACACTAGGAAAAGAATTCAATGAATAAGAAGTCTGATAAAGAATTGCTAACCTTTCTGCTTCAAATCAACTTGCTTTGCTTATAAAATCAAAATTATTTTGATATTTGTTGATTCATACATTTTAAATTTAAATCACAACTTTTTTTAAACTCAGTAATAGAACCCATCTAAGCATATAAAATGTCCCAATAGTTTAACTCTGGTTCAAAAGAGGAAAAACTCTAAACAACAATATCGATGTCAGTACAAAATACATATATGGGGGGAGAGAGAGAGAGTTCGATCCAGACATTCTCATAAACCAGGCATCATCCTGAAATAACCAACTGATGAAATAGCTAAATTTGGTCATCTAAAATAAAGTTACACTTTTTAGAGCTAAACCCCCCGTGCCCGAACAACCCAACTAGGCTAGAAACGTAGCTATACTCTAGTCCAGTTTGTATCTTTTTAAAAACATATTTCTTTGTCTTCAATTAGTGCAATGCTTTGGAAAGGAATCCTAGAAAGTGACGGTTTCCTGCTATAGAGGCAGAGAGATGGGAAGGTAATGCAATCTCACTGCAATCTGCTGCGCCAGAACTCACGTGACCGTAATGGTTTTCTGTTAGCTCAGGGCACGGATGGAAGCCTGACTCAACATGGCAACTGCTGCAGCACAAAACATGATGCAAGTTTTGGGTGTGGGAGCGCCTGCCCGAGTTGTGACTACCCATCTGCAGCACAGCTCCATCCTCTTGCAGGAAGCAGGTCATGGAACAGAAAGCTCAAGCTACACGACAAATGGATGGCTAACACTTAATATCTCAAGAATTATTGACAATGCCAGCATCAGGTGCCCTGATAAAGTAGCATTTGGTGAAAAGAGCTATAAGCACTGACATATCAGCCAGTCTGATCCACAGCAGTAAAAAAAACAAAAAACAAAACAAAAAAAACACATTAGCACTTTGGCTCTTTTGAACTGCTCACACATTTAATCACGCTTTTTCTGATATTAAGACAATTTCTCTTAATTACTAGTGAAGCTGTTTTCTTGATGCAGAATCAAGAAATTAATTATCCAGCCATTTATTCCTAACAGCAAGTGGCTGCAAATAAGTTTGCAGATGTTTACGCCACAGTGTTGCTTAACATACTTCTTAAGCCTCCTGATCATTAACTGGGGAGAGAAAATTAAGTTAAAAGTAACTAGGTGAACCCTTAGAGAACATGCAGTAATGAACTTTCAGAGGGAGTAGAAACTTGGATAATGAATCCCATCTGGATGGTCTCTTGACCAGCTCAAGATTTGAGAGATCTCAATGCTACTTAAGTGCTTGCACATAACTATTTGTACAGCTGAAATGGATTGGCTCACAACCACACCTGAAAATTGTTGCAAACTCTTTGCAGTCACTGGTTATGTGATGTAACTCCAAACTACAAGATAAATTAGCACTCTGCAGAAAGTCAAACTAAATACCTCTTGCACAAGTAAAACACTGACTGTAATTAAGAGGATGTTCAGAAGCACAGAAAACAGCAATAAATAACTCCAAAGAAGCTGGGGCTCTGTATTTAATCTCAGAATTTGTAGAACACTATTTTCCCCTACTTTTCAGCAAGGATCCTTTCCAAGCCAGACCTATCTATTTTGCTGCTAGGTCTTGACTAACAAATACAACAATACCATGGCTGTCTGCAGCCTGCAGTAATCATCAGCTGGTTCCTCACCAAACAAAAAGGCAAAAAAAAAAAAAAAAACCACCATTAATACATCTTCACAAAACAAGAATTCCCGGCACTGGGCTATCTGGGTAGCTAGTCACAGGAGAAGGTAAATTGGAATGGACTTGGAGGTCACTTAATTCCATCTCCTGCTAGAACGTGCCTAACCACAAAGTTGGGAAGGTTTAAGACAAGATTGAAGAACAAACAACAAAACCAAAACACACAACACCCACCAGCCTAAGACACCACCAAGTTACCCTTTCAATAACTGCACAATTTCTATCCTTCCAGAAGGAAAGCAGTGAGAGCCTGGGAATGCATATGCAGCATTTGAAAAACTTAAGTTTTAATTGTGGTGAATAGATCTTTTTTTCCCTCGAGAGCACTACAGAGAAATTTTATTGTACACAATTGATGCCAGAACTCAAGACAGTAATCCCCAGGCACACAGTCAACTCAGCCAAGAGTTTACCACTCACAAGCTTTAGCACGCAGGAGATTAACTTCTGATTCCTTGAATTCTTTTTGCTATCTTGCATGCAGTAACCACAGAGCCCTCACATAACTGAGCTCTCTGTAAGCATAAGAAACCTGTAACACTTTCAAAATACTGCAGATGATAAGGTTAAGAACTGTAGTATTGCCAAGTGCTACAAGGTATTGACTTTATTCACTGGCACGCAAATTCCCAGCAAAAATCATTAAATTATTACACTCTCATAGTGGAATGCTTATTCAGAAAAAGCAATTAATCAAGTACAATTTTGAATGTGTGTTTCCAACAATGAAAAAGGAAGGTCAGGAGATATTTAGAAATGCCACACCACATGTTTTTCCTGACCCTGTATGCTTGTAAGTGTGGCTAAATTCCAGAAGTCACCTTCTGACAAGTGGCGTGCAGTAACTGACTATCTGCAGACAGCACTAATATCTTCCTAGGTGGTGGGGATTTAAATTCTTACGTTTCATCAATTCATGCAGATATCTTGCAGAGCTTTCAAATACCTACAGAACAAGAAACTTAGTGCACCTAGGTAAGTGTGCCATGAAAGCATGGGGGACAGACAGATCAAATCCACCATACACTGTAAGCAGTAGAGATGGCTGGTGACAGTCAGCAGGTGAAGAACCTGCCATAGAGCCTCTGTATCTTTCTTTTGTAACCTGGATGGATGTGCCCATACATGGTCAAAGGCACAGAAAGCAGCAACATCTGGAAAAGATCCAGAAAATCTCTGTAAACGAGTGTCATTCATAGTTAAGCATCCAACTGTATCCTATCATCTGGTTTTACAAGTATTCCCAAGGGATTCATGGAAAAACATTAGTTCAAGCCTTGGAATTTAAAACTTTTTAATAAAAGTCTACTCCGTGCGGCCATTTTCCCATGCACTCCTGCTAGCTGGGTCACGCTGGTCTGTCCTCTAGCGCTGCACCGAGTTCTGTGATGCTGCACACGTTACAGCTTGAGAAACTTCAGTGGATTAAACAAGACTGCATCCATCTGACATCAAGTCATTTACTATTAGCTGTTTTCTATGTTTTCCATGAAAGAAATACAAAGAATCTGCCTCACAAAACAACACTAAACCACTACTGCTTTCAAACATTGCCCAAAATACATTTTGTAATTATCTGAGACTGTTACACGATGCCTAATCAATAAATGGTTCCCACCATATAAGAACAGGAAATTATTACCACCAAGATTTTAGGATGCTTTTACATCCTAAAATTTTTAGTCTGTTTCACCTCTACCCTCCAAAACCCTTAGCATTGTGTTTTTCAATTCAGAAAGGTTTGCAGTGGCAAAAAGCACAGATCCCATTGATCCAAAGAGCAGCTCCTTGCTGCTAATTCTTTGGTTTCATATTTGATTGGAAGCTATGTGCTGGCAATTGTGGCTGTTTTGTATGTGATTCCAAGGTTGTAGTGGCAGACTATTTTATCCTCACTTACAAACTAAAATAAGACAGTTTCATCTCTGAAGAATGCAACATGTCAGGATGATTACATTATCTAATTTTGCAACCAAGCAGATGAAAGTACTTAACTCGGATTCCAGAAACTCCACAGACAGAGTGTTCAGTTAGTTTTCCTTATAACGATCCACCATTAGTCAGGGATGGGCTGAGTTAACTTGAAAGCTGGCTTGCAATTTTTTATTTTAGTTTGTATGTAAGTTCTTACTATTTTTCCCAATGAACTTGAATTGATTTAGCTTCAGCTACCAATGTGTAATCAACAATAGCAAAATCACACAAAGCCCTTCTACCAATAAGTTTTCCAGCATTCACCAAGCTTCATCGCTTTTCCTTAATAAGTGTATCATACTAGAAATAAACTATTTGCAGCTTTTCCACACCACTTAATATTTCTTTGAACCATGTACCTAAACCCAGCCTAATTCAAATAATCCTCTACTACCCCTACTAACAGGCTAACAAGCCCATTTTGTCAGTCACTGTTATATTAAAACTGACAAAATAGCTGAATAGACATGGCCAAAGCTTAGAGAAATGTAAATATATCATCAAACTGTGGATGTTCAAAAACTTTCCTCCAAATAAAAAATAAAATAATAATAAAAAAATCAATATTCTGCCACAAATACATTTTGTATTAGTATTCAAGCCTGATGTTGACCTAATTGACAAGCAGTTTTATTTAACCTTTTCAAGTATGAGCATAACTAACATTTTCCTGGTCCTCTGGTAATGAAATTATCCAATCTTCTGAGATTGAAGAAAAAAATCCCACACTCCAAACAAAAACAAAAAGCCCACAAAACACTAAGGTCAGTGGGTCATACCACTGGAGTAGTGTTATCCAATTCGACTAAATAAAAAAACATTTAATTTTAAAGCTTCTCTTTAGAGTTTTGAGTACCTACTAGCTCAACATAGGCTTCCTAATCCCCTCATGACAGCTCTGTAAGTAATCAACAACTTCAGACATAGCTGAGGTGCTCTGAGACTGTCACATTTTGCAGTTGGTGGAGCCATGCTGGACCACAGCAACTGCGAGCCATAACCTGGTCTTCATCAGGGGGCGAGTATGAAATTGGATTATCACAAGCTGTCTTCACCAAAATCTTAAACAAGTGACTGATGTGCATCAAGGGAGATGAGCAGAGCTCATCTGTTCCTACTCAGTTGCTCAACTGCTGAGGCAGAAAGTAGCATGCTGAAGAGCAGGAATTTCCTAAACCACCCACAATACTAAGAGGACATTTCACTATTTCTTAGTATTAGGCAGTTTTCACTTTCTTTTTGAATAACATTTTTATAATATAAACAGTATACTTTTTTTTTTTAAGGGAAAAATATATTGATTCATAGCAAAATATTACAGAAAACAGACCAATCAAGTTCAGTTTTTTGATCTACGTGTTTCAACTGTATCATGCACTTGCAAGAACATTGTCTTTGCCCATGTAGTGCTTAAGTCAGCCAGGTTCACCCTAGGCCAACAAATGTCAGAATAACAACTTACAACAGGTAAAAAATGTACCACAAAGGACACAGGTTGCACAATATTGCCAAATACTTTTACACAAAAGATTTACAGTCAGTAGAAAGACCGAATATGGTTTCTAAAAGCCTGCCTTAAACAGTCGGAGGTTTTAGCACACATTTAAGTATTTCTAATATACATACTTAATATTTAAATTGATAATAAGGCACTTCCTGACAGGACTGCACCTGTATCACATTTCTAAAGCACAAGCAGCACACAAAGTATCTCAGGGATCCCGCCCTTCAACAGCCTACAAGTTTCATAACCTGAAAGTTCTGTGTAGTTACTGTACGCTGAGTGACACCCTGAATATTTCTCAGTGGTTTACACTATGGCTGCACTTACTTAAAACACATGTGCTAATGTGACAACTGTATCATTTTATGTCACTAAATTGCAAGTTAATTTACTCAAGCTGCAGTCTTCCGCCCCAAGACGTACCTGTACAGTCTTTTTAATTCTGTGTGAAGGACCTGGATACTCCGGGGAATATAATTCTGTTAAGAATAATGAGTTGATTAATGTTGATTTTCCCAGTCCAGATTCACCTAGAAGAAAACAGAACAGTTTCAGTAAAACTGGTAGTATCAGACACAGTATAAACACTTAGCTCTAGATCCAAGTACTCTTAAAACATAATACCTGAAAACATTCACTACATTCTGAGGTTTTGAGAAGCTATAATCTTTTTCAATTTCAAGGAAAACTCTGTATGTTTTTTTTTTTTAACAGAAAATCCTACTGTCACTATTAGATTCTATAAATATTCATTTTTCAGATCACATTTTAAAGTAGTGCTAAATGCATTTAGCACTTCTCCATCGCTCCTATTGCAATGCATGAAGATGATATTGCCCAAATTAAAGTTTATAAACAAGCCATCTTCCTGGTACCAGTTTCTGGCACTATCCCAAAGCACACTAAGCTTTCTCCTTTATGTCAATTATTATTTGAGGGTCTTAATGGGGGAGGGGGGGGAATTTCAGATTAGCCTGATTACTGAAGTCACAAAAGCTAAAGAAAAGTTAAAAAAAAAAAAAAAAAACACCACCACCAAACAAACCTATGTGATTTGCATGGGAAATTTGTAAAGGAGCTATTTCAACACGACAATTCACACCAGAATGAGAACTACATAAAACAGTATATGAAACTGATGCTTTCTGGTTTAATTTTTCCATGTGCAGTGCTGTGAACATGTTAACCTAAACAGAGAGACTGACACAGAACTTTGCTCTTAAACTAAGAAATCTGGATGCAAACTACTGTAGACATATTTACACTAAGGGAAAAGAACCACGCTGCCCCCATGCTTTAAAAAGACAAAAAAAGGTTTTCTAAGCCCCATCAGCCACCCAAAATAACGATTGATTTTGAGACTAAACTCCCAGCTTCAAAACTTGTCTTGAGATAAGTGCCCTAGGCCAACACAAGTAATGCAGAGCTACGAAACAGAAAGTAGCTATGGACCGCAGCAGACAACAGTGTGTCTCCACTGTAATCGCTGGCTGGATTTCATCCACAAGCTAGCTTATACACATCAGCCAGCTCAATTACAATTGTGGAGCTTGAAGTCTCTGCGGTATTGAGCTGAGCAATCTGATTAGCTATCCTGTAAATGGATTAGCAGCTGCTGAAATGCTGCAAGCAGAGCTCCTGCAGGCTGGCTCTGTTATTAGCGGCGCTTGTTCTCTGAGCCTGGCCCTGTGTGACAGATGAGCTAACGCACGCTTCAAGCGGGTCCAGCTGTGCACGAAGATAGGCTACAACAGCCTAGGAGCAAGGAGACACGGCATTAACAACCTCAGCAGAACACTGCTAGGAACACCAACCCCAAAATGACAGCTGTACCAGGGCCAGAAGGGGCGGGTTTGCTGACAGGCATCTCACCACTACCATTACCGATTCTGCCTTTCTCCATGGTCAGACATGTCAGAGCTATGCCTCGAAGTGTTTGCTTGCAAGGGATGCACATCCACTGCTCTTCACTTGCAAGATCTTCAGGGCATGGTCAGCGGCAGTTTAAAGGCCTTTCCCTACTGAGTTTGCACCAGACAGAAGCTCCTGAAACACACACAGCTTTCCAAACTAATCTCCGCAGCCAGACTGAAGCTGTGTCTTCATCTCAGCACCCTGCTCAAAATGCACACATCGTTCTGGATAAGCCAGGGTGTTATTTATCCTCCCTGCTGAGCCTCCCCTCTAATTTTGTCATTTATAAAATTCATATTCTTTCATCGATCATCCCTTTTTCAGTTGACCATAATCTCACAGAAGGCTCTCTGCTGAACTGTTGAAGAAACACTCATGGGCAGCAGCATGCCCAATACTCGCGTGGCCAATTCCACTTCAATATGCAAAGAGTTGTTCCTTCTCCCCTGTCAGGCTCACTGCCCGTCTTAACATGCTGCAATATTTTAAGTGGAACACACGCAGAACAAGCACTTTTCCCAAAGATTACACTGCTTGTCATGTTGCCATTGAAACTGAACATATGGAAAGGAGATTTTGAACTCTGAAAGGATCCAATGAAAAACCAGCAGCTCACCCAAGATGGTTATTGCAGCTGGAGCACTCTGTACAGGCTGGCCCCTGAACTACTGCAGCACCAGGCACGGACAGATATGTATCCCCAAACCCAGTACCAAGGATGAGGTGGCAGTTTTGAGCTCTAAACATCTATGAAGGTAGTAAAAGGCTGCAATAGCAAATACAAAATTACACTGAAACTGTAGAAAAAAACACCCATAACAGGAACATTTGGTACTTTACTATGGGGAAAATGCTGCTTCCACTGCTGTCAAGCAGGAGTTTCTCTGCTGCCTACAGGGGATGCAGAGTTAGAGAACTGAAGCGTATTCAAACAAGTCTAGCCAGCCTCTTCAAACACATTCAAGTATTCTGAATTTAGCTAGAAATGTAAAACAAAAACAAACAAGCGAAACCTTTGTTTTTCCCATATAGAAGCTTGTTCAATGCAAATTCACCTAAAAGGATTCCCTCCATACTGGAAAACCTTGAGTTGCAGCTTCAGAGGATTCAATGGGCTATGAACACTATGAACAAAACATAAGAGAACAGGGAAAACAAATGGAATTTACTTTGCCTTAACATAACAAAAAGACACATCCACAAAAAATTCATCCTCCCATTTTCTGTAACCACTTCTGATGACATTTTGCACTGCTGCCACACCATGAAGCCAGGAAAGCACCATTTCAGTGTGCTAACTCCAGTCACTCTATGCATCATGATATGTTCCGAGATCTAGCTGCCTAATTCACACTAGGTGATTTTTAGAAATATCCTGACTTTTCTAGTTTCAGCATAAAATGTTTCATTTCACAACGAAAAAAAAAATACTCTGACTTTGACTTTGCAGGATAATTGGAAACCAAACATTCAATTACTATGTCCTGTCTAACTACTGCTGACTGCCTTTACCTTGCCCTCACTCTCCCACTAAGTGTTTTATATATGCTTCAAGTTCTCCTGAAGAAACACTGTTCTTTTTCTTAATTATTTTGTGTCTTGTCTATCAGCAAATTAGTGCTTCAGAATTTCCACATTTGCTCAAGCTGTTTTTACTCTGTAGACACAATCCTTTGTCCGACTGTAAGAACTGACACAAGTTCCAACTCTTCTCAAGTCTAGGAGTTTCTAAATGTTCATCCAAACACTGGAGCTTTTCTCATACTTTGGTTAACAATTAGCATCTTTATATGGATGGCACATCATTTAAAGTTAACTGTTGATAGCAACGTTTCTTCTTCAACAAAGAAAACACTGCTCAAGTAGTTCCCTTCTCCTCTACAAAGGGGAAACTTATAACGTGAGAAAATAGAAAAGGAGACAGGAAGGTATATTTAGCTTTTTCTTTTCTATTTCAAACACATTTTTGGGTCTGAAGAGACTACCAGTAACTGCTGGAGTGGCCTGCAAAGCTACAAAAAATAGTCTCCAGAATAATATGAAAACAAGTAAGTACAAAGAATAAACAACTGAAGAACAATGAAAACATGGAAACGGGTAGAATACTGCTCCAAAAATTAAAAATAAAATTTACAACAAACAAAAAAACCACTCCCCTCCATCACCAACTCAGGAATAATTGCTTTAGGCTGAGCTATATGTCTTTCATCTTCATTTCCAAATCACTCGTAAGTTATCACAGATCAGGATTTTTGGATAATCAGTTACTGAATTTATCTACAGTTAACTTGCATGCGTTCAATGCACGTTTTTCTCCTGTTCAAATTCCATCAGCTCTTGTTGCAACTTTGTTACTTCAAAGGAACTTAGGCTGCAAGTATCTCCTCCCTATGGTAATAGAAATGAATTGTTACCCTTAAATCTTAATGATGCTGCTTTTTTCCACCATTCATTGTTATGGCACGTTGAGAATGTGGCCTCTTTCCAACCTCCTCCAACTTTTCTACCTCCTCCATCCTTATTTAAGCAAGTACAGAAATGGACAAGCAGTCCAATTCAGTTCCCAACTTTATACCTATTTGTTATTTTATGAATAACGCCTACTGGAGAGAGCTGTCTTCTCATTCACGTATTACATTTCCTGATAACGCACCACAGTACTTCTTCTGGCTATCATATAGCTCCGAAAATCCAGGATCAGTTTTCTATTGTGATCTCTATTTTTAGAACCTTGTTTTTCTAAAATCCAACCCTTCGGCACATAAGCATGACTTACACAATTAGATTTATGAGAGTTCATTAAACATATCAAGTGATCTAGCTAACTAATCGATACTGAAGATTCTCAGCGTGCTCTCTGCATGTTGTATCAGCATTTCCTGTGACATAAAACCACACAGCTGGGAATGTGACCATGTATACTATCTGTACTTTGGAGTTATAAGTTGCTTTCCCAAGCTCCAAGTAGGACAATTTGTAAGCCTTCAGTTAAATTGCCCTAAGAAGCATGTTTCAGGTATTCCCACCAAGAAGACCCAGACTCAGTGTATCTACTAACTAGTGAATCTACTAGCACCTACAGACTAAGAGGATGCATCAACTGCTAGCAGCTGCAGTGGGTGAGAGAAAGTAACTCCATCCTAGCAGTAGTTTATTAAAGACAAGCCGCCAACACCTCATGTCCCAGAGTAAACAAGTTCTTTACAAACTGCACGGTTTTTCAAAGCTTCCACTGCATTCTAAGAAGTCTGTATTTAGAACTACTTAGCACGAGTAAGTTGACCACAAGTGGCAGATGTTTTACTGCTTTCTGCAAAGGAAGGTACTCAACACCACATCTCTTCTCGGCTGCAAGGGGGCAGAGATTTTTAGTGCACTTGACAGCCCCAGATAGTTATTACAAAGAGATCAAATGCAACAGAAAAATGCTGCACCTCGCAACAACACAGATATACAGAATATTTACATCAAGCCACATTTTATTTTTAGCAGGTGAGCTAGGTTTTTGATGAAATTTCTTCCATTTTATGAGTTCTAACTCTTGTGTCATTGTTTGTTAAAATATAATCCCAGTACCTTAATGCTGGTGATTCAAAGAGCTTGTCAGATGACAAAAATAATGCACTTCATCTCCTTCTATCCTTGTACAACTCACAGTATGCGCACATGACAGCACTTGCACCTTTATGCAGACGTCCAATGGCCTTGATGGTACGGTTTTTAGTTTTGATACAGAAGTGAAGCTACACGATTAATCAAAGTTCATTATGAGGCTGCAGACTAACACGTAGCACTGAGTGCAAATAAAGCATTAAGAGCCCAAAATACAGAAAATGGTATGATGGAGCAGGCCTCTCACAAAGGGGGAATGATGCTCTGTTCTGCCACACATCATTAGAGATGACCACAAAAAATAGAGGCTACAAGATGCTTTTAATTTTAAGGCTGATTTTAGAAACTTTTGCAAAGGCTAGTTCCTGCCTTCGGCACTCTACAAAACGCAAAGCAATACTTCAATAAACGTATGGGGACAACCAAACAAAACCTGTTGGGAGCTGGGGTGGGTTCAACACCATGCTCTGTGGCTTCTCCCATGTAGCTACAGTACCACGTAGGATAGTGTCTCGTGAAGTTGTGCAGATAGTTCAACTTTGTATTCTCAGACACTTATAAAGGGAAGAAAGCCAAAGCTCCACCATTTCGTAATTTACGCTCCTAATTCCAGTTATGGAAGTAACATCTGTTAGAGCCACAGAGTTGATCCTAGCAAAACATAACAGGGAAGTCTGCTGGCTATAAATTTGCTTTTGCCTATCAGCAACTGCGTCAACAACAACAAGAATTTGACGTTCAGTATACAAGGAGACAATTTCATCAACTTTCTTCGAGCATAATTTAAATTTTAAGTGCAGTAACTGAGGACAGACTCTTGGCATATTGTTCTGGCCACAGATCCCACTTAAATAATTCAGAAAAGCCATTAAAAGCAGGGGAGTACTTCAGAAGAATACTGAAACAGATTCAAGATAACATTTTTCAAATAATGTTATTCCCTCTCGAAGCAGAAGCAGTTCTCGTTTTCTACAACTTGACAGATTAAAATGGCCATGAAGCAATGGTTTAATTGACCATGTTAGACTTTGGCTGTTGCCAAAACGAATGGCCCCTGCTCCTAAACAACTACTTGTGCTGGAACTCCTAACACACCATGGAGAGGCAAGAAGTGATTCTGCTAACTAAGGTATTAGAGGGCTGGGGATGGGAAAAGGAGGGAAAGTAAGGGCCAGACAGATGAGGTAAGTCAGGTCTACAGGTTTCCAAATATTTAAATGTAGATTTTTACATTTATATAAATATATAAAATCAGATCTCTTCTCTGCAAAGCCATCACTGACAACTAAAGTCAAAGAATTTACAGCTCTTCATGAAGAAAGTCACATTTACTCTAATTACCTATGTAGGCTGTACTCCTGATACACAACGTCTGCAAAGCAGCTATTAAAATAGGACGTGTTACTTAATTGATAATGAGGGGAAAGGAAATTTTTTTTTTTTTTAATTCTAGCTTACTAAAACCAAAGAACTGAAATCACAAATTTCTCTTCAGTTTTAGTTCCTCACCATGACTGCAGATGAAAGAACACCCCGCTCCTTTGGGCCGTCCAAATCCCGTACCACCAACAGCTGAAGCGTGGCAAGCTGGGATCCCAGCTCTATGGAATCACAGGTACACAGCTAGCAGCTGCAGCCCAGGCATGCCAAAGCTTACCTCAATTCATTTTCGGTGCTAGTTAAAAGAAACCCCTACACCTGATCAAGCTTCAGTCACACTGCAATGCAGTTTAAAAGACATTACAAGCAACAAGAAGTTGTCAAAACTGACCTACATGGAAAATCCGAATGCACAAGCTCTCTGTGAAATAACTGGGTTGAGGGATTCAACTGAAAATGACAGCAACTGCAGAGCTCCAGGACGACAACCTTCTGCAGTTAAAGTCCATAACCAGCATGTACCTTGAATTTTCAGACTTCAATGAAGACAAAACAAAGCCATCACAAGAGAAGAAAAAATATCTTGGTCCAAAATGAAAAAGTGAGGAAAAAAGTTGTTTAGATGCTAAAGAATGCCTTTTTTTTTTAAGGCTAAGAAACATACATCTGAGAATACCACTGCTTGGTCTGGAAGAACTATGCATCTAGAGGAAGCTGCAGAGCTGCACTTGTTCTCTGGAGAGATACAAAGCGATGCATATAATTCATTACATTCCCCAGTTATATGAATTGAAAAAGGAGAGAGGGAAAGACAACGGTAACACAAGATTTTCATCTATACATTACTATCAACAATGTACTATATAGCATTTCGAGCACATAGAGTAATTTCTAAGATACCTTTAGTTCTTGAGTCAGCAGATGTTAACCAACATACCACAGATTAATTAGTCACAGCAGGATCCTTCATTACTCCGGCAAAAAAAACCACACAGCTATCTACATGATGATGAGAAAATACTAACAAAAAAAGTGACTTGGATTTCTTAATCTTTCTGAATAAAAGAGACCCTGGTACAGATAAAGGACCCACACTTGAAGGACAGTATAGCTTGCACTACTTGCTTTCTACTTAAAAACAAGTGTTACAGAGCAACTTAAACAAAAGGAGAGACAGGTGAAGCACATTAGGCAGGATGTCAAAAAAATGAAACATCTGATACTGTTGCTCATGCTTTAGTGTATCACAGATAATTTGTAAACCACAAAAAAACTGATTTTTATGCAATTGGAAATTAATAAGTCTTCCACATAATTCTACAAAGAGCACCTTGACTTAACACTCCATTAGCTCTTTGCTTGCAAATCACGCATAAGAACAGTAAAAAAAATATTGAAAATAAGCGTTGAGTGCTCTCAAAATATCCCAGGTGAAACATTCCGCTATTAAAGCAATCCACAAAATATGTCAGAGAACTGAACTGAGAGATTCCTAGAGACAGTCACAGTTCTTTTCAACATCTTATACCTTGTCTCTAAATGCCTTCTCTCCTGAATGTCTCTGCAAGTGCTTGCTGTTGCAGGCAGCACAAAGGAAGCTGTGTTTGGACAAGGCACTTCGTATCTGGCATGAGTGGCAAGAGAATGATGCAGATGGCTCACTTACAGAACTCCCCAAGTTTACCCTAGTGATATAATTTGGGGGCAAAAAAAATGAATAATTAGGGCAATGCCCTCTGCGAATTAGGATAAATGGAGGGAATTCTATGTCTGCTTTTCAATATTTGGCTTGATGCTAGTAAAACAATGAGCAAAAATGTTGTAGAGAGATGCTCTTCTGGATATGCTGGTGCCTCTTCTCATGACAAAATACACAAATTTGATACCTCATTTACCTGAGGTGGTTATATCCTTTTGTTTCCATAAGATAACTTCCACTGTATTCCATAAAAATGGGTATTTTGTCTCTAAAGGAGAAATATGTAAGCTGAGGTAGGTTTGAATTGGCTTGGGTTGTCAGAACTACATCCTTCTTAATATGTCAAGAATTTGTTTTGTTTGAATGCTAAGCCACTCCTTCCGAAGTGCTGCCACCACTATTTAGCTTTCTAGTAATTACTTAAGAGTAAAACTGAGCTGCTTTTGCAGCCAACATCAGGAGCATACATTTGGAAAGCCGAAAGGAAAAGAGATAGACTTGCTGATAAGGTTACACCCTAAGGTCTGTCTAGCATGCTTGCTACGTTCTGCCATGGCTGAGCACAAAGAACAGACACAGGAGGTGGTCCAGGACTGCTCCTGGAGCTCCTGAGAACTGGTGAGGACAGCCTGGAGCCAAGGATGCAGGACTGGGCAGTCACTGCCTTGTCATTCAGAACAGGTGAGGATTATATACCATGAGTTTAGGCAAATGACAAACAAAACAATTCTTAAAATATTTTCCCGTGTAATTCTTAAATCATTCAGTCAAATGCCACGTTAAAAAAATACTGATGAGGTAAATTAGTGAATATCTGGCATCTTCTCTTCCTTCTCAATGTCTGCTGAGTAGTCAGCTATTGGTTTCTGCTATGCCTGGCACTGATGCAGCAGAAAAGTGGTGAATAAATACTTGCCAATAGTTAGCTTCCTCTGAATTAGCAATTTTGGATGTGTTCTGAATTTTTGTCAGCAGCGTATACCTCCAAGACCTAAAATACAAAGGATCTTGCTATTTCTCCTCTACTACAGTGTAAAAGTATCCCTTTAAATTAGCCTTACTAATACAAAATACCAACAAAATCTCACCTCATCTCCAATTGCAGTATCTATGCTATTCTAGTCTCTAGGTTTCACAAGGGATTTTACAGTTATTTGCTTTTTTAGGGCTAAGAGTACATAGCATATTCTAGCAATTTCCATATAGCAGAACCCAAAATATTAGCATAACAGCTTTACAGCACTATGGATTCCTATTTTATCTGAACTTCAAAATCTGAGCTGAAGAAAAAAAAAATCTTATGTTGCTCTCCCACAGTAAAAGCTTGTGCCATCTTGAGGAACTTGCCTTAGTAACAGTCAAATGGATTCCTATTCAAATTAGTTCTTGCAGGTAAATGCTTTATCATCTACTTGTTTATACTGAAATGGAAATTTACTAATTAGCCTACAAAAAATTAAGAAAAGCTTCAGTGATGCACCGAAATCTAAAGAATATACATTTGATTAACATGAAGCTATTTATTTACAATTTAACATATTTGAAAGCTCCCCATTTAATAAAAACCTCAGAGAGTCAGCTGCAAATAAAAACAAGTGAGATTTCCATACTCAACAACTGTTTTGTTTCAAAGATACTAAATAACTGCTATAAAGCTAAGACTACAGACATGCTAAACAAGTTATCATTCATTAAACTGATGAGTTTTTCTTTTTAAAATAGGACCAAAGACTTACCTTCATCCTACACAGGATTAGGCAGCAGCATTAATCAAGGCTTCAAAAAGAAGAGTTAACTCAAAAGCACGTTACCAAACTATGACATTATGCATTTATTAACAGCAACTACTTTGATCCATGACTTCAGCTGAGCAGTGCTACAGTTTGTGCTCCTCCCGAGCTCTCAAAAATTTCAGACAGCTGCAGAGTCCACAAAGTACAATTTCTAAATACTTAACACCTTGGATTATTTCTCAATGGCAAAACTGACTCATGCATAGCTTCACTCAGTATCTTTAATGTGGAAGGTATCCCTAGGATGACCAGCTCCTTCAACCACAGAGGGCTGAAGATTCTTCAAGGAAAAATATCTCTGAGATCATAAACACAGATCCTTCAACGCAACCACCACATTACGGGCAGTAATTCTGATGCTGAAGATTTTTAGCCAACACCAAACAAAATTCCAATACAACCAAGGTTCATTTTGACAAGTTTCTGCAACAAATGATTAATCACAAAGTTGTATCAATCAGAATCACCACCAAAAAAAATGAAATTCCAGACTCCATACCACCTGTTCTCTGTATTGACGTGTTTTGGTGTTTGTTTTTTTTTGTGTGTTTTTTTTGTTTGTTTGTTTTGTTGTTTTTTTTTTTGTCACTCTGAAAGACTGTCTGAAGACTTAACCTTCCATGCTGCTCCCAGAAAACTCTCCAGCTGGATCCATACGCTAATCCAATCTGGACAAAGCACTGTTAGTTGTCTCAGCAGCAGCAAAGACTGCAGGCTGGTCAAAATCTGAATTACAGCCTGAAGAAACAGTTGCTGTTGTTGGATCACAGTTTTTCCTAATTAAACCAGAACGGCGCTTCAAAAATGCCACTGAGGCCAGTATGCCTCTTCAAGTACTTAAAAATGACAGATAATAATTTCTGTAGTCTTATTTATGCAACTGAGATCCTCTGCAACTGAACTTTCCATTTCTAGCATCTTTAAAAGGTTGCCTGCTACATTAACCAATGGGGTGAAAAGGGATTTCCAATATCTGTTAAAAAAAAGATTCAGTTTTTAAAAAAGCTCCAGATAGTAACTAGTCAAAAAGAGACTGACCACATATGGAACGCACAGTTTAATTTTTTCCCCTTCACTTTGTTCTGTTTTTCATTAAGTAAGAAAACTCCTCATTGCAATGAAAAGTACTCAAGTCTTGTTTTCCTAAAAGTCACAGTAACCTGGTTTGGAAAAAAAAAAAAAAAAAACAAGCTGACAAGTACATGATACTGAAACGGAAATATCCTCTTAAATTTTAGTTTTTTGAAGGGGTGTGATTACTGAAAGGCTAGACAAATGAGAGAACACAAATCTTGAAATAAACAAGTCTAATGCTGACTCTAGTACCACATAAAAAGTATTTTTTCTATATAGTGTTTTATCCATTACCTTCTGTGACGCTAATCATCCTTGCCATGTTCCGATGGGAAATCTCTCAAAGGAACCAGTGATCTTGGAGACAGCAGCTCTAGCTATTTTCCACTGGTAACTTTATGCTAGTCACATTACAGACCCACCAACAATAAAACTATAGAAGGAGGACTAGAAAGAGACAGTCTGCCACATCACATTGGTTGGCAGAAAAAGAGCCATGTCAAAGAGATCCACCGGTATCAATAGTTTTGTTTGTTTGTTTTTTTTAAAGGCAACCAGATGAGAGGTAACAAACTGCAAAACAGAGCCATGGCCAAGGCAATGGCTGCCAAGGAACTTGCATTGATTCTAATATATTCGAAAAGAAAGATGCAATTCTGGATTCTTCCTAGCTATTTCTAAATGCTATGACTGGAAGAGCTCATTGTGTAGTACAGCATTCTTGTAAAATGGAAAACAAAACAAAACTTTTACAGTTCCAATAGTGTCGTTTATTGTTGGAACTTACTACACGGAAGAAAACAAGGCAAGTTTCTGTACTTGCATATCCATAGTGTTATTGGGAACTCCATTCTCAAAAACAAAGGCAAGACAACAGCCCCAAACCAAGATCACTTAAATGAAGGTCTGAATGAAACCTCCTAAGGAAAAGGGCAAGAAAATGAAGAATCCAACAGATTCAGCAGTCTTATTGCACCATAAGGCATCTCAAACATCAGTCTGCATCAGAAGATACATAAGCATACAGACACACACACACCAGAATCAACAAAAATTAGAGGAACTTGGAGAAGAGAAAGTTGGAAAGCTTTTGAAAAGCACAAGGAAGTTTGAATAGAATTGAGAAGCAAGCTGCTTGCTGGATCTAAAAATAATAGATATGCAAAGGCACCCCCAGTCTATGCTGCTTAGACCAGAGCTTGCTGGCACCAAAGCCATGCAGAGGAGCTATTCTGAAAGCAAGGGCAGAGTCCTAAATTGGCTGTTACACGGGGAAAGTGGCAGCAGTCACCCCCAGCACCCAATTACATTGAAGTCAAACAGTCCCAGAGAAAAATCAATCAGAAAGCTGTGGAAAATGGTTTTAGGCAAGATTCAGACTTCAGCAGAAATGTCTGCATTATAAAATACATCAATAAGGCCTTTGCTCTCCCAAGAATCTTTGTTCCAAAAATAAACTCACTGTAAGCAACCATAACAAGCTTCCTCTTTACATTATGCATTGCAAGTTAACTACTTTTTACAGTCTGTTCTAAATTCGTCTACACTGTAAAATAAAATCATCAAGGTTGTCACTACCACCCTCCAAAACACCGTCTTTCCTTCTAAGTAAAAAGAGACTCTTAGAAACTCATCTTCAATAATGGTTCATTTAAATTACAGGATTATAGGCCTAAATTGCTCCAGAGATAATTCAGGTACTAAAATGACCAACCAAAGTTACTCCTAATTGGGCATGACTTGCTACTTTTTCTACCAGAGCTACATTTCCCAATACCCTCCCCACCCCTCGAGCAGCAGCACCTGTCAGGGTGCTATACTTCTTTTGCCTGGACAGGCAATTTCAGAAATTAAAAAGAAAAAAATCCTTCTCTACCAGCTAACATCCTAATTACTGCAAAAGGAGTCTCTTCCTGCCCTTACCCCCCTCAAAAAGGGTAAATAAAAGATGCAGGCTCCTGCCTCTTCTTATATTTGAGGGCTTCCCCTCCTGACATCATGAGCATGAGCTGTGCCATTTCTAGTACTTAAAACCATCCTGAAGGCCTGAACATAAAGGTAATACATTCCTTGGTCAAAAAAAGTTCCTAAAACATACTTACCTATGATTCTGAAAGGAACTATTTAAGAGTATTCAATTAGAGACTTAAGTTGAAACATTTCTTTAACAGTAAAGTATTTTAACTTTCCAATCCTGAAGTCCTTGTACCAGTTCTACTGAAGATATCTCGGGAAAAGAAAAAAAAAAAAAGTTTTTTTTGTGGGGGATTATTTTCTTCCATTTTACAGACTTCACTGCAATGACTAAAAGGGCTAGTCACCAGGAGTGAAGGAGACGGAGTAAAGTGACCTGGATGGCTACTTCCAGTCCCGAAGTTCAGATTTCTTTGTTTTTCAAATAATAAATAGCCCATAAAGCTCTACATTAACATCTTTAAAGCGATCAGACAACAGTAATGCCTACAGCAAAGGAAGAAACAAAGGACATTTTCAGCTCTAGTGCTTCTGAAAGCAGACATAAGATGTTCTCTGTCATTAAGTTTATGATCTCAAATCAGGTCAGATTTACTCAAAGGCAAGTTGACTTCACAGCACTTGTACAGGAGCACAACAAATTTGGTTACATCTTCATTACCAAGCAGACTTTAAAGACTTTCACTGGTTTCTTTTTCCTATTAGGCTCAATTTCCTTGCAGATCAATACAGCTCTATCGGCCTCTATTCAGCACACGTTTGGAAGCACCTCATCCATATGTTCCTTCATACTTAACTGACCATGTCACATGTGGGAACAAGCAGAGAAAAATAGCATTAGAAACTCTCAATCCATCAAAGAGGAAATGGATCTTCCTGCCAATTTCCTCATTAGGAAAAAGCAAACTCAGCAGGCCTACTGCAGATCCTCGACCGCTCTCTCTATGCTAAACATCTTGACGTTTACAGAATTAAGACCGACAAGCTTGAAGCTTTTTACTACTGGCAAGTTTGCAACAGTTGACAAAGTAATCTAAGAATGTTCAGAATTACTCTGGCTAATTCAATTTAATGATGCTGATGCAGAATTACATGAAATGATGGCAGACAGCCAATCAGGCTGCAGGATGTGTCTTCCTTCAGTTAAGTACAGTGGTGGGGAAAAAGGAAAAAAAAAAAGTAGAAAAGTAGAACCACCTTTTACTGTCATGTCATGAACACTCAACACCAAGTTGTGCCAGGCCAGGTGTGCACTCATGATTGCTTTAGACCTAAATGCTACAGAAGAGCATCAAATGGTAACGCTCTTTGAAAGAACCCATAGCTCTTACCTCAACTTGGTGTACAGCGCAATATACATGAAAGAGAACAAAGATGCACAGTAACTTCTCAGGAACGCTAATTTATGCCCAATTCTCCTCTCCTCCATTCTGCAAATTTCTGCTTTTCAAGACGTAGACTTACACTTTAACATTATAAAATAACACTAAAATGGTGTTTTACTTGAAATGTTTAAGTTAGAGCTTACAGCCTGCATTTAAATTCATGATGTGCTTTTATGGATTCTTTCAGCATTTCTACATGTAAAAACTCCAGGCTTCTAAAATGTGCTACTAGACACATAGTGCCTTGCTTCTTTCTCCTTTTAAAGAAATCAGCATAACTTAACAGCAAATGTAAACTACTTTCTCCATACAAGAAAAGCCAAACATTGCAAAATTTCCATAATAATTCATACTACTGGAGTTAAACAAGATTTCACTGCACCTAAGGCCAAGTTTACACTTTCACAAGAACAACAGCTACAATAAGAAAAATTCCTATCATTTCTAAAGAGTCAAGATGGGCTTTATTGCAAGTCTATAGTAACAAAAGCATCTAGATTCGTGCATTATTACTGTAGGAGTTGTTCTGTAACTGGCAGAACCAATCCTGATCTCCCAGACACCAGTCACCATCGCTTCCTAAAGACAATTACTGCAGCAGCTTCCTCCTTCAGCCCTCTTGCCCGTCTCTCTCGGACTGAGAAGTGCCCTTGGCACATACCTCAAACCGATGGGCCAGCAGCTAGAACCTGCTGCAGGCATCCTGGACACAATCTCCTAATTTCGTTCATCTGAAAGAAATGCAGTTCTTATGCTGCAAGTCTACCCCATCATGTGGGAAAGCCCAGTAAATGGGAACAACTGGGAGCTTCTCTTCCAAAACAAGTTGGGATTAGAGCTAAAACTCCATTGTAGATGCAGGCAGCTAGCATGCTATCTGCCCAAACCAGAAACACAAGCATGACTTGCTAGCCAGTAACAATTGTGCTAACTAACCAGCTAACCAACACAAAGCATAGAATAAAAAAAGCTCATTTATACTGTCCTCCAGACAGAAAGGCACACAATCCTATACAAATTTCATTAAAAGCATATACCTTCGTGAGATTCCTGATCTTTGGTACCTCTTGAAATTCCTCAAGAGGTCCCAGTGTTATCCAGAGAGGGACGGAGGAAAAGGAACTGGCAACCAGCAGCATGAGCACGTAGCCTTCTGCCCATAAGGAAGAACAAATTCACTGGTGTCAGACAATAGGTATGGGGAAAACAGGACTGATATTTTATGCAGACATCTGCAGTCCCGAGTTCGAGTTGAACTATAAAAGCACTGATTTTAAAATCTGAATGCAGAATATTCCCCCAGTCTCACGGGGCTCTTTTGCATGATCACTGCCAGCCTCAGTTATCTAAACGATTTTTTCCTGGATACACGATCCAATGGTACAGGCACGCATTTATGGGTCAATCCAGAAAGGAAACATACTTCTCTTCTCCTCTTTCCTCAAAACTGAAGGGTCTCTCTTCCCACACCCACGGAAAGGAGTGAGGAAGTAAGCTTTTATTCAACCAAGAGAGGAACGAACCCATAACAGTTTTTTCCTTATATTTCATATAGGTCTGTATTAATTCTTTTGAACTCCAGCTTCCTTACACAGAGCCTGTTGGTCTTTTAACTCTCTCACCCTTTAAGTGCAGAAGGTGTTTCAAATACAGCAGAGCAGTGCTTTCTAGTCCTCGTTCCCTTCAGAATGAAGCAGCCTTCGTCAAACCAAGAGTCATTTTCTCCGTGACCACAGTGGTGGTTTGCCAACCAAGGCAGCAGGATTCACGCAGGACAGTGAAGACACTCCTGCTTACAGGGTCCAATCTGAAAGAAATCCATTAATGTTGGTGCCTTGGAAGTGGGAGGTAATTACTGGGAGCAAAGAGTTGACTCCACTATCAAACAGGGACTAGAAATTAGTTCTCTTAACCTTCTATGCAAGAATCCTACCCAAGAAAGCAAACCTGAAATAGCCTATGTAAAGCTATGCAATTTTTCAACCATACTCCTACTCTCAAATCTGTGGTTTCATACCATTTCATAACCCACTGAATACATTTGCAGTTCTAACATTAGTCCATTCACCCAGAGAACAACAAGCTGCAGAATATGGTTAGACTACCTTGAATAATATTTTGTACGACATGCACATACACTTGCAAAGAAAATGAACTTAGATCAAAGGGGAGTGATGGGAACTTTATGCCATCTCTGTCCCCACAGTTACGAGAAGAAAGGATGGCCTAGTATAGATGTAGCAAACACACTCCTCTCTGACACATGCTGTTATGCACCAGACCTCCTAAGATTTCATAAAAAACAAGCAGCATACAACTTTTACGTAAAACTAAAAACAAAGCAAACAGAAACGCCAAACCACACAGCAGTGAAGTTTTAAAGTTGCTCTCATCTTTTCCTTTTACTTGCTCCTTTTCCAAGAGCACTGTTCAACCCAAAGCACAGATGAAACACTATTTCAGAGCTTCAGTGCACTTAACCAAGGATCAACACTCAACAACTATATTTCATGTATCCTCAAAGTGCCAAGAAAAACATGTATTTAACTCGACAGAAAGCTCTATTAATCCATACTATTCATAGCTTACACAAACAGTGCTTAGTTTTGATTTATGATCAATGCTAACGACTGATTAGCAAGCTTAGAACAGAGAGATTAAGCAGGCTGTTCTGAAAGGCAAGCTAGAGTAGTTACAACAAGTTTTGAGTAGTTAAGTTATCAACACAGAACAAGTCACAGTAACTATAAATGAACTCATGTATAGCCAACAGGATATAGAAAGATAGTAAAAAGAAAAAAGCACATTTCAAAAACAGCAGAACACAGCAACTTCAATACAAACTAAAAAGGTAAAATTTGATTCCATTTTAGTGAAACTTGTACTTTGCTGGAAACTTTTTTCTTCTTCATACATTCAAAGCTTTCCCTGTAATTTTATAGACAATCTCTATATCCAAGTTTTGTTTTTAAAAAATAAGAATTCCAAATCCCTACACTCTATAACTTAAAGAGTGAAATTATATGTCCCAAAACAGATGGAGAAGGCAAAGAGCTTGGGAACAGCTTAAACGTATCTTTTGTATTCTTTTCAGCAATACTAGACTTCAAAAAGAAAAGCAGCATATTCTGCTGTTCTGGATGCAGCTAATTTGTTATGATCTAGAGGTTTAAATGGAGACTTCAGATGAAAATGTTATGCTAAACCCTCTTCTTTCAAGCTAGACAACTGACCCAGCTTTTCAACAAAGCACAAGGAGAAAGGAAAAAAAATAAAACCCTTCAGAATTGAGAATATTCAATATACCCAGGGCATGATTCAGACCATGAGTGAGGAAATGGACCACCACATCTGTGGAAGAACTAATTTTGCACCTACCCTTTATGGTGCATGTCTGTTAGACATGACTCACAGAAGACCGAAATAAGTCACCCAGATGGCTACAGAATGCATTTAGCGATACTCTGAATACACCAAGGGCAGGACCAAACTCACACGTTTAAGCCTTCGAGAGGAAACACACAATGAGCTCACATGAAGCACAACACAAGAAATCTCTTAAAGAGCTACGGAGAGGAACATACACTTGTAAAAGGGCATCCATGATGAATTATATAGACTAATTCCAAAAGCTTAAGCAGAACATCAGCAATTGAATTTATTCTGAATAGAGTATCTATGCACAATGTCCTCGGCACGGTACCCACTAGACACAGTCCATCAGACAAGAAGTCTCCCACAACAGATCTGCTTGGAAATAAATGGTGTTAAGTGGCAGATTCTTTTTCTGATCTTTGGAGGAAATGCTGAATGCCACCTCTACTTCACTCAGCTGCATGATTCCAGCACATTGTCATATCCTCGTCTGCAAGGACTTCAGTCACCTTCCAGAAAGATCTCAACATGGTGAGAACCAGCAAGCTGGAAAGGACAGAAATCTGGTGGGCAGGAGGGTATTGCAGAGACCCTTTTGAGGTACACTGGAGAAGGCTGAACAGAAATTCACCTTTGTTCACAGAGATAAGGAATATTCCTTCCCCCAGCACCAAACCTGAATTGTGGCATTGCAGCTGACGGCAGCACGTGCCAGCACTACCTAGCCCAGTCACTTTGTTATTTTTAAAACATTTTAACCACAAGAACTTAATTGCTAATTATTTTTGCAAATCAAAATTTACTGTATGTCAAAGCTAAGTAGCAATACATAAAGTTGCCTTAGTCTTCAGTTTTCACCTTCTCTTTGAGGATTTGCTACGCCCAGGTGGGAAAATACTCCCTTTATCCCAGAATAGCTTCAAGAACAGTAGCTTTTGCTTGCTTCTAGAAGCAGATAGATTTGAAGCTATACATATGTTCTGGCATATGCAGTCACTTTGTTACAAAACGTAGAAATAGATGAAGATGTTTTTGAATACTGAGCAATAAAAAGCCTTCCGGAAGGAGTCCAAAGTACATCAACAATAAGCTACACTCAGAAACAAGATCTCTGGACATGAAAGGATGCTAAATACACTCAACACTAGTGCTATGGCACAGCAGCTTGAGCAGAACAGGTAGCAAGGCAAGTGAAGATATGGCTCTTGAACTTCCACTCTCAGAAGCATAAACATAATCAAGACAAAGTTTAGCAGACCAGTCATAAGTGATCCTCTACAGATACAATGATAGTTTTTTTGGTTATAGTACTGTTTTCTTAGCTGGACAATAAGAATTGCCAAAATAATTGCTTCTTTTTTTTTTTTTTAAATATACCTAATTTAAAAGCTTTTCGCTGTATCCTGAAAAGCCAGCTGAGTTTTTTGAATCCTTTTGCTTTTGATGTAACAAATCCTATCATAAAACTCAGCTATGAGGATGCTTCATATAAAAAGCCAAAATAGTAATAATATCTTAGCTAATTGCGATTACAGTTCATTATAAGCAAGAGCAGCTATTTATTTATCCCTCCTCATAAAAAAAATAGAATAAATCAGTAGCACTTATTGAGGCGTTCATGTCACTCAGATAATAATGTAATAATATAATGTACTGGTATGTGCACCAGAAAACACTTGCAGGAAAGAACAGGAATTTTAAAAAAATGATACTTCGTGGGAAAGTTCACAGGATATATATAACAGGCACTGACAACCTAAATTTGGCATACACACCCACCTCTCTAAAAGACACCACAATCTGCAGTATTTTTAATTGTGTCAATGTTCATTTTCTATCTTCTCTGTAGAGTTTACAGTGCTAGAGGCTCTCAAATTCTTATCCAATAAAAGGCAGTCTCAAACTTGATCTGAAGAATGTTGATAGCTAGCATTGTTAGATCAACGTCTACCTGAAGAAAGCAAGCAGCTTTTAAGAATGTGCGACTTTTTTTTCCCTAGAAAATACAGGCTCTCTTCTGCAAAGGTCTAGCCCCCAATAGCTGGAGCAAAGTACCAAACAGCTTTCTTCTTATTAAGTTTTATTTTGCCCTACAAAAAGCAACAACAAAACGCAAAAAAAAAAACACCTGCCACTTCTATTATTAACGGGATAGCAAAGGTGGTTCTAAAGAATTAAAAGTTTATACAACTGGGTGTCTGGATGAAAATGCACATTAAGCCTTTAACGACTTACCTGGGGAGAAAGGGGGACTTCAAGAGGGCGCACTCCATAAAGCACCAGTATGAAGAACATGAAATTCTTCAGGTTATGAAATATGAACAAGTTATGAAATGTCTCCCCAAAAGACAAAATGCAGTATAAATTCATAATTTAAAGGCTAGGGTCCTAAGCCTAATGCTTATTTTTCAATTCAGCAAGTTGAAGATAACCTAACCCTAGAAAGTTATATCCAAACTACATCACTTACAAACATTCAAGCAAGAAAAGAACACAACAAAACAACATTTAAGTGAATTGTGGTTGTTTATTATTATTATTATTTTGTTTTTAATAAACCATTTGAATATAGATCATATTGAACATTCATGACTTTCTTTTAAGCATACAGCAGCAGTCAGTCAGGGAAACTGGTAAATACACAATAAACATAAGGTTATTTGAATAAGCAGAAGAATTCCTCTATTTCTGCCATTAGCTCGTCTTTCTTACCAGTAATGAGGAAGTTTTTCTTGCCCTGCTTTCCAACAGCATAAAAATGAATACAGCAACATATTGGTTTAAAAATAGAATAGGATAATCAACTAGTTTTATTCATTAATTATAAAATCTCTTCCTTATTAAAATGAGCTATATTGACAAAGGTATTAGCACTCTGCATATTGAAATCAGTGTCATTCACATAAGAACTACCATTAAATGAAATTTAATTAAACATAGTTTCTATCTGAAATAATACTATTTAAACTTTGATTAAGCAAACACTTAGTACCATGCCATGATTTCAACTGCTGTCATAATGCTAATTCTCCTTTTGATTTTCTGTACTTTTTACGTATCTCCTGCTGTCTGTATGCTTGCCTGGTCTCAGTCAGCCACCCAACACAATTTAATAATAGGCATTAGAGAAGATAAATGCAGCACTTCGCACTGGGTCAAAAGCCAGTTACTTCTACCACAAAATTAAGTTTATTTTTACTCCTCCCACACCCCCCAAAAAAGTAGACTGATAAAATTTAAAAAGATCAACAAAACCAGGGGCAAATGCATACACACACAGAGCCTTGTACCTCCCTATTCATTACACAGTACAGTTTATTTTTTGAACTTGTAGGTCTCAGCTCCTTTCTAACTAGACAGATGTACAAAAATGTTTTGTAGTTGAAGAATAAATGTTTTTGTTATTTTAAGCAGAGGCTGATTTTTTTTGAGTAGAACTTCAAATAGCCTGAGTATCTGCAAAATTCATAAAGCACTTCCCGAGTTAGTTTTATTTTATTGTTATCTGAATGCTTGCCATTTGACATAAGTCAACCAAAGCAGATAAATTCACAGTGAACTACAAATTTGAACACACACCATCCTCCTTCAAACCACAGTCTAAGAGCATATACAGTATATAAAACCCACATCCTTTTACATGCTGTATAGACTGAAATAGCTACGATAATTCAAAGCAATTTGTTCCCATTCAAGGGATAGTTAAGACTAAAATCTGGCCTGATTATCCAGTCTCATCTCATTCGTTTCCAATCAGTCACTAAAAATATTTAATCATTGAACAACCTCACTATTAAACAGTGCAAAAACTTTAGGTAAAAGGATCAAAGTGTACTGAGTGAGAACTACTTTAGAAGGACAGTGTTTATTCCCCCACAAGAAATGGGCACAGATTTAGTTTCCCAACTACTAGACTGCCTTAGCCTGCTAATGGAATTAATAAGTAACATGCATTGTTTGATCAAATTCTACCTGGTTTTGCACAAGGAGTAAATTTGAAGCATATATCGATGGATTTTGCAAAATGACAAATAGAATACTTTTCCCCGCAGTTTTATTTTTTTTAAGCTTCAGTTGCTTGGGAAGAACTAAGAGACAAAACACAACCTTGAAATAATCATTCAAATAAAAGTTTTATGTACTCTGAACATCCCAGGCTACAAACGGAAAAATTTCATCATGGCTTTACAGAACAAATGAATGTAAAAAGCTATCCTTATTGATCCAGAAATCTACATATAGGAGTGGATGTGGTATAGCATGCAAGGTTATGCTCTTCGAGGTCTGACGTCTTTAGGGTTTCCCTAAAGCTCATAAACTGGCTACAAACAGTAGTGACTACATTTAAACTGAACACTGTGCTTTATGCTGCACTAACCTCTCTGCAGGTCATTAAGTAAAATTAACCTAAGCAATTTGATGATCAGAGTCAGGGTCATTCACAGATGCTTTGAAAAGTCCCTTCTCTCTTTGACTTGTGCCATCCTACATGAAGACAATGGTATTTTTACTTCAGGTATTACTTGAATTGCTCAAAGGCCTCTTTGACAGGCTGTTAGTTGTCATGTAAAGTATTTTCTGGGGGTATCAAAACAAAAGAAAAACAAAACAAAAAAAACTTATTCATCAATGGATGATGTAAATAGTTAGTAAGGAGATCAGTGAAGAAAAAATAACAGGAAACAGACAGTAAACTTTCTCATACCTTCATCAAGCATGAACAGATGGTAAAAGAATTGCAGACTTTCAAGACAAACAAAAAAGTTTACTCAGAAAATCTGTATCTCCCTTTTAACTCTGCAGGATAAACTTGAACAAAGTCTCCTCATGGGAAGATGATGTAGATGTGAAGGCAAGTTAACAGAATAATACAGACACAAACTGAATGGATTATAGATTTCTATCACAGAGTCTGAGAAGATACTTATAAATGAGGAGATATTTATAAAGGAAGATTCAACCAGCTCTTTACCAGAATAGTGTATCACAGGTCAACCATCCATAAGAATTTCAGAACACTCCTGAAATTACCTCATTTTTAACAAAAATTGGGCTATTCCAAGAGAATACAAGTCCCATTACATCTGGGACAACACTTCAAAATCCTTTAACCTGATGAACTGTTGGTCTGATGGGCAAAAACCAGGTCCTAGATAACCTTTCAACCACAGTAAAAACAACACAACTTTTTGTTATACCACAAGCTAGTAATGTTCAGGAACAACAACAAAAAAAAACCCCACAAATCTTAGATAAGAAGAGATACATGGCAGTATGATCCAAACGTCGGAACTAATGAGATTTCAGTTGCTTCGAAAACATATGGTTCCCTAACTTGCTTTTGAATATAAAACATTAATTCTCTCCTGAAAATAGGGGCAATGTGGATAAAGGCAGCAATAATAATCAATGCACGTGTGCAATCTATTCCTGTTCATGTATTTCTTGCTCAAGTCTGTGCCATTTGAGCTTATCAAGTACCACCAACTGCTTATGTGATAATTACAATATTTTTCAGCAGCGGTTTGTTTTACAGTTCTTCATTTTAACACAATGCTTGTTAGTCCCTTCTGGAAAGTGCCCCACAAACATTCCAGAAACTGCCTTCAGACCACTGATTTCCTATTTAAGTAAGTCTAGCTACAGAAAACAGACCCAAGATCCAGGATCAGCCTATAAATTCAAAACTTAACAGATGATGACTTCAGACTGCAAAATTGCTATTTTAAAGAGAACTGAACTGCAGTTTACAGCTACCAAGGTCATCTGGGAACGCCTCAGATTCTTGTCAAGTAACCAAGCTGTCACCTTACATAGAAAACAGCTCGGCTTCATGTGCCCCAAGAAGTAAAACACCAGCCAGATGCCGGTAGAACTGACTTGCTGCCCTTAACCCCTTGGATTTCTGCACTTCAGTTGGGCTGCTTCCCATTCCGAGGAAGGCCAACAGCCTAATTCCCTTAAATCACAGACTCTTTCTGCCTTTCTGGAAGAGCATCTCACCCTGCAAAACACTCGCTTTTCATTAATGGAAGAAGTACTTGAATGATGCACACTGCATTGGCTTTGACATATTCAAAGTTTTGTTCTAAGCTGTCAACATAATTTTTGGCTCAAAGCCTCATCACTTATGAAGGTTGAAACTTCAGTGATAGAATGCCAATGCCAAAGCTGCTTGTGAAATTAGGAAGTTGCGCCCCTCCAAAAACAAACAAACAAACGCAAAAAACTAAAAACCCCAAAACCTCTTAGTTCCTTCTTTCTGTAAAGCCTGGTATGTTCAACAATGTCATTACACACTTGATATGCTTATATTAACACTGACAGACATGTAGCATCATTTCAAGATAGAGTTTAGGAGTTCCTCTATTTGCATTTTTGGTACATGTAACAAAACCAACTAAACTGAAAAGCTGGGATGGAAGTCAAAGCTGAGAAGAAACTAAACAGAAAAATTAATTTGATGAAACATGCAACTTGTGCAGCCTTGCTCCCCTTCAAGCACTGACAAATCTAACTGCTCTGGCCTAGGTATTATATAAAAGCAAGTGAATGGAGAAAAACATCAGACACCACCACCACCAGAACAGAAGTGAAGAGAAATTCTTCCTAGAACATGTTCATTCTCTTTAATAAAAAAAATCCTAGGCAGAAGCAAGATATAAACTCAAACTTGTCAGTAAACATACTCAGAAGCTCAATAGAAAACAACCCAGAAAAACAAATGAAACATTTGCATACAATAGCCATGCTACACACAAACACTGGAGAAATGAACTAAATTTAACAGCTTCAAATGGAGTCACAGTGAAGATGTGAGCTGGCTACTGCAAAATCAGCCAGAGGGAAAACATGTACATTGAATCAGTGTCACATTTAATGGGTCACTGTGGCTTTACTACAATTGGAAGTTTGGACCATAAATACTCCATCCAAGAATATCACTTCGGTCACAAGATTAACCTACTCATTCACGAAATTTTCAGCATTTTTTGATACAACAGGCCAAGCCTATCATTTTTAGCCAACAGGAAGAGACAAGCTATTTTCAACCCACACAGCATGCTTATTAAAACAAACAAAGAAAAGAAAATGTACTTTGAATCTAACTCCAGGTTTGTGGCAAACACTGCCCCAGAAGCAGCCCAGCAATACACTGGCACCTGATTATCCAAGGTAAAGAAAAGGGACACTAACCACACAACTTTGTAACCCGTCATTACTTAGGAGATGTGCAACATTTTGCTCATACCAACCCCCTACAAAAGCTCAGGACAATCTGATGGCTTCTGAGGTTTGAACCAAACATCAGCCATCCGATAACCAAGTTAAGCAGCCAAACATAGGTACCTCCTTAAGACCTGTTTAAATTTACATGTTACTTTAAACACCATCACATCCAAGTAGGTACAACAGCAAGACTAGGACACCATGCAATGGCCAATCACTCTAATATCAAAAAAAAAAAAAAAACTTTGTTCATTTCAGTTAAGTTGCAAACCTCAAACCTCTAACCAAAAGGAACAAGAACCAGATCCAAATGCTGATGTCACCATAAGGAGAGATCAACAAAAGGACTGTAATATATGAAAAACCAGCTTAGTAACGGTGTGTTTGTGTACGTGCACACACACGTGCACAGATGTTTAAGGACATTAGCAAGGACAACTTTATTTAGAAATACACTGAAAAAGTGATAAGCTAGCAGAAGGAAAACAAAGAAAAAATATTTACATAGATATATGGAAAGAAGTTTACAACAGGCTTGAGGCTTGAAAACAACTAAGATGAAAAGGGTCAATTATATAGGTTTGTAGCTGAAAACTCCAGAAAGCTTAAAAAAGACAGTGAGAATAACACCTACACGGTGTACCGCACAGTACCTCATTAGGTTTTCATGAAATTCCCTGAATCCATCCCTTGGAAACTCTATTTTCAGTACAGACAAAAGTAAAAGATTTCGTATAATTTATTACGAGACTGACAAGAAAATGATCTATGAAACAGAAAAAAAGAAAATGTTTTTAAAAGAATCATCACTTGTTCAAAGAAATAAAAAAAATAAACATATTTCTTTTCAAAGAACTAAAAAATGGGTTGTAGGCAGCTTTTTGCCAAGTTATGAGTTCATATTCACAAAGTTTGCTGGAAGTCTCCACTCAAAACCTCTGTGAGGAAACAAACATACACATTACAATAAATATTAGGTTTTGACCAAAACACTGCCACAACAAGAAACAGTTTGGTTGAGTAAAATACACCCAGAAAGCTTCATAAAACCTTTCCTCAGCTGCTTCCTTAACTCTTAAAAAAATATTTGAATATAATACACTTGGCACATAGTCATCAGGACTCTGTAGTCATATGATTGCATCTTTCACATGCACAGGCAAAGCACAGAACATACCTCCTCTTAGGTATGGCATCCAGGAGGAGATACCATGCTCAGGTTGGCCTTCATACAATCTAGTCAGCAAGCATGGCATCCAAACAGTTAATAAATAAAAAAAAACACACCAAAAGCTATTAAGACCTGTGCAGTGAGCACTACAATCCCAACTACTGTTGTAAATTGCTAATTTAAAGAAAATGAGTATTGAAGAACTACTGTTTTAAATATCAGTTTCACTTCTAGCCATTACAGTCTCTACAATTCTTAGTCGCAAGCCTAAACTACTGCACAGTGAGCAAGAGAAATGCTTAGAAGCAGTTTAACAAAAATTAAGGTGAACTTTTTTTTCCATATGCACTGAAAAAAAACACTACATTGAGCAATTTGTGAGACTATGTGAAGAGCTACGATTTCTAGATAAACTCAAACGCTAACTGACCTTCAGAAACACTACATTTCAACTATAACACAATGTAGAAAGTTTCACTTTTTCCGTCAGATTTTGGTCATGGAGCTTTCTTACCCCAACATTAGAAAAAGGCAGAGGAACAATACCACAGACGAGGTGAGAATAGCAAGCATGCTGCAAACCTCTGGGTTTCATTGCATTACAAAAGAAAAAAAAAAAAAGGAAAGAGGATGAGAAGATCCCACTGAAGCGACATAGTCACATAAACCTATACTGCACTTCTCACCTACAAGTAACTCAGGAAGAGTGCAATGCAGGCCAGTAAGCTCACAGTTAGATTACTGACCTTTCACATCTGGAGGACAGACACACTTCTTTTCCACAGAAACATCTTCAGAGTTCACGTGCTCTCAAAAACCTTTGATTGAGTTCTGTCCATGCAAAGGAACAACATGCTACTAATACTCCCAGTAGCTACTGGTACACCCAGTACTTTTGTACAGGGCTCACCAGTACAAGAGGGACACTGAACTACTGGAGCAAGTCCAGAGGAAGGCTATGAACATGATGAGAGGACTGGGGCACCTATCATATGAGGACAGGCTGAGAGAGCCAGACCTCTTTAGCCTGGAAAAGAGAAGACCGAGGGGAGACCTCATTAATGTAGAATAGAATAGAAGTCAAAGAATCATAGAATAGAATGTCCTGAGTTGGAAGGGACCCATAAGGATCATTGAATTCAACTCCTGGCTCCACACAGGTCTATCCCAAAATTCAGACCAAATGACTGTGAGCACACAATCCAACTGGTTCTTAAACTCTGACAGGCTTGGTACCGTGGCCACGTCACGGGGAAGCCTGTTCCAGCGTGTGACCACCATCTCAGTGAAGAACCTCTTCCTCATATCCAGCCTGAATGTCCCCTGTCACAGCTTGACACCATTCCCTTGGGTCCTGTCACTGGTCACTAAGGAGAACTGATCGGCACCTGCTCCACCACTCCCCCTCGTGAGGAAGCTGTAGACCATGATGAGGTCTCCCCTCAGCCTCCTCTTTTCCAGGCTGAACAGGCCAAGTGACCTCAGCCACTCCTCATATGTCTTCCCCTTTAGGCCCTTCACCATCTTAATAGCCCTTCTCTGGGCACTCTCCACCAGTTTTATGTCCCTTTTGTACTGTGGTGCCCAGAGCTGCACACAGTACTCCAGATGAGGCCGCACCAGCACAGAGTAGAGCGGGACAATCACTTCCCTCGACTGACTAGCAGTGCTGTGCTTGATGCACCCCAGGATACAGTTGGACCTCCTGGCTGCCAGGGCACACTGCTGGCTCACATTCAGCTTGCTATCAACCATAACCCCCAGATCCCTCTCTGCGGGGCTGCTCTCCAGCATCTCGTCCCCCAGATGTGTATAAATATCTAAGGGGAGGGTGTCGAGAGGATGGAGCCGGTCTCTTTTCAGTAGCGCCCAGCAACAGAACGAGAGGCAACGGGCACAAACTGAAGCACAGGAGGTTCCGGCTCAATATGAGGGGGCACGTCTTTACTGTGAGGGTGACAGAGCACTGGCACAGGTTGCCCAGAGAGGTTGTGGAGTCTCCTTCTCTGGAGATATTCAAAACCCGCCTGGATGCCATCCTGTGCAACGTGCTCTAGGTGATCCTTCTCAGCAAGGATGTTGGACTAGATGATCTTCAGAGGTCCCTTCCAACCCTGCCCATTCTGCGATTCTGTGATGATTCTATGATGACACCACCACTTCAGGAAACCAAGAGATGCTGTTCATTTCTACCATCCTCCTGGGACAGCCAAGAGCTGACCACGTTCCTAATATTCTTAAAAAACCTCTTGAGTTCTCAAGCATGTTCCCACTTTATTGGGCCAATTTCCTTGTGCCCATGCTCTTTATCACCATCCCAGGTGATAAGTTATTCCCCAGATTCTTGTTGTGTCCTCCTTGATGATCTCTTCAGGATGTCTCTGGTGCTCAGGTGTCCAGCTGCATGTCAAGGACAGCCCTGACTCCCAGGTGCAGTTCTGAGGCCAAAGGCCAAGCTCCCGGCCTGGACCCCAGCCTGGCAGACGTTACCCCTGTCAGTGTGGAGCAGCCATTTCACATCAGCATTTTCTCACAACAGTCACAATACCTCCGTTAGTGCTGCCACCAGGAGCACCCCAGGAGCCGTGTGATGTCACCCCAGAGTCACCGTCACCCTGTGGCCTCACAAAAGGCAGCTGGCCATAAGTGCCCTGAGCATCCAGCCTGTGTTCAGTCCAGCTGGTGGCACTCGAGAGACTGAGCTCCCACAGCTGAAACATGAGAGGTAGAGGTGTTACTGGTGGAAGGTGCGATGTCGAGGTCATTCCAGTGGCACGAGAGACATCAAAGTCCTTCTTGTAGCACGAGAGACACAAGGTCCTTCTGGGTGGCAGGTGAAGTACCCAGATCCTTCTGGTGGAACTTGAGATGTCAAGGTCCTTCTGGTGGCACGTGAGATGCTGAGATCCCACTGGTTGCAGGCAAGGCATTGAGGCCCTTCTGGTGGGGCGCAAGGCGCTGAGGGGCTGTTGGTGGGCTGCGAGTCTTTGGAGTTCAGCCATTGACCCACGAGGGAGGTGCTGAAGACAGGAGGCGCTTGATACCTGTTTGACATCAGAGCAGCATCCCGGGAACAACAAGCATCTCCACACCGGAGCAGCTGCGGACACCATGAGCCAGCCACGCCAGGAGCTGCCAGCGGAGGCCCCAAGAGAAGAGACCTGCATCATCTGCTTGGGCCCGCTGGCCAACACAGCACAGCTGGAACCCTGCACACACTCCTTCTGCAGGGACTGCATCCAGCCCTGGGCTGCCCACAGAGCCACCTGCCCGCTCTGCCACCAGGCCATCATTGCCATCGTGAGGCTGGTGCCACGCCCCATGTGGGACGCCTCAGCCTGCCGGCCCCGGGGAAGGTTCCAGCACAACATGGGGCCGGGGCGGCAGCAGCGACGGCGGCGTCCCTCCAACTACCAGTCCCACAGCGTCTCGCCCAGGCGCAGGGACCGCAGCCCCTCCATGCCATGGCAGCTCATCTGCAGCTTCTCCTGGCACTGGGAGCAGGATGGGCGCAGACGGACCCGGTCCCAACAGGACATCAACCCCGAGGATCCATCATGGCTGCGTAAGGCCCAGCAGGAGGAGCCGGGGGCTGGCGACCACACAGGCCGCCAGGCCAGGCCCGGCATTTAAGAATATATATATAAATCCTAAAAAGCAACCAAGGTGGAAGTCATTTGGGGGATGGGAAATTATCATGGGATTGGGTCACTGGGTGAGGGCAGCAGCCATGAAGGTGACCATGCCCTAGCAGGAAAAAGGCTGACAGAAAGAGTCTCCTGAACCGGGGGCAGAAGCAAATACCAGCCGGCCTGAGAAGTGCCAGCCCAGGAGCCATACCACAGGGCGCAGTCCTTCAGGAGCGGACTGCTCCAGCATGGGCTGCTCTCCACAGAGCAGCACAGGAAGCTTCTCAGACAAAAGGAAATCCATTTTGGGTAGAAGTCAGGCCTGTTTTATACCATTTATACCTCCTACCAGTAGGAAAGCATAGGACAAGGGGGAAAGGTCTTAAACAGGAAGAGGATAGACTAGGCATTAGGAGGAAATTCTTCCCTGTAGAAGGGTGGTGAGGCACTGGAACAGGTTGCCAAGAGAAGCTGTGGATGCCCCATCCCTGGAGGTGTTCAAGGCCAGGCTGGATGGAGCCTCGGCCAACCTGATCTAGTGGGTGGCATCACTGCCTATGGCAGGGGCGTTGGACTAGATGGTCCCTTCCAGCCTCAGCCATTCTGTGATTCTGTGGTGAGGTGTTACTCCAACAACAGCGATTATCCCGAAGGTATGTGTCACCTTTAGGAATACCCCAGCTCTGTCCTAGGCTCCACCAGTTTTCTGTACCCTGCACATCCACATTCGCAAGTTCTCCTGAATTCTACGTGTCTTGCTTTGGGGGTGTGTCTCATTGGTTAGGGGCAAGGATTAAGCTATCAGTAGATAGCTCTGTAGAGATCATCACTGGAACATATAGAATCCACACAGCCAGTATGTGAAAGACAGTAACTTTTTAGGTCAAAAAATTCTTCAAAGACCCTTTCTTGTTTCTGTACTTCACTGAAACCTCACAATCCTGTCAACAGAATACCTCTAAGTTGAAATCTTAATTTTTTTTTAATCTGGTTTCCTAAGGGAGCCATGTCTGCTCCACAAGGGGTGGACACAAACTAATACTTTTCTTTACAGAATGGGCAACAATGGGAACTGAGAGAGTGCTGACCTGGCACCAGCCAACTGGCACAGCAGGATCATCATGCAAGGAGCTCCAAACGGGCCACAGCCAAGGCGGCAGTACAGAACACGCAACTGTAACAAAGGTTGGAGGAGAGGACTCGAGGAATTGAGGTATTTTGAGGAATGGAAGTTACAGGGGAAATGGAAGCATGGAGGCAGGACACATTCAAGACAAAGCAAGCTTTGGTAGCTCCTTTCTTTAAGAACCTTTTTGTTTCTGAGATAGATGCATATGCCAGGGTACACCCCTGACTGTACATAGACAAGGAAGAGCTCTGTAACTGTTAATGCAACCACACATCCTAAGGAAGCTCAGAAATGACTGGGAAGGTCAGAACTCTCTTTTTTTCCCATCTAGGTCTAAAAACGAAATGTGTTTTAACATAAACTGTATTTGTATGGTAATAGAGCCTTCATGCCTCCAATATAATGGCTAAATTACGCACTGAATAGTCACCATCACTGAATACTCTTCATTAATCCAAGCAAGCCAAATATGAAGGACACATCAAAGCCCAAACATACACTCAGATACTGTGGTAGTAGAGGCAATAAAGAAACCTTAATTAAGAGCATTTCAAACCACAGCAGATCAACAACAACCGGAAACATCCTCAAGTGGTTGGACTGTCTGTCTAATGTTATTTTTCACTTAATTATTTTTCCTATCCTGTCATATACTGGATGGTTTTGTTCCTGGCTCTAAAGTGCAGCTAGGGAGGAAGGGAAGCCATGCGTCGGCAAAGGCCAAGTCCGCATGAGCATCTGAGGCTGTCTGCATGCCTGTTGGCCTGATAAACAAACTGCAACAGAAAGTGAACAGAAGGGTAATTCTCACTAGAACGTGATCCATCATCACAAGATACCACTATTAAACTTGTCAAAGTTTTCTTCAGGGACCAGTAAAGCCATTTTAAAACTCAAGTGTGCTTTTTCTTTAAGGTAACTTCAAGTCTTGCAAAATACAGCCTTCTACTTTGTGTCCAAGCCAAAAAGCCATGTTTAAACCAAAACATTTTAATGTTTGCATATAATTACCAACAAAATGCTATCACAGTACTGTATGATATTTTCCTTTAAGCTGTAATCCACAGGTGATCTACAAGGGTAAAGCAACAATTAGGAAGCAAAACAGACAATTTGCTACAGCAAAGGGTTCAAAACAGCTCTCAGAGTCAAAGCTACCACACAGTCAATCAAGAAACAGAAACTGTGTAGAAATGTCTTCTGGAAAGCCACCTGCCTGGAAGGCTTCTGCATATGTAAGTAAATTTCATGATTTTTTTCCAACAAAATTTAAAAGTCCAACCTCTAATAAGAGTCATGAAACCCAAACACCTGAAAGCATATTACTCTAAGAAAAGCTACCCCAAATAATTATGCTGAAGTACCTTGAAACTATAGGCAAAAAGAATTTTAAAAAAATATGACTTTCTATTTACTTGGGTGTTATTTCAAAACATACAATACCAGTATAATTTCAGTACAAGAACAAAAGGGATTTTCTGAGTCAGTGCTTAGACAAAAGACCACAGTGAAAAGCAACAATTTTTATTCCACACCTCATTACCCTGAAACAAAACAAAAAAACAAACACACCCACTACTTATACAAGTGTAATTATATTAATAAGCAGACAACTACAATTTCACAATTAAGATTTCCTTAATTGTGAGCTCCTAACTGTAGTAGTATTACTACTGGAATTTCTCTTATAAGTTTGACTTCAGCAGGCACTTTCCTCAAAAACACTGAGAAAGGGAGACTACAGTCTTGATATTATTTAGATGACGTATTTATATTGTTGAAACACTTGAGAGTCCAACCATCTTATATTTGAAGAGATTACACAAAATTATGAATGAAACAGCCTGCAAAGTTGACAATTTTGCCAGTGGTGAGCTTTAAATATTCAAAATGTAGTAGTTTGTATTAAAACATTATTTAAATGTCTTCTTTTGAATGTATCAAGACTTAAGCTTTCAGTGCCTATTTCTGCCTCCTTGATGTCTTATCCTCAGAGAAGGCACCTGTTAGCCTTCATTCTACAAACGGAATTTCAGAAATAGTGTGATTTAATTTAAAATACTGATTGGCCTTTTAGAATAGGTCCAATACAGAATTCAGAGTCCCATGAAGGTTTTAAACACAAAATAATACCCTAATTACAGATGATCAAGTAGGAAAAAAGGGCTCAGTCTTTAGTTTCCTAAGAAAAGTTTACAAACACTACCAAAGGAAACAATATAATTTGGAGAAAAAAAATGAATATAGTCAATGAGTTTGAAATGTTGCAATGCTTATTAAGGCTAAACGTTGCAGTGTAATGCCAGTCCCTGTTAAGGTTAACTTTACAATGATTCCAAAAACATTAAATACAAATAAGGATATATTTTAACAGCAATGATTTATATTTATATGCATTTCTAACACTTTACATTTAACATAAACACCTGGGAATTAGCAGCTGTGTTTACAGAAGAGACTTCCCTGGCAATACACAGATCTTACCAGGCTCGACTCAGACCACGTTACAGGACAGCCCACTGCCCGCGTGGCTGAAACAGAGCCACTTCCAAAGCTGTGCCCACAACCACCTTCCATCAGCTCCGGTAAGGAGCACCTACCTCCTGGATCTGCTCCAGAAACCATAAACCAGCTTCTTCAACAGACACTGGGCCTTATGCTTACCTAATTTCAAAAGCTCTCTATCTTGCTACACAAATCCAGTAAGTTGAATTGGTAATTGTAGACTAAGTGAACAACTAGAAAGCAGTACCTATACAAATGCATTAGCTGCAATGGTAAGCCTCATCAACACCTGAAAATTGCTGGGCGCAGACTGCAATACTCTCCCTTGTATCTCTTTAGCAACCAGAAGCACTGGTCCCTGATTTTCATTTCAGACCAAACAGATGATATACTGACGTTGAAGCATCTATAAATAAAGCACAGCCAGCAGACTAGTGATTGTGCAATCTACAGTAAAAGGCAGCTACACACACATGACTCTTGGCAGCACAAAAAGCAAAAGATATTTTGGATTTTCACAAAGAGACTATACAGTGTTCTTATTCAGCCAGCACTGACCATATACAGATTAGCACTACATTCTGAAACGTTTAAGTCTTAATAAGTAGATTATAGATAGTTCCCTTCACTACTGCAGAACCATACCCTGAAGTCAGCTGAAGACCCTAGCCCAAGCCAGAGTACACTACCTCAAAGCAAAAATGCAACAAGAGCGCATTACTATTACAAATCAAACTGCCCACTACAGGTCAGTTTCTACCAACAATAGCATCCAGTAAAATACAAACTATTTCATCTTTATATTTAAAAAACATGCGTCTTTTCAGCACATACATGACTAGATGCATCACTGAAATCCAAAGGAAAAAAATCACCACTGCCGCCATGATATTTGTACCAAATGATCACACAGCATTGACTTCTGTACTTGGGGTGGGGGGAAAACAGCCAAATTTAGAATATTACTGACAATTCCCCTCAGCAAACATCCAGACAATGGGACAAATTTGCTTACAAATTAAGTCTTAGTATTATGTATAAAAACGGTACTAAGTACAAAAGTAGTAACAAAATTTTCTAATTGAGATCTCATTTCCCATCAAATTGTAGACCAACTTATCAAAGAACACAATCTTCTACCATTTCCCTAAATGCAACTGCGTTAAACCATACAACAGGCAAAAGAACACTAAATTAATTCTATGTACTTTCTACAGCTCTAATACATCACTACATTATTTGCATTTTAAGTAACTTGGTTTTTGCAGGAATGAAACACCGAAGTGCAAATTATAGCCCATTTTGGTTTAATATTTACAAAAAATGATATCCTCCTTTCCACCTTCCCTTTCTCCCCTCCCTCCCAGGGACAATAATGGAAAACCAAATTTTATTTAAGACTGAACAGCTTTGTAACTATTAATTATGCAGTTGGATGATAGATTACAAAGGGACTTCGAGTTGCAAAAGAAAAAAGCAACCCTCAAATTTTTAAATTCTCACTTTGCCATCAAAATAAACTGATACTTGACCTTAATTTCTACCTCTGTCAATAGGAGTTTTATGTTACATATCCATAATGACTGCACAATAGATCCATTGTATTGATGACAAAACATCAAAGCATTAAGCAAGCTACCCAAATTACAAGATAAAGGAAGACATCAAGGAGACAGATGACTATTACAAAGTTTCTTTTGTTTGTTTTAATAATTTTAACCATTAGCATGACAGAAGTGAGACACATAGCCAGTACATATGCATCAGTTAGGCACAGATATACCTAACCTTAATAAGGATCTACTACAGTTCAAATACTCAAATGAGGGGAAAAAAGGGAAATCAGATGTCCTAGCAGGACAGGTAATAATTTGGGTCATCACCAAAGCCTAAATGAACCATTATGCCCAGCACACTTCATCCATACTAACTACAGTTTCAAATCCTCTGTAGTCCACAGGGAACCGACTGTTTACATTTGGTTTTCTTTGCAACCATACAAGCTAGAAAGGTTTGTTTAAATTAAAGCTTTGATTTTGTAGCACAGTTTTGTGGCCACAGAAATGCAGGATACATGGGATCCTGCCGAATGGTGATGTTCAAAGAAAGACTCCAGCTTTACTTTTGGATCCCGGATCGTCATGCTGCATTCACAACTTTAAAAGCAGTTCAATTTTTTATTCAAATGAAAATACAAGCTCAAATTACTTTTATTCTGTCATAGTTGCAAGTATACATTTTGGACAAGATCCACACTGGCCCTTTTTCTTAAACTCTATGAACTGTACAGTTCTTTATTCTCATCCTTGCCTACTTGCACAAGACGTGTTCTTTTTGAACACTGTGGAGTGTTCTTAACAGTATGGAAATGAAGACATTTTTCTCATGAGATCACAGAAAATACACTTACATTATCATGTTAAATTTTAAGAACTATGCCAACATACTTCCAGCGATCACCACTGAATGAATGAAAAAGAAACGTACCTACTACCATGAGTGTGAACTCAAATCCTCTCTTCACAGACTTCCGGTAAACTTGATTTGGAAGATTTGCAAACCCCACATATCCTTCAAGGTTCTTCTGTTGCTAAGATGAGATATTTTGAAGAAAAAGTTAAAAGAAAAGCTTGCAACGTCTTATTGTGCTTGTATTTTAAGCTATTCAACAGTTCGCTTTATTTTCATTTTTAAAGAAAGGTGCTATCTATCCTACCTCTCAAAACCCTAAGCTGCCTACATCAAAGACCATGCAATGTACTGCAGCAATAAACAGGAAACCCTAGTTTTTTGACTGGATTGCTAGAAGACTGGCACAGGAAGTTAGCTATGCTAACAGTATTTTCACTAAGTTCAATTGCCGTGTAATGAACGTGCAAGCATAATAGTATAAAAGTGCAAACATTAAAATATACTCAACTTTGTTCCAACACCCATTTGAAACACAGGCAAGTAGTATGAGTGTAGCTCTCCTATAGTTTTGAGAGTTGTGGTGGTACAGCCCCAATATTATCAGGACTAACTTGACAGTCACTTCTGCATCACACAATTGGAAGCCTTTATTAATCCTTTCATGGTAAATCCGTTGCTAATGTATACTAATGCAGCGTGTATTGCAACAAACCCTTCACGCATGCAAATCCTTAGTTTACTTGCACTCTGAAGGAGTCATTCAAAATATTGCCTACTATGAAAAGAGATGAGAATTTTGGATGTTATCCATTACTCCTTCTCACAACAACAAAAACGTTGAATGTGCTTAAAATGCCTCTCCATCACTCTGCTAGACCTGACAAACCTCCAGAAATCAGCCATGTCATGTTACTTTTAAACCATTCTTTTAGTAGAATTCTATCAATGGGCTTGTTATCAGGCAGGTCTGAGCATCTTCTGAGATGAGACAATTTAATTTTTACAGACAAAACGAAAATACTTTTGACACAATTGCCTACTGAACGCAACACAACATACTGTTTCACATGGAGCAACGGCTTTAAAACCTTAAGTTTCATATCCATCCGAAGTTGACAGGATGTGATTTGATAATACATCTATTTCAGATTTTTACTACTACAGATATTACTACTTAATAACACTTATGCACCTCCTCGGAGCTGAATCACTGTCTACAAATTGGAATTCTCCTTCCCACAATTAACTTCAAGAGGACAGAGGGATTCTAGAAACACACAAAACGTCATCTGTTCTACTACAGGCACTATTGCCTCAGAACTTGACTGCATGGGATGGAGTACGGTCGATTTAAATTTGGTATGTGGTTGACTCATGTTTATTTAGATGTTTTTTTCTAAACACTGAAATCAACAAGTAAACTTGTTAGAGTAATAACTTCTAGAGTTAAAAACATATGTTTATTTTAAATTACAGCAAACATTCCTTGCTAGGATAGAAAAACTCTCTCTCTTTTAAAGTCACTGAATGCAAATAAGAATTAGCTTCTTTGCCTAGTGCTGAGAGATTGCAATGAACTGACTTTTTGCTTTAACTTACATAATTGCTTTCTCCATTTGGCAAAGAAACCATTATTTTCAATCAAGGCTATGCCACTATAAAGATATATTATACTGGTGCTACCACTGAATTTAAATAAATCCAGAGTCTGAATTTATCAGAACTGTTTTGAAAGAAAGGATTAAATCCTAGAACAAACAATTACCAGCTCTAATTTAGGGATAATATACTAATTCTCCTTCAAGTTTAAAAAACACAGTATCTTTTAATTCATTAACTCATAGAGAATAAAAAAGGAACATTTAATGACAGCCTGCTAAAGCCAGGCATTGTAGCTTCGAGTTCAAATACACACAACAGGACAAATGTTAGTACTTCTCCAAATGTGCAAATATTTGCCTTCTGTCATCAATAAACTCTTTAAGATGCTTTTTGATTGAATTCAGCCTTAAGTGCTACACTAGTCTCATCTTAAAGGTTTCAAAAGATTTTTAAAAAAATCAGCCAGAAATGTAAAAATCCAGGGACCGTTTTACTTCTCCAAGCTATTACTACAACTTTTGAGAAATACGTCACATTTTAAAACACTAAATAGGAGCCAATGCTTCAGAGACAGTACCTCACAGGCAGGTGAATGCTCTTTAAGGCATTAAAACTTTCCTCAACAGGGCAGGTCCTTAATAACTATTAAGAATATGTAATTGCTATTCATTCTACAAGGTGTAAAAGACCTAATCACATTCAGACACTCCTTATAGTTCTACTTGTCAACCAGTCACCTGCATCTGTAGGAATTAAACCTACATGCCTTTTAATGGAAGTCATACTTACAAGAAACAGCTTATCCCTTGCTTTACATCTAGGTATTATTTCTTTTGCTTATAAGAATGCCTTTATAAGTAATTCTTGTTTTAAATTATTTTTATCTCCTTTCCTTCCTCTTTACATAGAGTTGCACATTTAGAATAGTTTTACTTCTAGGAACTTTAAGAAAGCTGAGTATGAACTGCTAAGCAAGAACATATGGCAACTTTCAGGTTGTTTGCTCCATTAAGTGGATGTACATTTACATCCATAATTTGCTTTATTTTAGACAACAAAATATAAATTCCCCTAATCAGAAAGATGTCTGAAGTGTCATACCTGGCGTTAATGCTGTGTTTAACTTCAGCATTTATACTCTACTAATAAAGCGAGCCTTTCTAAAAACCAAAGTTGGTTGCCAGACTCAGATTTCTGGTATACGAATATCAATTAAAATCAGTGCTTTCAACGTACAGATTTTGAAAAGGTCTTAGTTGTTCAGGAACCTTCTGCTTCTAAACAGAACAAAAAACAGAAATCAAGGTTCTTAAATTCTTTAAACAGCTTTTACAAGAAGTTACTTATTACTTTTCTGTTGAAGCATTAGCTTCCACTGTATGTATCACTGTGTGGGGTGAGATCTCATGTTTCCAATACTTACAAGAGCTTCTCCTTATCTTTTATTCCTTCCTGGTTTTCAACCAGCTGCTACCTAAGCTCAGTTTCAGTTCACCTACTACCTAAGCTCAGTTTCAGTTCACCTACTAAAGCCTTAATGTTTCTTCCATTTGCACAATAGCTGTAATATGTCTTTATCAAAGGAATACTTACAGCTACTTTGTAAACAACACATTTCCATCATTTCCAGTGTTGAAGACATGGACAGAATACATCCAAGAGTAGTCCAGTAAAATGATGAATGTGAACCATCACAGCAAGGAGCCCACACAGGTGCAGCAGCAATCCAGGGAGAGTAACAGGGGTGGCATGAGGAAAGAAAGAAAAAAGAAAAGTTACTTACATTTGATCAACAAAGTTACCCACAACATTTTTAATCTAGTATACTTAGAATACAGTTTTACGCAACCACAATTTAGTCTGTTTTATACAGACAGCTTCCTTTCATGATAAGGAGCTACACAACTTGCAAACCATTTGCCAGTACAGGTGGTCACTCAGTAGTCCTTACTACTCTAGATGTTCAGCGTGCTTTCATTTACCATATGCTACCTGAACCTGCAATATTCACAGGTATTTTTCTTCATAGGTGCTCACCACAATATGTAATCTAATTTCACCACGCTACTGTACATTCTTTTTATTTTAGAGTGGAAAAGGTAAAAAGATCAAAGCCATCATCATCATGAACACCTCTCAGGATTTTGTATTTCTTTATCACTTTATACATTCAGTGAGCAGTGCCAATTCACTTCATTTCCCATACTGAGCATTAAAGCATTACTGCAAGTTTGGGCATAACTGTCTTGGTTAAACAGCCAGAAAATAAAGAACAAATCAGTGTGCACAAGTTAAGTGCCTTTTAAATATCATCTGACTCTGTAGATGACAAAAGATCCAAGCTAGTTCTCCAACATGACACTTAGAATATTTTAACTATAAAACCGTATCACAAAGACCCTTTAAATTTCTGGGGGTTGGTTTGTTTGCTTTTCCACTAAGTATCTTCCAGTGCTTGAGCATTTCAAGATACTGTTACAAGAAATAAATATATAAATCTCTCTGCCAAGTTCTAAGACAGCAGTCAATCATGCTACTGAGCCATAACACCCAGTTTTTAATCAATTCCATACTCCCAGAGGCTCAGAGCCTACTTCTAGACAATTTATACTGTCATGAATATTAGCTCAAACAGCACTGAGGTTCCCTTCTCCTTTACTACCTAGTGGGATGTGTGCCTTCTGCTTTTCCAGTCCCCCTCACAGCGTATCAGTGTGCAGAGTCACAAGAACTCTGCACATTTAGTTCTTTGCTGCTGCACTCTTCCAAGGAGGCAAAAAAGCAAAGCCCTGCCCATCAGTCCTAGTCCCCGTCTCTACCTGCTGAAACCAAGAGCCAGCACAGGACACTCCTTGCAGCTCTGGAAAGACAGATGCACATGCAGCAGAAATGAAGCTAGCTGTACAGGCTGGGAAACCAACTAACATTGCAGACACCGCAGAAATATAAACGCCCAGAAGTTTTGATATCAAGCACCAAGTTACTATCATTTATCATGTTGCACATCACCACTTTCAACTTTGAAACAAGGCAGTGCTGTGAAAAAACAGTGACATTCACATCAGTTTGCCAAGCACACAGTAGGGCCTGGTTCCTGGTCAAAACCAGTATCATTACGTTGAACAGTGTAATTTTCAAACCATCACCCTGTAAGGATGGCCATCAGGGTCAGGCCAACGTTCCTGCCCTCAACAGCGGCCCAAACCACGCATCTAAGGTACTGCATACCATGGAGTAAATATACAGCGGTATTTCTCTAAACACGTTGGTAGGCACCACAACATACCCCTCAGACACTTAAGATGGAGGTATTTTTCCACTTAAATAGCATTTGCCTGATTCTGCTTCCATGCACTTGTACACCTTTCTTAGCATCACGTCAACTGAGTATCCACAAAAGCCCTGTAGCAAGGACTCCCTCCAAATCCCTCTACATGGTTGAACAGATGACCTTCTCAATTCAAACTCCTCACCTGTTAGTTAACTGGCGCACAGTGCTACCTGTGTTGGAAAACAGCCTTAATAACCGAGCACACTTCTCTGAGAAGCAGCTGTTTCATGCCTCTGATCACCTCCAGTGCTCTTCTGCAACACTTCCAGATCTGCAAGCTTCTAGAGAGGTCAGGTGGGAACTATGCATGGTATCCAAGAGGCAAAAAAATCACAGATCTACACAGCCACATCATGTGGGATCTCCTGTTCTCTGTTCCTTTCTTATTTTCTCCCAACACCCAGTTTGGTTTTCTGACTACTGCTGAGTACTGAGCTGACTCTTCCAGGGAACTGCAGCACAGGCCCAAGACCTTTTTCCCAGGCTGTAGCAGATGGTCACAGCTCCCTTCTGAGCGCACAGCACAAAAGCAGTCTGTATATGGATCACTTTAACATTCACCTACACTGCATTTTAACTATCAACTTTAATCAAGTCTTGTAATATTTTTCTGTAAGCCCTCATTGTCATTCGTCATCTCTGCTCTCACTTAGCACAAATGAAAGCACGTCATACAAGCAATTTAACGTTGGCCTTAGCTGACTTATGATGCATCCAATTTGTATGCTCAATGTTACTTTAATAGAGGCTTGCCCCAAGCAAAATGCCAAAGCCCACATAAACAAGCAGCAGAGCTGGTGCTTTTAGATCCATCATTTGACCTGGTGGATTAATAGCCAACAGCAAGCTGCTGTAACTATGCAAATGATGAGAAGAAAGAAAGGCAGCACTTTCCTAGGAGGCAATCAGAAAATCCTCATTACCTTGCCTTCCATCAAATCTATCATCCGTGTTGTCACCCAGTCACTGTAATTTACATCTCTCCTTTATTCTGAGCTGACCATGTCCAGGAACAGAAAAATTCCAAGTCATTCTTCAGGTAATACCATCTGGGCCAAAAGATGACTGACATTATGCCCACTGCCTGACCAAACAGCACACCTTATCCCCTTATCAAGGAGAGGTGCAAGTCCAAGGTGAGCTAAAGCCATTTTTTGCCTCTACTACATGCAACCCAAGAGCTCAGCTCAGAGCCTACATGGCTAAGTGCAGCTGTTGCGCACTGCCAGCCTGTTACAGGATGTTATGATAAATGTAAAGGATTTATGACCTAGCCAAACCAATGGCAAATATGAATGAAGACAGCTGGAGAGGAAAAAGGATAAAATAGAAAAACAGTTCAACACCGGGGGAATCTTTGACCTGGCCAAAGCTTTTCTGTTATACCAGGTCTTTGGAGCTTCTCAAAGTTATTCTAAAAGCAAGAAATGCAACACATTTTTCCCCTATTCTCCTTCTATGATTCATCATCATTTTAAAAAGTCTCCAAAAGCATCCCAGAAAACCCAAGAATGAATTGCTGAGCTCTGACTACACTATAAGCAACATAAAATAGTCTTAGAAAGGGCACAGTTGCTATATTAGGCATGCAATAGCAATGGCACTTAACAATGTAAACAGAAGGTAATCATTTTTAACTTATTCCATGCATTTGGAACAGTGAATGCATTCCCAACATAATATTTTTTTCTAAAATTTAGATTTGCTACGCAGCCAATCTGTTCCTGTACGGTATCTAGGCACAGGGCAAGTTTCTATTATACGCAGTTTGAAAATTCTTTTCTTTTGGCAGGTCCAGTATCTTCTTCTTCATCTGCTCTAACACTGCTTTCAACAAAGCTAAAACCATCTTTTTAGAACTTTTAACTGATTTCTGTATACTCTTTAGCCACAATATGTCTATTCAGTTTCTTACCATCATGTTATAAATAGGATCGGTTTAGGTGAATTTCTAGTTTTATACAGAAAGACTATTCTATAAAGCACTATTTCCTTAAATATACCTGATGTTGTAACTTCTTTTATTATTATTATGATTTTGTCCATTGCAACAGCGCTAGTTGTTTAAAGTTCCGCAGGTTTTGGAGATTTCTAGGAACTGGGGTGGACAGACTAGGAGATACCTTATCAATATGTTTGGGGCCTTAAAAGCTTCCTACAGCTTGACAAAGTCTGCGTATTTTCCAATTTTCAATATGGAGGCAATGCATAAAGCATACAGTTAAAACACTTACCCATCTTGCCCTGCCTCATCCCAAAGGCAGAGAGCAACTGCATGTTTTGCAATTGACAGTTTTTGTTCTTAAAATAGGTGCTTTAGGTAGCCGTATTTAGTGTAGTAATGCTGCTACAACACCCCTAGCACATGTTATTACAATAGATAATACCTTAACCTTGCTTTTACAAACAATAAGATATACTCAGTCCAAATTTACAACAAATACTGAGTTTAAGAAGCATGTAAAAAACAATCTGAAAGAGGAAACTCATCAGCTGCAGCTGTAGGGTTAAGCTTGTGCTGAACATCTACAAAAATGTTTTTCCTTTCACTGTTGAAAGTATAAACATCTGCCGAGTCAATAACATCTGCCATAATCTGCACAGCAGAAGTCTAGCACTGATGAAAGCGAAACTGGCACTCCTATTCCCTTTAGTACACATCAACTGCAGACAGCAGAAACCTACTAAAAACCTTTTGTAGAAGGAAAGCTTGGCTTGCGAGTACAAGCCTGGGGTCTTGCCTACACTAGAAAAATTTAAAACTCCTCAAAAAGGATCCAAAAGAGAAAATGCTTTCCATGTGCAACCACTATCAAGAAACCATGATCTCTTTCAGCCTTCAGGAGCAAACTGATCAAATCAGTAATCGGTAACTTCAACTGCTGATGCAGTGACTGCAGTTTCAAGGCAAATTGTTCCTCTAAGTCTCACTGGGCGTAGCCACTGAGTCAGTATCAGTGAAGAGTCAGCTTGCTTCAGACACTTTCTCTCTCCCGTGCCAGACACTAAGATCCGGTTTATTAACAGATAGCACTGAAGCACATGAGATTTCTAAGAGGAAAAGGATTCTGCACTGCAAGAGATCAGAAAGAGCTGGCAGCACAGTATCTGCTGGGCTACAGGCAACACACCCACATGGAAAGTGGAAAACTCCAAAGAAAAACAAAAGGAACATAACAAACACACTAGTAAACCTTAGTTCATCTATTATAAAAAATAAAATAGCTGCTCTTCATAGCCAGTGTGCAGCACACAAGGGCATGCCTAAGCAAACGGAGAAGGCTGCAGTAGCTGCAGGGACCACAGATAGTGCTGTCATTCTTCCAGCGGCCAAATAAATGCGAGAAAGCAGACAACTGCAGGAAAAGGAAGCCAGCTAACTATTCCAAAAAAACAAAACTAATGATGGATAGGATGGAAAACAAACAAAACAAAGAGTTGTCAACCTACAAAAAGCAGGCCTGTAGAAGTGCAGCGTGCTGAAAGAAGTCCTACCTGAGATGACCCCACAAGACATCCAGGCCAGCCACTCGCAGCAACAGTTCTTGTGTCATCCTCTACTAGAATTAGCTAAACAACTAATTCATTTAAGGAAAAGGAAGCTTTCTTTTTCATTTTAAATATAATTTTAAGAGTACAAACACACAAGTTGCAATTTGAAAGCTGCTTGTTCTCTTTGTTCATTTTCCCACTTTACCGTTTTTTTTAAGGGAAGAGAAAGGCCTTAAGACTGGTTGTAGAAACTGACACACAGAACACCATAAGGTAGCAACTTGCATCTAACTGCGATGACCCATTTGAAATCAGATTTGATGACAAGTGACTGATTATCTTCTGCTCCATAAAGCAGGGGTGAAGAGGCACAGAAGACAGGGATGCCTACAGAAAGGGGTCACCATGACGCAGCCAGGGGAGCCAGCGTCAGAACAGCAGCAGCCCGAGCACCGACCAAATGTGACGTAGTGTTATCTATCACTTCTAACTTTCCTTCCTAACTCCTCCTCCTCAGATTTGCTAACATTGAATGTTTATTTTGATACAAACACTAAGGCTAAGCTTGAAGTTGAAAGATGCAAAGGAAACATATTTTGTAAAGAGCTAAAATATGAAGGAGCTTTGTTTCAAAATATTTCAAAATAGAGGAATCTTTATATGATTCTGCTATATAAAACCTCTGAGGAAAAAAAATAAACAAAGGAATCTGTATTCGGCTTCATATTTCACGTCCTTTGTCTAGTTAGTTTGTGTAAGTTTCCCAAAGAGATGTAAATAAACTTGAAAAGAATTAAGAAAATGGTGGGAACTTTCTGGCAGTTTTACCACACTCAAACTACCTCCTCCTGTGAAATCTATTAAAGTAAAGGTTTGAGAAGAGCCACCTTTCAGGAACCAGAAATTCTCCACAATGTAGGCAAGTGCCTCAACTTGGAGACCATTTAAAGTCTTACTCACTACTGGAAACCTAGTAGAAAGTGCAATAAAGCATCCTAACAGCACCATTAAGAAACACGTGTAAGTGCTGTGCTGCCACGTACCAGTTTTGATCCTTTGCCATTTTCTTTTAATCCAAATTGAAAATACTTTCAGCTCCTTCAGGTTCACATAATCCAAGTAACATTGTTTAACTGACTGATCTGTGTGCAAATTCTGCAGAAAAATACAGAGACTCCGCAAGTGGTGGTAGATCATGGTTTATAGGTCTCACTCTCTAAAGTGAAGTGCTGATTTCCTCCCTCTCCAACCCAAATCTTTGGGTGAAGTAGCAGCAGCAGCAGCCAGGGCTTGCTATACCTGCCCAAACATCGGGGTGAATTTTTCAGGATGAAGAGATTCCTGCAACCCGACTGCCCCTATTTCAACTGAGGTGCTTAGAAGAAGGCAGACATGCACTCTGTGCCTACTTCTGCTCTGTGCCACAAATACAAAAGTAAACCCATTTGGCTCATCAAGGAGATGTAAGGCTGGCAAGCCAAGAATTAGCCTATTAGGCTAGAAATGCAGCAACACCGGCAGACCTATTTCAAGTACCTTGAGCATGCAGATAAGCCACAAAGAGTTCAATCACTCATGCAGAAAGACTCTGGTACTTTTACCACACTCCAGGTGCACCGTATGCCCCGAGAATCTTGAGAGAAGTTGCAGCATGTCACCCCTGGTGTTTCTGGTAACACCAGGAATTCTCACTTAACCTACCTAGGCTGAAGGGCTTTTGCCATGTATTTCTGCATGGTGGATACCACCCGTTCCCATATGGAAGCCATCTGCTTTCCTGTATATTCTTTTATTTTCCTACACTAGTTTCTATACCAAATACCTCAAGTTCCGACTTGCAGGAGGCTTCACCAAGACAGACACTCTGAGCTAAAACTTTCTAAGAGATACATCCTTGTCACTTGCCTTTTACCATTTACTGCCTTTTGGGCTGGCACAAAACAGCCCTCCAGAACAGTGTGAACTGAGCACTTTTGAAAGCACTCATCCCGATGTCTCAGACAAGCAATTCTTTTGGAAAAATTAACATATGAGGATATCTCATCACTAACAAGATGTTACCAGCTGAACACATTTAAAATCATTTTTATGAAAAAATCATAGCAATACCTAACACTGGTAGTACGTTAGGTATTTTTCCAAAGCATTCATTTCCCCTCATAACAGCACATTTTAATGACACAAAGACAGAAGTCAGGCTTTTAATTACAAACTGAATTTTCAGGATACTCTAAAATCATGTTTATTTTTACGCTTCAATATTTCCACAAGATGCATCAAGAATCAAGAAAAGCACCTCGTGATACTCTTAAATTAATAATATTTACAGGATTTTATTTTTTAACTATTTCCACACTTCCCATGGAATGCTATGTCTATAATAGGAAGAACTCTAATGAGACCAAAGAGATAAAAATAACAGTCAGGTGCTATTTCAAAGAATGATGCCAATTAATAGAAACAGTCAGTGTGTTAATCTCAGATGCTCCCAAGTTTTGAAACACAGCTGGCTGCCTGCATTGTTTTGAGCTATTTCTTAAGCTGGAGAGATACCACAGAAAGATATTTCCCGTTGTAATTACTGCATAAGACAGTAGGTAAAGCCTGGTTGCCATCAAGATCTCACACTATTGCAACCCGCAGGGAAACAACCTGATATGAAAGAATGGTCCATACTGATAATAACATTAAAGCTAGCTGATACATTTTAAGATGATTACAACATATAATTGGTATCTTACAGATGAGAGGTAATTACGAGTTGGCAGTTAGAAACCCTAAGTTTGGATTTCATTTATTCCACGTAAAGGAATTCATTTTTACCTCAGTGATTACTGCAAACATTTTTCAAAGAGGAAGGCAAACCTTGGGACGGTGTTGAGTACACCGACAGTCCGACCCCCTCATGTGCACAACTGATGACTGCAAGGACCACAGCCACAGCTCCATCATGGTGATCAACAGCATCAAATCTGCTCGTTTCCCAGCTTCCCAACTACTTTAATTCCTGGCACTAGACACCAAGCTGGCTGTGAAGAGCATGTGTTACGCAGTCCAACATGTAGAGCAGCAGACCAGCTACGCTGCACGATTAGCAATGCTAAGTTTTAGAGTGGGAGTTCGCACCTCTCCTTACCTGGCTGCCACACCACAGTGCCTGACAGCCAAGATTCACAACTGGGAACACAGCTTGAGAGAACAAGAAACACAGGGTCATTTTCACTACCAAAAGTGAAAAAGAATTGAACTTAAAGAAAACGAGTCACCTTTACCAAAGGGGATATTGATACTGGATGCCTTGCAGGCATATCACTAGGCAGGAAGCCAGAGACACAAAGCGAGGGCTGAGCAAAATTCATTCCACAACCAGGTTAGAGGCCATCCCTAAATGTTTCTTTGGAGAAGCTGTATCTTAATCTCTTCCAACGTCTTCTCCAAAATCAACTCTTGCATCTGTTCAGACAAACAAGATGTCAGCTTCCCTTCATTACCAATGCATTAGCACTCACGTACCATAATCTGGTATGCATGAAATACTGAATCCTGATATAATTTTGAATTCACTGAAAATTTCAACTGCCTAAGGATCCAGAACACAGCAAATCTTGAATACCTTCTGCAGATGCCCTGTTAAACAACTATAAAGGAATAAACAGCAACCAGCTGAAAAAAAGTAACTTGCTAAATAAATTTAAAATGGCTTGTAAGGAACAAGTCCCTGCTGAAATTCCCAGCTTTCCTTGCTAATTTTTTATAGAATGGGTGCTCAACATCCCCATCTTCTTCTCTTCCCTTCAAGCACCCAGCCTCAAGTACTGTTTTGAACTTCTAACACTTTAAGGCAATTTTCTTTTAACTGACTAAAAAGAAAGCTCCTATAAGTTCCTGTAAGAGTCCTCAACCTCACAAGGTCTGAAAAAGGACTGCACAACCATATCCTCTAGCTTTTACCCTAGTCTCTTTAAGGTCTTGTCTTCCATTGCTTCAATCTCTTCCTTGCAAAATCAGGTGCCTTCCACTGCTCTGAAGTTTGCAGATGCCCAACTGCAAATAAGAGCACTGAAGGTCAATACTTGGCACAACTGAACAACAGGAGATGTCCATGAGCTCCAGTAAAGAGCACTGCAGCAGTTCGCAGACTATTCTTCCCTGGAAGTTCTCCATCAACTACGTATTAAAACATAAATATATATAGAGAGAGAAGGCAATAGGATGGCCGTCCTTTGCCCATGATCAAGGGATTACTCAGACCTTAATTTGACACCATCCGTCAATGCCTCCCAACAGGAAACTAATTTAATCTTGAATCTCTTGGTCTATTACTATACCTTACCTAACTAAAATTACAAAGTCTTGTTTGTTCTCAGAGGCAGGGAAAAAAAATAGAAATAAAAAAAAAAAAAACAGGTTTCTTGGACTCACACCACTTTGGGAATTTTCATTGCCCCAAACTTGAAACCATTCAATTACATTTGAGCCAGCATCCGGAACTCAAATTTTCAGTCATAAACTCCGAGTTTTGCATTCTTGTTTTAAAAAACTACAGGGAGCATTGGCAAGATTATACAGTGAGAAAAATGTTTGCTGTCAGTAAGCTTCCAGAAAAATCACATTTCTCCAGCAGCAGCTGCTAATACCTCACGACCACTTTATTTTTGACAAGAAGTCAGCTAAAAGTGGTATCTTAACTCAGTTAAAACATCGTCACAGTAGGATCTGGCCAGGACAAGGCCCTCTGCGCTGTAAGATTTCTGCAGTCATCATCAGTCAGGGCTTTTGTTTTGCACATCACTCACGAAAGCCCTAACGCTGATATTACCACGAAGTCCTCAGGTAATGCTGCAACACCAGATAATGACAAGCAAGTCACCTCACCCATTCAGTGCTGAAGAGTAAACGACAGCAGCCGATACAGCAGCAGGTAAACTTTGCCCACTTATGGATCCTCAACTCAGTCAGCAGCTCGGCACGAGGGGAGAGTGCTGCCTTCAGAGCCATCGCCACTCCTTGCTCCAAGGGGATGGGGTTTTTCCCCCTTTCCCTATCTTAACCACGGATAGAGTGGAAGTAAACAAGTTGTACAACTAGATCAGCTGCCGCGTATCTCCACTGCCTTGGGCACACTACCACAGCCTTCAGCCTACGTTAGCACTGAGTGGAAAAAAACAGGGTGTCAGGGCGGGAACAGAAAATCAAGCTCGTGTCTCTCCGCAGCAGTACCAGGCTAAAACAGGCACTGAATGAAGGATGCACCAAGCCATCTACAGCCAAAATGGTCTAAGTCCCATCTCTTGCCTATAGCACACTTGCCTTTTATTTAGCGCCAACATTTCTGTGATCCCATGACAGGAAAAGGTTCAGGGAGCTCAACTGAGAGGAAACGACAAAAAAAAAAATGGGGGGGGGGGGGGGGGGGATTTAAAAAAAAAAAAAAAAAGCAATTCCTACAAGTTGAGCTCCACGAAGTGCAGGGCCAGAGAGGCACCATGGCAAGGGCAGGGAAAGCAGCCAAACTGCCTCCCTTCAAGCCACTGGCCAACAGATTTGCCCAGAAACCATACCACCAGGGTGAGCTTAGGCTTCCCTCCTGTCTGCCCTGGTAATTGTGCAGCCAGAGAACAAGCCAGATCAGCTCAAATATGCAGCTGAAAACTACCCTACCCTAAGGTTAGCTTTCATTTACATCAGCGAGCTCATCTAGTCATACCAGTCACATGAACACCAGAGGTAACACAAAGTAGAAGAGACGAATACACAAGCAAGAAACTCTTTTTCAGCTGCAGTCCAGTTACACAAGTGTAAGCTATGAAATCCTTGGGTAAAGGTGTTTAAGAAATGGAACCAAACGGAAAGGACACTGTTCAAAAGTATTGCTGGGCAGCTAAAACTTCCTGTACACTGTAAAATAATTATTTTGCATATAAGAGCCTAAAACACTTCACTCAGCCAATATCGGAAAAGACATGAGTTAAGCTTTATGCCAACCATTACCTCAAGTACTCTTGGCAATCCTGACCATCTCCATAGGTTAAGTTTCATCTTATTTAAAGTTCAACTTGAATCACTACATGAATACTCTTCTAATGCATGAGATATAAAAAAACCGCAGTATTTCATGCACTCTTCTTCTAATAATCTGCCTACCCATAACACAATGACAACCACTGGCACCAGTACCAGCGTTCACATTATCTTAAATTTTTCTCAGTTGTCAACCACAGTAACTTACAATGCTTCTCCAGGCAAATGTCACACCAGAAATTTTGCCTTCAACAGCAGACTGACTTTCTGAAAGGCCTGATTTAATACAATCAGCCTATGATAGACCGTTTTCTACATAGAAGGTAACTATTTTGATTGAGATTTGATAAACTGCTACTTCAAAGCGCAATACCCCAGTCTCCCCAAGCACGTGGAAGAGAATGCCTTGTACCTCACTTCCGTTCCTCTCTTTCTGGCCCTTGCTCTTAGCACGCTTTACCGCAAAACAACGGAAAAAGTTTACAATGTGATATTCTTTCCCTCCAGAACATGCTTCTGGTCACTGTCACCCCTTGGTCTTTTTGTGGTCAAATGCAAGAGTCTCAAGTCAGATTCATTCTTTCTTTCTTCAGATCTCTCATCTTTTGTGATTATGATGCAAGCTTCCCAGTCAAAAGGCTCTCTTATAAAAACGCTGACACTAGAACAATACACCGTATCCCAATATCGATCCTCCTAAAGCTACAGGGGTCAACAGAAAGAGAAATCTCCCTGATGTTTTAAACATTCCTCCCCCTGCTTTTAAGTCCTAACTTCTTTGCTACTCAGATAAACAAATATGCACACAAAACATTTAAGTGTAAAATGGACAAAAATCAATTAAAAACATTCATCATAAGAAGCGATTGTCAATGTTGACTAAAAATTGCTTTTAAAGTCTTCCACGCTAAGAAATAACTCAGTTATAGTTCAGTTACATTCAGAAGCTAGTAAACTTACGCAACACCCATAGTGTTATTGTTCTGCAATATTGTTTCCAAAATTATTTGCAAATGCATTCTGAACCACCATCCTTTTAAATGACGGAAATCTGGCAAGAAAAAACAGCTCTATAAAGAGCAGTTTGTAAATAAGATACAGAGTTAGAGCCACTGAAGAACAACTTTGCCTGAAGTGGCTCTGGGAAGGCCAAGGAAGCTACGCGCTGACCTGTGCAGTAGCACCACCAGCCCAGACAGGGAGCTCGGCATGCGACTCACAGACAGCTTCTGCAGGGCACGCTTATGAGGGTGGAAGAGCACTAAGGCACAAAAAGCAGAAGTCTGATAAAGCAGCTTTTGCAGAAAGGAAGTCCAGGATGCACATCATAACAAGGTCAGGTGCGTGCCTTATGTACCTCTCGCTCAAATTCCAACAAGAGGACAGCGGATACATGCTGTCTTCTACATCCCTGTGAGCCTGCAGGTTACTTTTCCGTTTTTAACTTAGCATGAAGCATCAGAACGTTATGAGGTTCAGTAGCCTCACAGCCATGCTCATGCAATGCAGCAAATGCCTGGTTTTTCAGGGCAGCTGCAGTAAACCATAGCAGAAAGCAAACCTGCACATTACATAAGTGAAGAGTGATTTGATTCCTTACTGAAAAGGAAAAACCAGAACAAACAGATAACAGCTACGTGATGACGTTATGGAACTATCACGATGCTGTGATTAAACAAGGGGCAGCGGCAGGAAAAAAAGTCCAATTTGACTCACCACTGACATACACGAACTGAAACTCCCTCTGACAAGGTGAACAGGAAGTCACTGGTTTCTGCGAGCAGAGTTTCTAGCCCTTGCAGTTGAGAAATCTCCTTACTTCACCTGTGTCACCATCCCCACCTCTGTAATACATCTCATAAACATCAGTTCAAGACTGGCAAACCCTTGTTAAGGACAGTTTGTGTCCGCCTAGAGATTAACACTACCCCAAATTTGAATTACTAATTTAAACGAGACTTAACTAAACTACTTAAATGGTGACTAAATGCCATTTTAATTACACAGAACACATTGGTAATTAACTGGCTTATTTCAGGAGTGAGAGAACGAACTTAGAGAAAACAGAACGTCGCTCATACATACACATCTCCGGTCTAGACAGGTTAAGTGAAGTCTGGCAGTAAAATAATGCTAAAAATGAATGTTGCGATACAGTTCTGAGAAGAAACCTCTCTCCTACACCCTCTCCAAGGTAAAGTTTCCTCCATTGACTGTATTTAGAACGAGGTTGGGATCTGTAGCCCTTGTAATGCATTTGTAATTTGTTGTATTAATGTGTATTTCAAGGTGGTACTAAAAACAAGAAAAATAAAGCACTGGGGAAGTTACTGAAAATTAAGAAATTTAAGAGTAATGAAAGCACCACTAAGTCAGCAGTCAGTCAGAGGGGAAAACACCCAAAAAACACACTACCATGCATGTTTACACGCACTTCTAATGGGAAAAAAAAAATTTACTGTATTTTTGCTTACAAAAAGCACAAATCTGATCCTTTATCTCTGCTTAAGATAAACGATGAAGTTTCTGTGCATACATACAGACACATGTTTCTTCGTCACATTGAGTTCACATTCAAAGTACCACTTTAACTGTAGCAAGTCACTTGTCCTTGTGGGCAAACTGAAGGAAATGCTGTGAGTTATTATCAGAGCACAGACCGATACACATGGTTCTGGGTATGTTTGCTTCAATTTCAGAATGACTAAGGAGCAACCCTTTCCCCCACAGCAGTGGACAGAGAACAGGTGATGTTCTTGCGTTTTGATTCCGATTTCTGTGTGGACAAGGCAGTAGCTGACCTTTAAAGCAAAGTCTTTTTGAAACCTGCTCTCCTAAGTAAAATTCATATTTATTGGTCTCTGCTATTTACATGTTAACTAAAAGGAAAAAAAAAAAAAGCAGCTATCTGAAACCTGCAGGAAATAATGCTCTTATGTGTACAAGTCATCAGCCAAAGATGCCAGTAATCTCACAGAAGTGAACAAGACATAAACATTATAAACTACGCTGGCATCAGATGAAAGATACCTAATGCTACACTAAACTACATTTTATCCAATTTCCTAATATTTCGGCTGGCAAGGACTTTAAACTACACGCAGACAATTACAAAGCAGAAATACAATACTATTAGTTTGGTATCTAGTCAGAAATTAAGTTAACATCGAATACCAGAAAGCTACTGCTATGAAAACATCTTGCATAAGAAGGTATGATCTGCCTTCTAGTTAAGATATAAAGCAGTGGCCCATCTAACTTCCAAGGGAGCTGCACATACACTCACATGGATTTTTTTTTTTGTCTCAATATTAATATAGATCACAGATATCCCTACATATGGAAGAATTTCTTTCACAGCATGTAATCTAAAGCCAGTGTCAAGCAGAGGGAGATTCTAATGGACATGAAAAAATACGGATACTTCTGACAGCCTTGCATTCGCTTATGTTTCGTCAGCAGGAGGTGGCATACAACTGCATGCAGAAGATTCTTGAAGGCTGTTATGCTACAGAATTACATCTGTACATAACCGGTTCAGTCTGAAGTTGACAACGTCATGGTAAAATAACTTTCACTGCTTTTCCTAAAGTTGCCAGCTACAATTATTCCTGCAGGAGCCCTGCCTTTTCCTTGGTCCCAAAACATTAAGCAGCGCTCCCTTTTGCTCTGCAGGACCAATCTGGTAAGTGAGAGGATAGCATCCGAGCTGTCTGCAGAGCATTGCTCCCAGATTTTGGGGGTACAGGGGTGCACTTGCGATCCCCCCTCTGCTTTTAGTCGCAGCCCAGGCCAGGCACCGCAGGCGAGGAGCGGCCGGGAGCCAAGGGGAATAAAAAAAATAATTAATTGAATATATAGATCTATAATAATAAGAAGCGGTTTTGTGGAGGGAAAGCAGGCTGCAGCCTGCTGGGTGACCTCAGGCTGCCAGCACACATCCATCCCCAGGCGGCCCCTTCCTCCTCCTCCTCGCAGCGCCGTGCTCGCAGTCCCACCCGCTCCTCTCCCCGCATATTTCCAGGCTGCTTTAATTCCTGCAGCGAATTCCTCCCTCCCAAATTTGGGCGCAAAACGAGAAAAGGGGAGGAGGGAGATTGGGGTGGGGGGAAGAGAAGAGAGGAAGGGAGGGGGGAAAAGAAAAAGGAAAAAAAGGCCGAGGGAGCAGCAACGTCTCTGGCATTTTCGCTTCCCCGCCGCCCTCGCGCACGATGCGATTCGGGCGGGCAGGAAGTGAGCGCGGGGCGGGGGGGCACACACGGCCGGTGCCGGGGGGCCGGGGACAGCTCACAGCGGGCCGGGGGACACCGGGGACACCGCGGGGACCCCTCGGCCCCGCTGCCCGCCGCCGGGAGGGGGTTTGGGGCTGCGCGTGGAGGAAGGCTGCCGCCTCGCCCGCAGTCCCCCGCCCTCCCGCTTCCATCATGGAGCCCCCGGCGCTCCCTCACACCGTCACGGCCCCGGGCTGGAGACTCACCCATGGCGCCGGCGGTGTTGCTGCTGACGCTAGGCTCCGGCTGCTCGCTGCCCTCCCTCCCTCCCTCCTCCGCCGCGGCGGCGCGGACCGAGCTGCACCCCCCCCCCCCCGGCCCTCCTCCTCTTCCTCCTCCTCCTCCTCCCCGCGCACCGCCCGCCGATTCTCCAACGCCCTCTACGCCGATTCCACAGAGGGGCCGCAATGCTTCCGCACAGCGCCTACGCGCGCCGGACGCAATTAGCGGCGCGGCTCCGCTCCGCTCCCCCTCGCCTCACACGCCCGCCTCCCCGGGCACGCAACGGCTTGGAGCAGGGCTCGCTGCCTTCCCCACGTCTCTCCACCCGCCTCCCGCGCTGCCAGGCCCAACTGCCGTTTGTCCGCCCGCCCCCCGTGTCAAGGGAAAAGGGGCCGCCCGGCGGCCATTTTGGAAGCGGGCGCACGCCGCAACGCCAGCGCTCGCGGGGCTTGCCCAGACCAAAGATGGCCGCCGGCTCTGAGGGGCAGAGTGAGGCGGTACGGTTCTTTCGTCCCCCCTCCTTCCCGTCCCCCCCTCCTTTTTGCTTAGGCTATTCTCGGAACGCCGTTACGCCACGCGTGGCTCGTGCAGCCCAGTGAGCGCTGCGGTGCCTTGCGCTCCCTCCGCACGCCCGCTCACGCAGTTGGCGTGGGAGGACCCGGGGCCGATCCCTCACGCCGAGTCCCGGCTGAGGGGACCCCGGTTCGGGGTGAGGCTGGGCTCTTTCCCCTCACAAAGGGGCGTTCGGGACCTGTTGACGATCTCCGCCTCGTTCACGGAGCCGCCACCCCTCTCCCCTCACAGCTCGGCGGGAAGGGGTGGTGGCTCCGGGCCCGCCCTGCCGCCCCTCAGTGCCGGGGGACAGCGGGCAGCCCTCGGCCCGGGCCGCCGCCGGGGGGTTCCGCTTCCCCGGGGGAAAAAGGCGATTTTCTGAAGCAGGTGTGAGCCCTGCCGCCGGGATGAAGAAGTGAAAGAGCTGCCAAGTAATTCATCTTCTCCGCCAAAGTCTCGCCTTTCTGGCCATCAGCGGGGGATGACTTGGCGCGCACGTCCCAGCAGTGAATGAAAACTTATTAGAAAAAAAAAAATACTGTTTGAACGCAGCTATTGGCTAGATAAAATCCTTCCAGGAGATGAATGCGCTGAAAATCACACTGCCAAGACATAGCGCTTGGGCTGGGCTGGTATAGTCCTGAGACCCTAAATTGGCTCCGCAGAAGTACCCTTACGAGTCAGGGTAAACCCAGTCATAGTAAAGAAGTGATACTGGAAAAGGATGCACACTAAAAGAGGCAAAAAAAAAAAAAAAAAACTACTTTTGCCTTTCCTGTTCAACTACATACCTCAATGTTGTATTTCCTTTTTATACACGGGACATCTCTTTGGAGCCATTTAAACTCTTTGTATATTTTATGCTCAAACTGAAATAGTGGATACCTATATTTATGATGTGTGATTTGAAACATAACACACTTTCTTTTGTGTTAGGGATTTCTGAGCTTGGTCTGTTCCTTGCCTTTTCTTTCTCACAAGATACAGTACATTTCTCTAGTACAGAAAAAGGTACTCAGCAAAAAGAGAAAAATACACAAATTTCTTGTATCTATGGTTTAACTCTTTTCTGCTGTTATTAAGGGTACATTTTAAGAGCGTGACCTGGTACTAGAAGGATGAAAGCAGCAAGTTCCATTTCAGTTGGCAAAAGTGAAGATGTCAGTAATATAGTATTTCTGTACGTAGACTTGTAGCAAGGCAGAAAGGAGCAGCAATGAAGACACTAAGATGGTCCTTGGTTCTTTTTGGCTTCCAGAATTTCTTCTAATATCTTACTTTACTTTTTCTGGTGTATTTGATAAATAAGTACTTTTCACAGCAACAGTGAAAAATGCATCATTTTTTCAGAAAGACATGCAGCCCTGCACAATGTGGTTCAGCGCCGTTTAAGAACTGGAAGTGTTACAATATACTGTGGTTCTTGGATGCCCAAGGGAAAGAGATTTTTATTATCATTGGTCACAGAACTGCCAAATGTTATCTCATAAATCTGTGTCTTTCACAATGGATGAGGTAAGAAATAACCTTTTTTTTTTATTCTGGTTGGTTTAGGTGGTAATGTCCATGGCAATGAGATACAGCTGCATTGCTTTCGTGGTTATCTGAATACCAAAAAGAGACATTTTACATCACAGAAGTTGTTCACTGAATACAGAATATGGTCCCCACAGCTCTCCCATAAAAATACATTGTGGGAAAACAAACAATATGAATAATACTTGTTTTCTTCTTGTAGTAAGGGCTTCAAATTCCTCAAAAAATGTATTTTGGTCTTTAGATATGCTGAGAAAATGGCCGAGGTATGTAACTGTTGGGGATCTCCTTAAAAAGTGAACGGTACTTTTTAAGTAATTTTCTTTTACTTCATGGATTGATCATTTGAAAAGAAAAAACAACAACAGCGAGCTTGCACCTTTGAAATCTACTGCAAAACTGGCACAGACTTAATAAGGAAGCAAGATGCGAGCCAGTGGGTTTTATGTGAGGTTAATGTCCCATTTTTCTGTGTTGTGAATAGCAGGGGGGTCTCTTTTCATACGGTAATTTACGGGGTTAGGAAGATTCTGCAAAATTGTGTGCGTTTTGAGAAGAAATAAAACAAATGCAAATGGGTCCCTGAGGTTTAAAGAATATTGTGTTCAGTGTAAGATATAACAAATTCAACCTTTTACATTCCTGCGGTGATCTGCTGTTCTGCCTTCAAAAAGAACAGGCTTCCCTAAATCATCACCAAACTTTAAAAAAATGAACTCAGCAAGTAAATTTCAAGACTCTTCAGATTCTACATAAATTGATTTTTGAAAGAAGATACAATTTTAGGACTTTTTTTTGGTGAAATTAGTAAAACACTTTGCAAAGTTAAATACAGAGCGCTACCTGCCATAATGCAGAACCAGTTTGTGTCCTTCTTGTCCTCAGATACAGAAACAAAACCCACTCACCTTATTTACAAAATGTACTAACTAGGGTTGCCGCCAGGTTGGTTCCCAGCCAGCCTAGCCAGTTTTCATGTCTTCTTGCCAATGAGACATATGAAGACAATTTTGTTTTGTTCTGTTTTCTTTTTTAATGCAAGCAGATGTGACTCACTAGGTGAACTGGCTCCAGCATGGGATGTGTTGGAGTTATGGCGCATGTACCCTGCTGACTTGCTCCTGCATGGCAACTGCAGTGCCTCCTGGGTTTGTAGGGTACAAACAGTGCATCTCCAGACTGAATCGTGCTTGCTCAGTTGGTGTAATGTGTGCAGCACCCTTCTGAGCTCCTGTGCAACTCTAGCAGGCCTTTGCACACCAAGCTATCGTTTGCCAAAACAACCAGTATCGTTATACCAAGTGGGTGAAGTCCTAAACTCCCATTCCCAAAAACAATCTAGCTCTTTCAAGACATGAGGCTGAGGATGCTCAACAGTAAATAATAAGCACAGTATCCTCCCTCAAACTCATCCTTAAATCTCAGCTTCACGGTGATGCCTATCAAAATCTCGGTTGGTCTTTGACCACTTCTTGTCATGCTGACCAGTAATGTCTTCTGTCTTTACACTCTGTTCCCTCTTAGACATCTGTTCCCCTTTACATTGGATGATTTCTGTGTAAATACTTTCATTCTGCTTTGTTCCCTAGCACAAGAAACAGACCAATACAATGGTAATACAAAGAGTAACAATAGTATGAGGCATCTGGTGTCACATCTGATTGGGCCCTGATGTCTCATCTATCAGCCCTTTCCTATTTTGAGACGTGCAAACTCTGTAGGACCACTTGTGTGAGTAAACGTTTCCAGAATCAGGCCCACAGCTGCTCTGTGTTCAGAGAAGGGCTCTCATCAAACAGAAACCCCTTGCTAACTCCCAAGCCGCACAATAACAGAAACCCCTTGCTAACTCTCAAGCCACACAATAACCTACTATCCCAATGATTCCCGTTGCTGCCACCATAGCTGTTGTCTTCGGCTGCTACCTATAACATTATTCTAGGAACATGCAAATGAAACAACGTCAAACGTGCATCTCTTGGCCCCCTCCTTAAGTCCCACCGTTTGCTGTTTAAAAAATGCTCTGCAGCACTAAGAAAGAGCTACGTTCATCATCAAGTGCTTATACAATGCTGTAGAAGCTACACACAGAGGCTTCTATTAAACAATTGCTATGGGAAAAATAACAGCATCTCTTGTTTTGTAGTGTTTACTGTATCGTCCTGGTATACATCCATTACTTCAATTATCTAAAGAAAGAGGCTTTGATAGATTATGACCCAGTGATGTTATCCTTGTGAGAGGCACACACATGCACTGATTGTTGAAGGTAGAAAATGGTTGCTTTGTGCAGTTATGGTTGTGTAGCGGAGAATATAGATCAGTAGAAGCACGAAGGCAGCCTAGTCCTTAGTCGTGTATTCATACCAATTAGGATTGCTTCATTAATTGAGGTGAGAGCCAACCTTCGTGGAAGTTTGTCCAGTGCTCTACACCATTTTGATCCTTGAGAAGGACTCGTGACTTGGGAAATACAGAAGACTTCCAGTAATGTTAAACTATTTGAAAAATGCACTGTCTACTATGTTTGCACAACATTCACAGAAGGCAAGTCAGTGAACTGGCAGATCATGAGATAGATTTCCTACTCCAGAGAGTTGGAGCCCGAAGCAAACATCCCTCTCTCCTTTCCATCCCTCCACTGGCAGGCAGGACCGACTGCTCGGGAGGACAAGAAGCAAAGCGTGCAGCATGTGGCTGGTAATTCCAGTTCTCTGTTTGTTTATTTGTTAATAAGTAAGCCCCACTCGGGTTGGGCAGGTCTTGGTAAATCCTTAAGAGACTTTCTGCATACCCAGATGTGTAATCATTAATACCCAGTGCTGCAGCCGAACACACACACTAGCGAACTGTTGTGCCTGAGCAGAGTCCTGAGGGCATAGAGGGTCTGCACACACCGACACTGCTGCGAGAGCGGGACCTTGGGAAAGCCCCGGCTGCCTGCCTGTTTACATTAGCAAATGCTCCCTACTTTGGTAGAAGGTACTGCCGTCATACTTTGCATATTAGATTAAGGAAAAAATACTTAGACGCTTAATGCAATGTGGCACTTAATTATATTTTTCTTGTTCAAGGAAGGAAGTTATGCTCTCCAAAAGAAAAATATTTTTTTAGCTTAGAATGGATGTCCTGTGCAAATGCTAGACAGATTTATTCCCCACCCCCCCCCCCCTTCTGGAAGTAAAATAGAAGAAAAATTAATTTTCTGTATACAGTATTCATCTCTCTATTTTATTCTCCTTACTTACATCTGAACGTTGATTCTACAAAAGTAAATGACTGGTGCTGATAAGCAAGTAGTACTGCGTACTTTGTGCGGCTGCTGTGCTTTGTATTTCCCAGTTGTACCCTTTTGATTAAAGGACATCACACTAGGAATATTGAATCAGGCTTTGTCCTTGCAAACAGCAGAGCAATAGTATGTCCAGTACTTGAAATTGGACTTGAGGTAGCAGTATGCCAAAGCAAGGCCTTAGGTGCAAACGTTGCAAAGTTGCAGCAAAGTGTTACCAATTGTACCATTTTCTGGCATTTTAATCATTTTGTCACTTTGTTCCTTTTCATTTACCTGGAAAAATGCAGCTCTGGCTTCTGGGGTCCTCTCTGACCCCACTCCCAAGGTGATGGGCCTCTTCCTTCTCACCCTCAGGCTGGAGCCTCGAACAGCACCAGCCTGGCCCCTGCACCCCGGAGCTCAGGGATGCCCAGCGCCCTCCATGCAGGCAGGCTTGGGCTCCATGGCTGCGCTCGCTCTTCTGACCTGCACATGACTTGGCTCCCAGATCTGCCATGTGGGGCTGCACCTGGTACTTCAGTGAACGGAATAAGCAGAAGGAATTGCTTATCAGGACCATCAGGAGCGTGCCACTCTGCAGAGAGGAGGACTTGAACCTCTGCAGTTCTCTGATCTACTTTACATGCACATGTAGCTCGCCCCATGTGGTCAGACCATCCTTCCTGTTTTTCTGACCAACTGCTTTGTATGAACAAAATAAGTGGTGCCTTGATACCCAGACATCCACCCTGCACTCCCTGAAAGCCATTTTCAGATATTCAATTGTACTGTTCAATTGTAGATATTCAAGGTGCTTTTGATACTTTGGTATCAAAAAAAAAAACTTTGGTACTTTTAGGTTCCATCCTAAAAACAGGTGTTGGATCCTTTGGTTACAGTCAATGAATACAGCCTTTACAGTTTACTGCTTGTCTTTGTCTCCTGCTTTACTCAGAGGATGGCTTATTTGTACCTGTCTTTTGGGCTTTGCTGATAGTTTATCTAGAATTCAGCCATTAAGCTGAACATGCCTATGCATGTCGCTCCAGTTAATCTAATACAGCTAATCTGTCCCTTGCAACAAAAGATGATGATGTCACTTATCAATAGGTAAAAAACAAAAACTTTTTTTTTTGAGGCTATCTGTAAAGATTGGTGTCTGTTTATACATGGGACTGACTGAAGCCTACAGTGACTAGTGACAGTAGAAATTTTTTCCAATTCATTTTAACGGTTATACCATCTCCCATAGTCAAATCTGTTATCAGAGAGCATTTCTCAAATCTGTTTTCTATGAAGACAGAAAACAGCTGAAATATGTCTGTAAAAATATAGAAATTCAAAACATTATAGTTCAATCTAGTTAATTAAATTATGAGCACACAATAGGGAAAAATTGAAAACTGAAATGTAGATCAAGGAACATGCTGAAACTTAATTCAGATTGCTTTTTCTTATTTATATTCTGAATTGCATTATGCTCTTTTGAACTGCTCTTTTACAGAAGGAGACTAGTACTTAGTGATTTTGCTCTGATGACTGAGCAATACTAGAAATAGAAAATAGTTCTAAAAGAATCAGTTATATGGACATTTGGGATTCATAATGGAAGATAATGGTCTTTTTGATGATGAATCCACTATATAAGCCAAGAATATTTCAAGAGCTTGTTTCAAAGTAGATCCATTAGCATAACCTGGGACATATCCTTCATCTTCCAGATAAGTTCTTGTACTGTTGTAATAACAAAGTTAGAGTGTTGGACAATTTTTGAAGTAATTATGTGCTTTTCCCAGAGCCAGACTTCAGACTTGGTTCCTTCAGTGTATATATTTTCAAGCAAATTACATAATCTGTGTTAGTGTAGAAAAATTGGGGTTGGGGTTATTTGCATAACATCATAGACATGTTTTAAGAAACAAATGTTTTCTTCCACTTCTGGATCACAGGGTCATTAAATGTCTTTTTGGATTAGCTGGCAGCATGAACTGTAGCTATCCAGAATGTTTCTAAACTCCTTGCCAACATTTCTTCTTCTTCTTCTTCTTCTTCTTCTTCTTCTTCCTCTTCTTCTTCTCCTTCTTCTTCTTCTTCTTCTTCTTCCTCTTCTTCCTCTTCTTCTTCTACTTCTTTCTTTTTTTCTTTCTTTCTTTTTCTTTCTTTATTTATTTATTTTTCTTTCTCTTTCTTTCTTTCTTTCTCTTTCTTTCTTTCTTTCTTTCTTTCTTTCTTTCTTTCTTTTTTCTTTTTCTTTCTTTCTTTCTCTCTTTCCCTCTTTCTCTCTTTCTTTCTCTCTTTCTCTCTTTCTCTCTTTCTCTTTCTTTCTTTCTTTTCTTTCTTTCTCTCTTTCTCTCTTTCTCTCTTTCTCTCCTTTCTGAAACTGTCTAATGCAATGCCCAATGACCTGTAAAAACTGTGGCATACATGAAGCACACGCTATTTGGTTATAAACTGATAGCCCTTTTTGATAGTTAATCTTGTGCTCTTCAGAGCACATGGTAACAAATCTGTTACAAAATATGCTAAACAAAACCACTTTTTTATATGCATCTGGAATACCTCGTAGCAAGATTTTATGGTTTATGTGTATACTAATACTTATGATGCCCATGCCCATTTTCAGGTATTGCTTATCTCCACCAAAGACACTGCAATAGAAATAGTCAATTGGATGTGACATTTCCTTACAGACTCATGGCGGTGTGCTTTTTATTTTCTTGAAATATCAGTCTGCAGAGTTGAATGTTACTGAAAGAGTGTTCAGCTGTGTAGGAAGAAAATCTTTCCCTAGGTTACGTTTCTTTACGTGTCCCTTTCTTTAAAAAGTGTTTTGACTACTTTTCTTGCAAAAAGAATTGCAGTATTGTTCTACCTGCAGTATATTATTATGGAACTTAGGCAGTTACTGTTGTGTTGACTAGCTGGCCCCCAAAATTCGGTGTATTTAATTCAAGTTTGCAAGCTGGTGATCTCCCATTTTATATCAGTTTATTTCTTGGTGGTTTTCTAGTTTATTTTATTTATCTCAACTATTTAAAATGTCTGCAAATATCCCCATGGTAATAGAATTCACTTGGCAGCAATATATAGCTATATGAATCATGACTAGAGAGTAAATAAAGAGTTTAAAGCATAACTAAATACCAAATGGAAGTTGATATGTTTGGTAACAGCAGAAGGTGTTTAGTGTGAATATACTTCCACACCATTAATATTCTTTCCTGGAAAACCAGAGTTCTAGAAAAAGTTGTTTCAGGCACATTTGAAAGTTTGGTCCTGCTGTTTGGGGGATGTCACACAAAACAAACCCTGAGGCTGAATTCTGAGAGCAAAGGTGGCTATTGTAATTCTGTAAGAAAGAATTTGGGATCATTGATTTTTTTGTGATTATAAATCTGTTTGTGCTGTGGGCTATCCACAGTGGATATATGGAGAAGTAATCTTTTAGAAGAGCTCTTAGCTGGAGGCCATGCTTTTGATACACTGCTGGCTAAAGCAGCATTTATGGACTTTCAAAAGATCTACTGTACATACATATAACTTCCAACAAATAAACAGATCACTGTTTTTCATAATAGTATGTAATGGAATAAGATGGCTGAATATTTGCAGAGCATTTTTTTGCAAGGGAACAGTATTCGATTTTCTTTGGCTACAGTTGGCAAAGGAGCCTTTTTCAGAGTATTCGTAATTACCACAGCTATGAAAAAAGTGTCCATTCAACTTAATGTCTTGGATGGACCCATTAGCTACTGATGTCTTTTTGCATAAATGCACAGAGTTGTAAAAGTGACACAGGTTTTTAATGTAGGACATCTTAATCCATTGTGATAGCTATGGGGCTTCTTCAAAACACAGAGGGGAGACTGTGCAGTCAAGGGTATCTTAATTCCATAACTAAAGTTCAGCAAATGGAAGAGAGAGCATTGAAAGACTTAAATAAACCACAATGTGATAAATCATAACAAAGTACAAAATGAAAACATTCAGTTTATTTAGGGAATGCTCACAAAGAATGGAATACATCAGTCTTAGACCAAGGCATACATTTATCCAGACTGCTGTTAATTCACAGTTTATTTATAAAATGATTCCATTTTTGATAACATCTGTGTATGGCAAGATGCCTAACCTCTGGGGCACAATGGGGAGAAGTTATTAAGCTAGCGTCCTCCTTTCTCTTTATGTACAGAGAAAGAAGTTGGAAGGAACCACAGTGTTACACTGCTGACGCAACTCCGGCAGCAACACCAGGTGGGTCCGACTGCTTTACACCCATCAGAGGAAAGAGAGAGCTCCTCTAAAATGGAGAGAACAGGAAATCGTGATAGGAGGTTCTCAGAACAGCCAACCAAAGCAAGCTGGTAGACCTATTCTGATACAAGTCAACACTTTGATTTCTGTCATGGAGGAAATCAAACAAAAGTGATTTCATAAAGAGACTAAATCCAATCAGAAACTACCTTGTATGTTTTGTGTCAGTTTGCGATGAAAACTCCAGCTGTCTCCATGCAGTACAAAAATTTATGGTTATTACAATTCTGCTTTTCTGATTGCTGACTGGGAAAACACTAACACATAATTTCTATTTGTGCAAATTTTTGAAAGAGCAGTGTGCGCTAGTGACTAATGCACCTATAAGGCAAAGTACTAATCTGGATTGAAACAAAGTTCTTATAATGCATTTTTGTGTACAGAAATTCCTTTTGCTGTCTATCACCGCCAAATTTATTATGGCTGAAAAAATAAATCGGATTGGCCACAAAATGTTTTTCTCTAATAGTAATGACTTAAAATATATTTTTGATAATGGAAAAAATAACATATTGGTCATTTCATCTGACAGTTTTTACCACTTCCTGCCTGATTATTGAGGAATTCAGAATGCTTTTTGGCCAACAATAAGTATGTCTACACTAGGGAATTTCTTGTTCTTTTTTTCAGGAAACACAGCTACATTAGTGCTATTAATGCAGGCTTTCTCACCACCATTTATCTAATGCTGTCTGGGCTCCGTCACTTTTCTAGATCCCTTTTATCTGCTCCACAGTGGGCCCCTATCCTGCAATTAATTCCTCTTGGTACAGAGGTTGGCAGCACTTGCCGCGGGGTCTCGGCCATTACAGATATCTTTATGTAAACGCAAAGGAGATAGCAGCACCTGAGCTGGCAAACACAAGGCCGGCAGCTTGCATGCAGAGCAGATTTGGCTCGTTGAGATATGTGGCCACAAAGTGACCATTTACCCTTCTGTGCATGTGTTGCTGGGGCAGGAGCTGCATGCTGTGGGGTCCCTGCCCTCCCTGGGGCACTTGATGTCCAGTGCAATCAGTTAGAAAATGAGAATGAGACTGGGTCAATCTGCTTGCCATTTTATCTCCTCCCAGTGTGAGCCGAGGAGCTATTTCGCTTTGGTATTTCACTTTTCTGGAGTTTTCCCGCTCATCTTTTTCCTCCCCTCCTCTTTTTTTTTATTAATTTATTTTTAATAAAACTTTAATTTTCTACAACAGATCACTTTTGTTTAATAAGAACTAACACATCAGCAAACGGAAGGGTGTTTTTCAGACTTCAGCACACCGGCTTTCACTGAACACCACACATGTCCCTGGTAAATAAATTAGGAAATAAAGAGCACTAAACTGATAAAACAATGTCTGTATTTTGCTGACGGCTGGCATCCCTGCAGTACAGCTGCTTCTCCCAGCCCCCTGGGAGCTGAGAAGGGGACAACAACAGCAAGCTATGCAATGTGACTGACATCTCTTCTACTCCACCAACCTAAAGGCGCACACCTACGTGTACCCACCCTCACCATCAGTCCAGAGGCATTTCTATAGGTTTTTTAGTGTCTTAAACAATTTTTAAGACACTACGAAAGATTTTTAAGACACTACTTTTTTGGGGGAGTTAATGGCTTCTCTAGAGCATCCGTTTGTGAAAGTCCTGTAAGGATGGTCATGCAGGAGATCACACGGGATGACATTAATGAACTCTTTTAAACATGCAGTCTGTCGCTGAGGAGACAACCTGACCGTGTCCCTCAGAACATGCCTTTTTATTTCATTAAGCATCTAGCCTAACAGGTTGCTATGCCTGCAAGCATCCCAAAGCAGCCAGCTGTATTTGTAATGAAATATTAAAATCTGCAGTCATCAGGAGAGGGGAGTCCTCACCAAAGACTAAGAGAAGAATGCAGCGGCTTTGGGCTTTCTGCCTGAGCAGATAAACCTTGACTTCTGTTGTGCCTTTGCTTTCTTGAGAAGCCCCGAGTGCTGTTTCTGGTTGGAGGGGAAAGAAGTCTTTTGCTGTGACTGTCGGCACTGGAGGTGGCCGTTCCAAGCTGGAGTTGATGCTGAAAGCCAGCAGTGCCAGGACTGCAGTGTGGCTCCCCACCGCAGGCAATACCCAGCGCTGTTGTCTACATGCGGCCCCTGATTGCTCCAGCCTAGTCCTACACATTTCCTCCTCCGCTGCTGATTTATGATGGCTTTTCCTCAGTCACGCCCTGTTTCCCAGTGTCTGAGTCCTGTGAGGAGCTCTCTGCTTTAAAGTGGGTGTTGAAAAGGCGAGAGGGAACAGGAAGGTAGTAAGTAACTGGGTGATGGTTAATTAAGTTAGCCTTCCAGGAGCTAAAAGACAAGAAATCTCACACGCTGTAAGGAGAAGTCACTCCTCAGGAAATCCTTGTTCCAATGGAGCAGGAAAACAAGCCTCTCACAATAGAAAATATCTTCCCATCAGCAGCATTAGAAAATGATAAAGCAACCAAACCGTGGTAGAATGAATCATCACTCAACAATTTGTCTTCAGTGCTTTCCCAGTGATTGCTTGCAAAGGTCGTGGGTTGCTAAGCCAGACTTTGGAGGCTCTAAGATGGGGAAGGCCATTGGAAAGTCCTGATGTAGTAAAGACGCTGACTTCTAAATTTCAGATGAGCTCAGAAGCAGAGTATCAGCAGGAAGATCCATCTTCCTTGTTCTAAATTAAAGACGTGCGTTTTAGCAAATCTGAGGGAAGTGTTGTGGTTGCTATGGATAAAATATATGCAGGGTCCAAAACTCAGAATTCACTCTCTTAGTAGACAGAGAGCAAAGAAGGCAGAAGAAGTTAAAGGAGTCTGGTGCTGTCACATCCTCTGCAGAGATACAGAGTTGGCTCCAGACTATGTCATGGAAAGTAGCTTTGACTGCAGTGTTCCACTGCCCGCTGTGGTACCTGGCCCTAGCATCCTTCTAGTTCACTGGAGTGACTGAAGTACGGAAGGTCTTCAAGCCATCATTCAGCTCCCTCTTCGTTACCCATTTGGATTGTCCAAGTAATTAATTTACCACTTGTAATTCTGTCATAGTAGGAGGACTTGAGCTTAAAAACGGAAAACCACTGGATCCTGCTGCATTTGTTTTAAAACTGACGTCCTACAGAGGTGTCACATTCTCTTCCTTCCTGCAGATGTAGGCTTGTCTAAAATATCCACCCTCCTTTGCCATTCAGTTATCTCCGGTGTAGCACCGTTGCCTGTAGCAGCACTGAGAACAATTAAGATAAGACATCTGTGTTTTATCACTGTGTGGTCTAACCTTACTTAGAGCAAGTCTGGCTGATGTAATAAATAAATAAAAAAAAAAGACGCCTAACAGTACATTTCCTGCCCTAAAGCTCATGTTATTGCTATCGACAACCTAGCCACAAGGGATGTCTCAATGATGGAAAATGTCATGGAGGAAAGGCTGGTGGAGAGCAAGGTTTTGGAGTTAGACTGGGGCAGCAGGCATAAGGACAGGAAAAAAATGCAGCGAGGTTTCATGTCCATTGTGCTCTTGTAAAGACAAGAGCAGTATTCTTGGGGAAAATGATAGAAAAATGCTTAGGCAGTGTTAATCAACCTAATTGTTAGTGACCTCCTGAGCTCAAGGGAATGTACAGCTTTCATGGAGCTCCCTTCAGTTCTGTTTTTCTCAAGATTGCAGAGATATTGTTTCATTTCTGTGTTTTGTAATGGTTTGATTTGCTGTGACTCTCCCCCAAAAGCGATAAGCTTTGCTGTGCCTCTGTCCTGAGAATGTCCAGACATGCTCCATACCCTTAATGGGATTATTTTTACTCTGTCTTAAGGGTATTTTAGGTCTTCAGAGAAACTGGGTTTTAGCTGATACCTTACAGGCATGTTAGATATATAAAGACTGATGTCAGCTGCATACACTACTGAATAAAGTATGTCAGAAATATGTAATGCATGATAAACAGAAAGATGTGCTTGGGGTTTCCATCATCTTTCTTCTTAGAGAGGTATTTCAGGACTTCAACTAAATGCATATGTCTTACATTAGAGAAGCTTAACAGTCTCAGAATATGTATATCCCCATTTCCCTTCAGCCTGTGAAGCTGCCTTACTACCAACGCTGAGTAAAGTATCTTTATTGAGTCACTGTAAACAGCTCCTATTCAGCTCTCAACCCTGCAATCACGCTACTGAGTTTTTTTTTTTCCTGCAGCTTTTTTTCTTTTTCGGAAATAAGAACCTTCTCATGCCCATTGATTTCATCATTCAGGAATTTAATTCAGCATTCACCTTAAAAGGCCATTCATTTCGAGTTTAGGGAGGAGTGCATTTACTTCCTTTGCAAAATGTGATGTCAAGGTTTATAGATTTTTTTCCCCCTCAATTCATCTTGAAATAGGAAACGCAGAAAGAGCAGGGCCTGTAGTAGAACACAGCACACATTTATATGGGGTCGGCTAAATGAACAAAGCTGAAGGGCTCAAATGGGACACCTTGAGCACACTGGGTGCTCTTTCTGAGGGTTACAGATACGGAGAAAGGCATGGCCTGTTTCGGCAGGGTGCTGATTCAGGCTTCGTAATTAGCCAGTTAAAGAGATCAAAGAGAGAAAAAAAGTCAGATGAAAGCTAGGTGCTGGTGTGGCTGTAATTCCTCTCTGAAATATCTGGTTCCCAGATTACAGTGATGTCAGACTGTGTCTGTCACAATTCCCGTGGGGAGGAGGAAGATAAAACAAAGGCCTGCAGGCTTCACCAAAACACTTTTTGTATAGATTTCTCCACATTGGATCAGTGACTGTAGATGAGGCTGGTGGCTCCATGTGTTATTAAAGTTGTCTACACATCTCATTATAAAGCCCCTTGTCCAGCCGGTTGTAACTTTTTTGGAGTTCAGCTTCTGGAGCTGGGCCGTTTTTGGCTGCTCTCGCCACCTGAACGTACGCACGGGTATGTGACGGTACTGTGCAGATACAGGATAAAAGTGCAACAGATCTCACTCAGGTCAAAGGCTTCTGGAATGAGTATTTGGCATTTGGTATCAGGCGGTGTGGAGGGGGGAAGTGGGCTTTCTGAAAGGGCTCTGTCTTTTACGGTCCTTGAGCAAATTCAGCCAGAGTTAGCTAAGACAGAAGCCTTTCAATGTCTGCAGCTCACACATGTTCAACAGAAACCTTTAAAATTTTAGCAGCTAACCTCCCCGATGATTTTGCCTGCCTTGTGCACAGTCTGGTCCAAATTTAAGTGTTTCTTTTTGGGGGGGGTGTAATAGTTATGAGGCTCTGTGGCAGGCCATGCTTATGTTTAGAACTGAACTCAGTGCCGGGCACTGCCTGATTTCCAGCCAGCATCCCCTGGGCTGGTAATCCTGGGCAATTCCCCTGGGCAAGCTGCTGGGGATAAGGAGCCTCAGAGCGGCACAAACTGGACCCAGAGGGGGCAGGAGGGAGGGCAGGAGGTTTAAAATGGGAGCAGAAATGGGGCACAATGCTGATTCAAACTGCAAGCCAGAAGCCAGAGGGAACTGGGAAGGGAGCTGTGTGCGCACCAGAGCTGGGGGACCTGGGAAGTCCCCATGAGCAGAACCTGGGGCTGAACCCCATGAGGTGGCACAGGAAGAAGGCAGCATTATCTTGGATTTGCCAGGGCCAAGGATTTGCTAGGGCCGAGGATTTGCTGAGCAAGAAGATTAGGAATGTGTGGGAAGTTTAAGGAGCAGAGGCGAGGACTGGCTAAATCTGAAGTCCAGGACTGAAAGCTGAAGGCAAGAAAATGGGGCAGTGGTGCAGATAAATCACCCCTGGTGTTTAAATGCTGCCTTGGATTTGGTCACGATGCTCCAGAACTTGCACACTGGGCAAACTTTGGATAATGTTACCCAAATGCTCTTCACTTCCTTTGTGATCAATATGATGCCTAACATGAAAAAGTACTGAGTGCTCGGAGATATAACTAAAGTCTATGAGGGCTAGGTTTTCTGTATATCCAAAAAAATATAATGTGAAGTGTTTGGAAAAATCGGGTTTTAATATTCCAAATTGGCGCCAAAACTGAATGTATCTTTCTCCTCATTTTTCATCTGCTCACCTTAGTTTTACAAAGAAATCATCAATATTTGTGAAGTACTCAAATTTTATAATACTGAGTGTCAGTAAAAAGCATACTTTTGGGAACAAATGATTCTTCAGAGTGAAGTAAAAGAATACAGCCCAGTAAAGTCTCAAGCCACAGTGAACAACCAGGAGAACACCAATCGTGCAATCATGCTCATTATATGGCCACCTCTTTTTCTGTATGCTGGCTGAAGCAGAGCTACTCTGAAAAAAGTAATGTAGCATGTCAATAGGAGCTGAGTCACAGTACATCCATGGAAGTGCTAATTGGAAAAACAGCATCCTTTTCCTTTCATGTAATAGTAATTGTGTAAAAGCAGTGTTTTTTCCAAACAGTCCCCACTTATATATCCCTATAAACTTTGCAGGAGGGATGCAGACCATTGGATAAGGACAAGATAATGGCTTCTTCCTTAGTTACCTCTTCTGCAGCCCTTGGAAGTCCTCTGTGGATCCCTAGAAGTCTGTAGGCCACATGTTGTAAACCACTGTCGCTGACTGTATAGCTCACAAAGAAAAAAAAAAGGTAAATCAAAAGTCATTTTCTTGGTCTTTCTAGTAACATATGCTGCGTAATAAGTAAGTGCATGAAATATCCAACACCCTTGCTGCTAGCAGTAATCTTGAAAGGAGGAAATGAGTTTGTTATGACTCTTCCATATCAGATTGTCTGCCTAAAACTTTGTCTCCTTATTTACTTTATTTGTTTTCTCTCCCTCAATTGCCACTGCCATATTTGCTCTGGTTGACCAACATTATTGTAGCCCCAGCCTGAGTTAGGGTTCCAGTATGCTGGCTTACCTCTGCCCATTTAGTCCAGCTCCTATCGTGCCCCAGCTTGTGCTGCGATCTGGTTGAAGTGCTCACGTACTTGAATGTTTCCATTCCTTTGCAATTGGGAGCGTTATTTGATTCTGCAAAAACAAACATTATGAAAGTGTTTGGAATTTGGGAACTTCTGACACCAATGCATAAGGACCTGTAATTACAGCAATGCTCCCCTCCATCCACCACAGCTGTCTCCAGCAATGTTCCCCCTCGTTAGAAATCTATCCTATAATTTCAGATTAGAACTGGAACATAAAGCAGTAATTGCCCTTTCTGTTCGAGTCTTTGAGGAATTTACATTGTCAAGCTGAGACATTTGCTGTGCTTAAACCTTTCCACCCCTCGGCAATAGGTCTTTACTTGAACTTCACTTCACTTTGCTTCATTTGCATTGGCAGTTCCCCTGGTTCAAATGCTGTGAGACCTGGTTGCAGACAGCATTTGCTCCAGGAAGTGCAAGCGTCTGATTCTCCCTATAATATTACAATCACTGATCTACTTATTTTTTTCTTACCGCTTGACATTCAGCTTCTTTTTTTTTTTTGTGTGTGTGTGTGTTGATGACCTGTGTCACTTTCCCATTAAGTTATTCTGGCTGTGAAAATCATAGAATTGAAAGTGATGTGAAGTGATAGGCTTATTCAGTCCCCTGTTCTGAATACCTTCTCCTTCATGGAATATAGAACAAGAAATATATATTGTTATTTGTTACCCTTTAAATGACAAATCTTTAAAATTTTTGGTTGCTTGGATGTGTAGGAGAGAAATATGAGAGACTTGCTCAAGCTCAGAATATGTCACTGCTGCCTCAACATTGGTGAGGCTGCACCTGGAGAACTGGGTCCAATTCTGGGACCCCCAGTACAAGAGAGACCTGGACATACTGGGGAGAGTCCAACGGAGGCCATCAAGATGCTCAGTGGACTGGAGCATCTCTCCTAGGAGGAAAGGCTGAGAGAGCTGGGACTGTTCAGCCTGGAGAAGAGAAAACTCAGGGAGATCTCATCAGTGTATGTAAACATCTGATGGGAAGGTGCAAAGAAGGTGGAGCCAGGCTCTTTTCAGTGGTGTCCAGTGCCAGGACAAGAGACAATGTCAAAAACTGGAGCACAGGAGGTTCCCTCTGAACACCAGGAAGCTCTTCTGTGCTGTGCAGGTGACGGAGCACTGGCACAGGCTGCCCAGAGAGGTTGTGGAGTCTCCTCCTTGGAGATCTACAAAAGCCACGTGGTTGTGGTCCTGGGCAACCCACTCCAGGTGTCCCTGCTTGAGCAGGCAGCTCAGACTGGATGGCTTCCAGAGATCCCTTCCCACCTCAGCCATTCTGTGATTCTGTATGAAAGTGTTAGTAATTAGATGCTGAGCTGGAGGCATAGGCTGTAGCTCCCTGCTCTCTTATTTCTGCTGCTTTGTTCTTCTAAGCCCTGAGTCTTGGCTGCTCCCCTCTAAAAAACTCTGTGCTTGCTAGCAGAACTATAACAGCACATAGATAATGCAAATTTGCCAGTGAGTTCTTTTTAGCTATTTATTTATTTTGATTTCAATTTGCGAAATATAAAAAAATGTTTCTTTTCCCAGCCTCTGAGCACATTTAACAATGGATTAAAAAAGCAGACCAACCCCCTAAGAGCTTTAGCAAACCACTAGCTTTTTCCCATGTGCCAGGACGCATCGTCAGATTTTTCAAAAGTAGCAAAATAGACAAAAAGGGCTTTGTGTGGGTGGGCTAAAAGAAGTCTAATGTGTGAACAGGGGGCCGGAGCACTTAGGATGCTCTCTTCTCTTGTCTTCCTGCCTCTTGCCTATGATTCTACTTAGCAGAGGTACGCACATACAGATGCATGTATGTACATATGTACACGTTGCTCGAGATACATCTATAACATCCATGTATTGGGAATTATGCTTTGACTGGCTACACACCACATTAGCTGTTCCTGACATTTCCTGTTCCAGCTTTCCCCTCTTGAACCACCAGCACTGTTTCTTCCGCTTTATTGCTGCCAGCACACAATACAATGCCAAAGATAAGTTTCTAAGTAAGTTCCACGGGTAATTTGTAACGCTTTCTTTCTTTCTAATTACCCCCAGTTAGTGGGAATAAATTTTTCCTCAGAAGACACAGCACTAAACCAACATTCCAGTATTCACCTTGACTTTCTGGAGAGGCTGACTTTTAAAAAGTGATCTTCTTCCTAGCAGAAAGCAGAAAATTCTGTCCTCAAAAGTGCTTCTGAAAATCAAGCCTTTCTTTCTGGAGAAAAGCATGCAGTTTGCATTTGCTGACTCTCTTCATGTGTTGCCAATGAGTGGGGATGACCCTAGCCTGACTTTTCCTTCCTCATTATACTTGGTGCGTGTTTGCTTCCCTCGTGGGCTGTTTTGAATGTGTTTGTTTAGTTTCTCACTGTTTGCCATACTAACTTCTTTATTCTTTTCCTTAGGAGCTTGCTGCATATTTTATTTCTGTCCTGAATCTGCACACTGCTTTGCTTCGGTTGGCTGGGTTTAGTGTGCTGATTGTATGAGGATGTGCCTTTTTTGTCATTTTAACCTCTTGAGGGCTACTGCTCTGTTGAAGAGAGAGGAATTCCAAAAACTAAAACTCTAAAATAAAGCCCTACTGACAGCAAAAGGAAAATAAAGAGCCAAAAAAGTATATGCATAAGAAAAATTAATAAAACAGGCATGGGTTAAAAAAAAACTGCATAATTTCTTCCCACAGACATAATCCAGATGTTACTCAATAAATGAATCACATTTAAATATAAAAGAATCATATTTATTGCATTGTATAATTACTTCATTTTTTTCAGTAAGAAAAAAATATGAAAAATCCAGTTTTAGTAATGCCCTCCCTTTCACAAGAATCCAATTTTTTCTTAGCATGGTTTAAGGCCATTGTGGAATATGATCCTGTTATCTCTGGTAAAAGTCTGTGAGGTTTATCAGCAGCTTTTGACACAAATGTACTTAGGATATTGCTGCTTTTCCACAGAAGCTCTCTGGGATCAGTGGGGTCATTCTGAAGATGAAAACTATCTGCACTCCCTGCAGAAACGTCTGAGAGGGCCATAATGGTTATCCGCCTTGCTTCACGTCCCCTCATGGAAAGCCAGTTGTCAATACTGGTGTTAGTGGGATGTCACTTGATGAGATACCTCAGACCTCAGAAGTGAACAGCTACATGCACCTCATAATTTGTACTGAACAGCACACTCACCAGGCTATAGCCAAGCCTGGGAACAGCGAATGTCAGAAGGAGAGAAAAAGCTAACTCAAAATAAGTTTGAAGAAAAGATGAGTAGCGCCGACAGATGGTACAGCGCTTTTAGGAAATCACGACTTTCCCCTCCTTCCATCAGTTGCTAAGGAGAGATTATGTATGAGAGACTACCAAGGATATCAGCATTCAGGCTGTACTTCATGCTGACCAGTGCTCGGACACCCTTAAAGCCATCTGACACAACTTCCATCTTACCAACCTCCTTCTTAGGACCGTGGCATCCATCCACACAGTTCTTTATTTCCAAGTGGAAGATAGGAATGCTCTGCCTTTTAAACTGGCCAGAAAGCTGCTCAGAAGTGTTACCCAGTCCCCCATGCAGTCGTGCATCTCTGGAGCTGCACAGGCAAATGGGAACACGTCAGAATATTTCCCTGCAGCTTAGTGACTCCACATGCAGTAGCTGCTCTCAGCCAGAACAATGATCTTTCTCTGTGCAGCCTTCCACGGGACAGGGTTCAGCCCCATTAACGACTGCATTTCCCTCCCTACCACTCCAAGGATACTTGCTGAGAGGGGATGATGTAATGGTCATGACTGAAATGAACCTCAGATGAGTGGAGGAGAATGCATGTGAAGAACATGCATTTGCGACAGAAATTCCTCTGGCAAATAAATAAAAAGAAAAAAAATAGCAGAAGATTACTGCTTGATTTAAAAAAAAAAAATTGCAAAATGCATATTGTTTACTCGAGCCTTCCTTCAACAGAAGCAGTGACATATTGCCTGCTAAACTACCACCCTCATCCCCCACTTTAACTATATTATATCCGCTAATTCCTCTAAAGAGAAGAGCTATAGTAGGTGCATGCCAGCGATACAGTCCTCAGAGCTGTTGGAAGCCATGTTTACAGCAGGCTTCTCTCAAATAACATATAGCATACTGCAAAGGGGTAACAGGGTGGTCCCAGCCTCTCACCTCTCCTGTCTGGGATATAACGGGCCCATGTTTTAGTAAAGTGATGCAGAAAACTGTCTTTTATTCGGTGGCCATACACAACAATGATAGTTATGATAGGAAGGCATATGAATTAGCGATCAGCTTACTAAAGAAATCTTTACATAAGAACTGAGTCCTGCCAAACGAGGTGTTTGCAGGTGCATAGGATGGAGCCCCTCACCATCTCAGAGAAGCTGGATGCAGTTACATGCTGCAAACTAGTATTTCATGAAAGGCCTTCAAGGAAGCTAAAAAAGACCAGGCTTCAAAATTTTTGCAGCAAAAAGCACAAAAGAGAACCCAATGCACCTTTAATGTTACTGAGAGAATCCCTTTGGCTGTGGTGGAGGTATGGTTTAGGTGACTGGCAGCAAAATGTGCTGTAGATTAAACGCACGTGGCTATAACACCCAAGATGGAAGGCACAGAAAAAACAGAAGGCTGGGAGAGCTGTAAAGGAAGACAGGACCAGTAGTGGTAGCTAGGGAACATACATAGATGTTATGGCTGGAGAGGAAGATAATGCAAAGCAAAGGCTGTAAAAGTGACTAATACGGTTTTAAGGCCACTTAAGGCTCCAGAGGGAGCAGACCTGAATGAATGCAGCTGTCACGGTAGGTATGCTTTTGGGTTAGAACACAGCAATAAGGGTGCAGACAAACATCACTCAGGCTTGTTTCCCAGAACTTCCTCAAGACACACTGCCTCCCCTATTCCCCATAACAAAGACTTTCCTTCCTAACATTCCTCTTTTTTTTGGCTTGACTCTGACTTGACTTTAGTGATCTGACTTTCAGGCTGGCACTATATGGTCTTGGTCTTTCCCTTGGATTTTGCTGCGTGGTCTGTAACTTCCTCAGCCAGGCTGCAAGCTCCATAGCGTGCTCGCTGCTCCATCTGAATTTTTATACCTAGCTCTCTGTACTGTGCTGTGTGGACCAACCATTATAGCATGAAGTATAAAGCCCAGAGTATTACAGCACCTACATGGTATCAAAAGCACACCAAGGGTGTTGCACGTATAATAACCTACCCAGCTGTAAAAAAGAGTTGCATACATCTATTACAAAAGGGTGTGATGTATAACTTGTATGTGAAGAACAGCTCTTGCAACAGGGTTGAAATGCCAGCATAGCAGTCTTCTGGGAAAAAGTAGTGATAAAAGAAAATTTATTTTAATTTTCAGAAGATCTCCTGTGCAACAAGAACACCATGTTGTAAGCATGCAGAGGAAAGTGGTGCCACCAAACGAATACAGTGACCCAGATGTACTCGAGGTCTGGTCAAATTCAGATGCAGGCAAGAATTTTAAACATCAAGCTACACTGTTTCTTTTTTTTTTTTTTTTTCTTTCCTAAAACATTTGTTAGCACACAGAAAACCTCTTCACTTGGTGAGAAGCTGTGACGTATTTCTAAAGCAAGAAATATCACAGGCAGAGCTGTCACCAGTGAAAAACAATTTGGACTCAAGTGAAAGAAATGGTAAAAAAACTGTAATAGGAAGCCATTATAGGGCACTGGGGGAGGATGAGAAAGCAGAACAGGAAATGTTTATGCAGATAAAGGAAGCCTGCAAAACAACTACAACAGGGATCATAGGAATTTCAATCTGCCTGTCACTGAGTGGAATTGTAATTAGGAAATATCAAATAAGTGTGAAAAGCTGAAGATTTAACATAGCTCTGCATTGCCTTTAGACTGAATGTGCAGCTATAGCTAGAAAAGTAACTGCCCCATAAAGCTCACAGCCTGGAGGTCCCTTCTTTTCCCTCCGACTCCAAAACAGTGCAGGTCCGACAGCATCAGTTCACTGACCTTCTGGGTTATGCTACCGCCTCTATTTTCTCAGGCCTTCTGCAGATGGCTGGGAGCTGGTATATTCACAGAGGATGTGGTTCATTTAACTTGTGGGGATTGACTCTTGTCGTGTTTGTGGAGTGAATGAACTATAAATTGTTGGGAAGATGACTTGGTGAAGTATGAGATGGTTGAGTCTTTATCCTTCTGGAAGGAGAAGTGGGTATGGCTTTTTTACCTCCTGAGTTATTCTTAAACGAAGTTGGAATATATGATAGGTGATAACGATCACTTTGGAAACTACAGCATACACTAAAAAAAGTTTAGTTCTATTTGCAGTTAAGAAAAATTAGTGACAAACAAAAAATATTCTGCACCATGTTGGCTTTTGTGAAGTGGAAATTCTCCACTGCAAAAGTGCATTAAAGGACGTGAGGCTTTGGCAAAATTTTTATGTGATTCAGTCATAAGCAAGTATAGCTAAGAGAAAATTACTAGATGTTACTCACGTGATGTTAAAGCACCAGGTCTGGCACTATTGCTTTTCTGTCCATCCCTAGCTTTTGTTTCCCTTCTGCTCAGGCTGTGTGTATCCTCTGCAGTGCTGCAAGCCTGCCTGTTTCCACCTGGTCCATCCCTTTGCCACTCAAAAGTCCTTGATGCTTGCCTCATCCAAAAAATACGTGTTCTACCATTGGGCTGGCATAAATCAGGCAGAAGTCTCCTCTGATGCCGGACTTGAACAGACTCAAGGAACACCATCCCATACTTAAAGGTCTCCTGCCAGGAAATATGAAGAGTTGCAAGAGTAACCACCAAATATTTATGGGCAGTAGTTCAAAGTATGCTCTTCTGAGAAGCTGAAGCTGTAAAATTCACTGTGCTAGACTTCATTTTTGCAAAGATGCATCTGAACAAGCATCTGGTATGTTCTGACCCATAGCACACTTCTGCTAGTGCATTATTCTGCACAGCAGTAATGGCTTTAAAAGTCATCCTGACTTTGTCCAATATTCCTACTATCATGCGGATTTTTCCTTGGCATCTGCTAAAATGGACAACACATTTTTATAGTCTTTTATCTTTTCTGGTCTCCATTTGTCCTGGTGAAAGATGATCTAGTCTGATATTTCTCAAGACATAATTGTTGTGTCTGAAGTCATGCTTGTTTGTGTAACAGGGATTGCACTCGAGAGCCTTGCAGGGAATTAGAATGAGCACTGATTTTACAAACAGGATGGAATTCACTAAGGTTTTGATGAAACAGTGGGAGAAGAGTGCAGATAGTAAATTCCACTTCCCTCTGGTTGTGTGTATACACCGGTTTCCAAAAGCTCTGAAGAAAGGTTTTCAGGAACAAACTTTCTCCTAGGAAACTCTCATTAGCAGTCAGCAGAAATGCCTGCTTTATTTTAATGAGCCCTTTCAGCAGTATCACACAACAGTTTTCATAATCTCAAAGCTCATCTTTAAATAGCTGTAACAATCAAGTCAATTATGCTCCCATGGACCAATTTTAGTTATCTTTGGTTGGCTTCCACTAAAAACATATTTGTGTCCCTTTGCTGTCAGCTGAAACATTTTTTTGGAATTCAGTATTATTTATCTCACTAATTACCCTTTAACTTGTTTTTGCTTATTTTTACAAATTTCCTTTTTTCCTCCTACTAGATTATTTATTTTTTTTAAGCTTACTACTTATTATTTTACTGACCTTTCGATCCCTGAGCCTATGAGGCTCTGGCATATTTTTCCTATTTAAAATCCAAAAGGAGGCATTTCAGTTTCCTTTTTTTTTTTTCCCAAATATTTTCTGCCAGCAATTCTCTTTTGTATGATCACTTAGTTTGTTTTCCCCAACTCATAGAAATTTATGTTAAAATGGGAGTAGAAGAGATTCTTTTGGCAGCCTGCCTGCTGAACTCTAGAAATGCCACTTCACATAGTCCATGCTTTGGATGGTTGAATGACTTCCAGAGGATATTGCTGGGAAGACAAACCTGGTGACTGAAGCCTTTTAATCTGAGGAGAGGGGAAGCCATCACAAATTGCTTCATCCTAACCACCACGTCTGCTTTATTCTGAGTGCTTCACCTTGGCAAAGGAGTTCATTCCCTTTGCCACTTAATTTGTTGGTCACTGTGATAACTCAGCTAGAAGGTACTAATGGTGCCAGTGGATTTTGGGATACTGACATGCATACTAATAAACATAGTAAGATATGCCATACAGACAACTAGACAGTTATTGAACAGTAATAACTTTAGACCTGTGCTTACCTGGAACTCCTTTAAGATGGGAATCTGGCAGAGAAAGGATGACCCTGTTGTCACTTCGCGATCGTGTCCCAGGCAAGATGATCCTAATTAGGCAGCTGAGAAGTCCTGAAAGCATTTTAGTCTTTCCTAGGGGAAAATAAGCTGCAGGTTTACACTCGATCTTTGTATGGAAAATGTTAAAATCCACAGCAGATTTCCAGGCGTCTGCTTCCCAACTGTTTTTAAAAATCTAGGTCATTATATATAGGTGGCATCAGATAAGTCTCCATGGAAGTTTCAGAATGTTTTAAACAGCAAAATGGGTCAGCTTTCATTAAGGCTTGTAACTGTCTAACACACGTTTTTCATATGTGTCCAGTCCAGGGAAGGTTAAATAACTCTCTTGACCTCTCATTTAGTGTGAATTTTTAACTTCTCATGCTCTCATAGCTGTGTAAGGTGGCATTTTGTAGGTAAATTCCCATGCTATTTCAATCTGTTTGGCATTTTCTTACCACCCAGTGTGAAACCTACTGTAAACTAAATCCACCTGTCTTGTTCCAGTCCTTGGCCATTCACATCCACATGCAGTGCAGTCACTCCTTGATTGTCTGTGAGCTGAAATGTTGAGATGATCCTCAAATGCTACTGCTTCGTTGACTTTGTTACTATTATTCTCCTCTACATTGACCCAGCCTGGGTCTGAAAGAGAGCTTCCAAAACGCGCTCTGCTCCCTGTGAGCTCTTTTATGCAAATAACTTATTGCACTCACATACCTGCCTGCAAACAATTTTCAGATTAGCGAGCAGGACACATTAATCTAAGCCGTGGCAGAGCAGTGGTGCAGGACAGTGCAGTCCTGGAGGGGGTCCTGGCCAGGTGCTGAAGGGGACTGATGGGGAGGTGTGCTTGTTGAGCGTGCCAGAACCAATGTTAGAGAAGCAGAGAGCCCCCAGACCCAAGTATGCAGGTGATTTCAGTGGCAAGAGAAAAGTCTTCATGGGTAAGGCATTGCTGCATGGGGACAGCAGTGGATGCTCTCAATCTTGGACTTTCTACAAGTAAAAGTTATTTTACCGGTGGAGGAAAATGTTGGAGGGGGTGCTGCCATAACTGGCTGCAGACATCATCTTGGGAACCTTTATCCTGGTTCCTTTGGCCCGGATCAGGTCCACTGCTTCTGGGCATAGTGCAGTTACAGGCAGGACTTGATTACCTGCCTCAGGAGCAGAGCCACAGGGGCCCCTAGCAGCCCCAAGACAGCACTACAAGCCAAAAGCCTGCCACATTTTCCCACCGCCGAGTGCCTGAGGATCCAGCTGAGAGCCAGGCCAACGTGAGAAGTTCCCTGCTAGCTTCAGTAAAATGTGTGACATTTGGCAGCTCCGTCGCTCCACAGACTATTGAAACCCGTAACAAAGTTCCCAGTGCCTTCAGAGGACTGCAGATCTGTCCTGCGGGCTGTTTTCCTTGTGCCATGACAGCACTCCAGCAACACAGATCATGTCACCACCTTCTGAACGTAAATCCACCTGCATCTGAAAATCTGAAACTTTTTTGTCTTTTCCTGAGCTTTTTACATCTGAGGCTTATTTGCAAGTACTTGCCCACGATTGCCAAAGAATAAATGTGTCTCTTTTTTCAGTTCTTTCTACTGTGGCCAATACAATCTCCTTGTGCCTGTTGCAAATTCCTCTACCACTGAGCTCTTCTGGCACCATGCTGCCTTGTGTTTTTAGGGCAGAGGGGAGAGTTTTTTGTGTGGCCATTTAATGCGTGAGAAAACTCATGAATAGACTTTTCTTGGTTACTGAAATGCTGTTTTTTATCTGCAGAATAGAGAGAGCCTAACACTGCAAGCTTCCTCCTGCTGCCCAGGCAGTCACCTACAATTCCAATTTGGCGTGGCTGCTTTTTTGGGAAGGAAAGAATAGCTACAGCTCTGTGCCTATTCACTCGTTGCTGGGGCTAATCAATGAAACAATTGTATTTTGGTGGTGTGAGCACTGGTGTGTGTTAAACTGTCAGGAAACCACACACACATATTATCGCTAGGCCAGCAGGTGAGAAGCGGAAGGAACCAGGACAGTGACTGTGAATATGGACCAGATCTAAGCTCACAACATTGCTGAAAAACCTCACAGCTCACTTTTAAGCAGTGGAAATACCCAGTTCCTTCACAATGGCATATTTGTGATTTTGCAACCTGTTGCTGTGAAATTGAGTTAGATGTCAAGAGCAGATGGTAAATCCGTCAGCTAAGGCATATAAAACAGCAACAGGTAGACTGCTCAACCAGAGCATTAAAAAGATTTTGTGCAACTAACAAATAACTAGATAAAAATAAATAGAAGAATGATATTGTGTGCAAGTTGAACCATTTTAAAACAACTAAGTGCAGAGGTCTGCAGGCACTGTCGATGGCTCCTTAAATCTCTGGGAAACAGCTCTCTCTTCCTGGCCGTGGAATTTTCTTCCCTGAAGATGACTAGAAGCAATACAGCCATCTACTGACTGACAAGGTTAACCACAGCATGTTTATGTGCTTGTCATTTAACTCGGTCTCTTATTTCCATCCTAAAATTGTGGCCTGTGGAAAACTGGTTTTTGGCAGAAGCTAATTACTGCAGCACACAGTTGTTAGCTGATTAGTAACTTGCTGGCTCTCCTTATTACTCATTGCTTTGACATCTGGTTAGGTAGCTGTGTGCATAAACACCTCTATACAAGCTGAGATGGCTTCACATCATGCAGTTGATGTGACACTCCCACTGTCTCTGCTGCTGTGTAGGGACAAGAGAGAATCCTAATCACAACACACATTTCCATGGAAGAATGAGACAAGACTCCCTGATGTCTGTAGCTTTCCTGTTCCACTTTTGACACCGCAGCGTGGTGTTTGATGAACCGTGATCCCATTGTAGGTGTCAGAGTGTTACTCCGGACACTGGTGACTGAGAAAGGTCAACACAATGCTGATGGAGCAACCTGGCAAAATAAGTGTTTGACTCAGGTATTATGCAGGATATTTAAACTGCACTTATCTGAGAGCTGGTCATAGGTTGGGTGATTGATTCAGTTGCTTGAAAATGGAGGCTGACATGTGATACCCTGTATGTTACTTGACTTGGAGCCTTGCAGATCCTAAGACCCTGCAATCTTGCAGGAAGTCCATGTCTTGCCACAGACTATTAAAACAAACAACTAATGAAGAACATTTTGAGTTCATACGACTATAACGAAAGACATGAAAATGGAAATTGAATGTAAGTGGATGAAATAACACTCTCAAAGACAGTTTATATTGCGCATAGATCCTGGATGGATGTCAGGACATTCCCCTTCACCAAAAGATTTTTCTAGTCCTTAAGGAAAAATTAAAGTTTTGGTTTATAATCTTGTAAGGCTCAGCAGGAACAGTGTCTGTGTCAGCAATCTGAAAAAAAATACCTGGCATACTTGGGGCACGAGTAGCTGGTTGAGCAGTCCGAAAGGCATTCAAAAAAACCAGGGTGAGACAGCACACTGTGTAAATATAAAAACAGTCTTACATTGCTATGAAACGACTGCAGGGATCAAGACTGACCAGAGTAATCAACTCTGCACAATGAGCCTCACAACAGTTCACAGAATGTAGTTTTCACAAAAGGTGAATGAAGTCCTATAATCCTCCCTACGCTTAGGAGGAGCCGAGCAGCCTTCAGCACGTCTGAGAAAGCTCTAAGCGCTCTCCAGGCAGAAGGCTGGTCACAACTGTTGGAGTTCGCTGACCTACATAGGCACATATGGCTCGTACCCTTGCTGGAACTGGAACATCCAGATTTATACAACTAACACTTCTCTTTGATGTGTCACTATGAGGAAATTTTAACTGTTTAATCCCTATCGCTTACACAACATATAAGCTGAAATCCCCTTTCACAATTTGTAGAACAACCAAAAGCCAAGGCATCAGGAATTACAGCTAAAAGATCACTTCTATGTTATTTTATTGTGTCTTGCTATTGCATATGATGTGTTACTATAGAATTTCAGAACACAGTATGAAGCTCTATATGTATAAGCAACAAGTATTTGAGACTTTAAACTGAGACTTGAGACTCTCCTTATGATACTCATGAACTTGTAAAACTTTCTTTAAATAAGGGCATGATACTTAATGGACAGAGATAAATATCATGCTATTCTAAAATCTTATATAACTACAAGGATAGCATTTCAGGCTGAGAAGGCTGTATTTTCCAGGGGACAGATGTCAGGGTGACACCTAAAAAGACAAACAAGCATAGAGAAGCATTTGGAAACAAAATATTTGGAAGCATTTGGAAGCAAAACCTAAATCAGCTTGTTTCCACTCAAAAATAAATGAGTGTCATCACAACAGACGAGACAATGGCTCAGACAGAACAAATTATAAATATTCAAAATATATGGATTTCTAGAACAATGGGATCTTGATTCTGTAGATACTTATACACGAGTGGATGCACTGAGTTTCCTGCGATTGTTCATGCATGAAGTTATTTGTTTGAGTCTGTAAGTCCCCAGTCATGTGCAGTGACATTTGCAAACTTGTAGGACTGGAACTTCAAAAATCATGAATTCTTCTGAAGAGCCATGGTTCCTTTTCTATGGTCTAGATGGCACTTAGCATGCATTTGGTCATTTCTGCTATAAATAATGAGCCATATATGTAAAGCTATAAAGCATAAGCTAAGACATTTCATAATCATGAGAACTGGCAGTTCTCAAAAGTTTTTCCTCTTCACCCTCACTAAGGCACATTCTCCAATTTGCATGCTCTCTCAACAATTAGTGAATTATTTACGGGGCTATTTTCAACCCGTGGAACATTGACGCACGGTGTGCAGTAGCACAGGAGACAGAAATGTGAAGGGCAGAGCTAGGAGGGATACTGCCACGAAGCAATGGCTACACCAGAGCTGTGAGCAGTTGCCTTGCTGATTCCAACCATTTTCACCACTCTACTTCCCCTACCTCATCCCCACCTGGACACATCTGTAATCCCACACCTAACTCCATCTCCTGTCCTTCATATGCTGCTGGAAGAAGGCTCTCGTGCTGGGCCACACTGAGCATGGATCATGGCAAAGAAAGCCTGGTAGTAGCACTGTTGTTCTGCTCTGCCCTGACCCTTTCCTTCACGCCATGTCCCAGGAGATGGGAAAGCTCCTGAGGACAAATGGTGCTCTGGCAGTTAGAGGAAGAGCTGTTCTGTAATAAAAAGCTGGGTATTTACTTACACATCTTAATTCTTTCCATCCATCTATGTCCTTTCCTGCTCTTACCCCCTAATTTTTATACAAACTGAAAAATGGGAATTTGGCCTCATGTCTGGGATTTCTGGATAGCTAGCAACCTGACTGGATCTGCAATGGTGCAGATCAAATGATGCCTGTCCTCATAAATGGCAAGCACGCATCTACTGATCATCTACACTTTAAATGAATATAAATCTAAGGTGTCTGGAGCATGTCATGCTTACTACACAGGTGCTAGCTATCTGACTTTGTGCCACCACATGCCTGTATTTGTGTTTTGGCCTGTGTTGTCCTGAGCTGAAATGAGAGATGCTGGCACAAACTTTATGCAAGATAAGATAAAACAGTTTTAAAATATGTGACAGAGGCCTTGTAATGTACATCAGCAACCTATCAGGTTGCAGAACTTTTCCTTGGAGCATGGAAAGCTCTGACCACCAGCAAGTTGCTTGCTTTCCTTCCTAAGTTTTTAAGCCTGAACACAGTCAAAGTTTAGACTATGGAGGGGAGTTGTCTCTCCAATGACAGTAAATGGTATGTTCCCGCTGGTCCAAGTGAGTCCATCACTTCTTCCTGGAGGTGGAAGGTATGATACCCTCGTAGGCAATGCCTCAGCTTAGTTTGTTGTATATCATGGAGAATAAAACTGGCATCTTTTCTGCTGGGCACTTCTTAGACAAGGGAGAAGTTGTTTCATTCCCCTGTGAGCCGTGCCCTTCCATAACCAATTTCTTCCTTTCATTGCCCCCACAACGGGACTTGGCAGTATCTTGAGGTAACAAGCTTCATGGACTAACTACAAGCTATTGTAAAAAGAGCTAAGAAAAAGGGCCCCATTGGTTTTAACTTTATTTCTTTGTTCTCAGTTTATGAGGTATCCCTCGGGATTTATTATTTCTGTGGTTATGGGACCCAGAACTCTGGGGCAGTACATGCCGCGCCAGGATGTAATGCACAAATGAACGATGAGTCTGCAGGCTGTTCTGCAACTACCTCATTTCATACTTGTCTGTGGAGCACAACGGGCTAGTTACCTGGTCTACAGGTAGGTGCTGTGGAGCAGAGTCTCTGCCCCAAAGGGCTTGTAACCTCAAAAGAAAGCCAAGCAAATAACAGAAAACAAGGAAACATTTAGAGAGTAGTATTTGGGAGTAGTATTTCAGGTCTCAGTGTCACTTTATCATAGATTACCCTATCAGTGTCTGTGTAGCAACTGACTGCAATTTCTTTCATGTGGGCAGCCTGCTGGGTCCCTTAATGTTACCGGGGCATCACATGAATAAAGAATGCTGTGGATGAAAGGAGCAGTTGGATCAGAGCACTTATCTCCTTAGCAGCCTCTGGTGGGCAATGAGGTCAAAGGCTTTTTTAAATTTTAAAATCAATTATGTTACTAGATTTTCTTTTATTCACTGCCCTGCAGAAGAGATCACCTTTTGTACCAATGCTGACTTGTCTCCAATTTTCTTGGTAGTGACTTAGAATTATTTGATAATTAAAAAGACATATAATTTGTAAATGGAAGTGGTATTTTTTACAAAGGCAAATGTTCTTTAAAAAAATGTGACAGTACCTCATTCTGCTACATTTCCCGTGGCCATTTAAGCAAGTTGTTTTAAATTAGATGTTTGAAATGTTTGTAACAATGAAAGAATTTATAGACAACTTAATAATGGTTTTGATAATTCCCATGATGTTTAGAATGGATAAGAAATTATTGAAAAGCAGGTTTAATTTGAGCCTGTGCAGTAGGAAGAAATAATAGCAAAAAAAACCAAAAATCCAAATAAAACTCCATACTAGATTTGTAAGCAAAAAATCACAACACAACAACACTCCATGTCTCAGATCAAATCAGAGATCTGATCTGAGATGCTGTTACACAATGGTCTAGCTCTTTCATTCTGCAATACTGAGGACACAGAAGGGTCCATTCAAGCTCTGTCTCAGAAAGCTACTGCTCACTTCAATCTTCCTTATCCCTGCAGCTATTTAAGTAGCATACTTTTTTTTGATTTTCCTTGAAACAATAAAATATCAAGACATTTTCTTATCTTGTGTCTTTTGAAGCACCTCACATGCAAGAGTGAGTGAAAATTTACAGATAGCTGCTGTTCCTCTTCAAATCTTGAAGCTATGACCAGGACAAAAATATCCACAGATGAATCACATATTCATTTAACCGTTTCAAGAAGTTACTCCTTATATGTTTGTCACCAACTGGACCGCCTGTGCTAGTAACATTGCACCCAGTAAGACGTGTTTTAAGGATTAGTCAATGAAAACATCTTCATGTCCCTGCTGGAAACCAGGTACCTGGTCTTGCAGCATTTTCTTCCCTAAGTTAACTGTTGAAACCGTACAGCCCAGTTGAACTCATTGGAAATGCACATCCACGTTGCAGTCCATTGCCAGCCACCTATTGCAGACTGGTGTCATTGTCTTTGCAGGTGATTTGCAAGTGAAAGTGAGAGTAGCTCCCTATTTCCCCCTCAGCATGCTCCATTTGAATTCTCTGATGGCTAGAATGAAGAAAGCTCATTAGCTTTCTCATCAGCACAGAGCCTGTAAGGTCTCTCTCTCTCTCACTCACTACCCACTGAGTCCTTGAAGCCCTATTCCTTGAAGCCCCAGTCCTTGAAGTCCTAGTATTTTAATATCTACCACTGCTACCCCTTCTGAAATTTGACAGAAATTGGCCACTGTGCTCAAAAGTTAGTGGGAGGATTGACTGGTCCAAATAGAAAGCATCGCTGTGTAAGTCCTGACAAACAACTGAGAAGCCCATTATCATATTTAAATACATATGCCTTTTGGCTTGTTTATTTACAGAAATATCAGGACTGACAAATTGTATACCACTTGGTGAAAGACTCAAGCATGTAGTCAAACCTGTCTGTCAGTGTTGCTAATATGGCAACGAAAAGAATTCCAGAGACACTTTTGCTCATGGAAATCCATTATGGAAATTCCTACTGTACTGTTGGGAATTAGCAACATTTCTAGTTCAGAGGGACTGAACACTTACACTTCCAGCGTAAGAAAACCCATGTGAATATGACCTTTCCCTTAGTTTTCTTAAGGAATAAACCTCTCTGGCTTCATGTATACAACTGAAAGGAGTAAACCAGCACAAACACACTCTTTCCTCCTTGTACATCAGGTTTTCCAGATCATTAAACAAAACGTAAATCCTGAGATTTAGAACAGAAAAACCTGGCAGGATCTGAAATGCTGATTTCCTCAAAGCTGTTTGTTCTGAAGAAAGAATGTGGGAATCCTTGTCATCTTTTCATGGTAAGGCAGACTTTTAAAAAAGTCTTCTTGGAGGAAACTAATGTTTCTGAGCATACAGATTCTCAAGTTCCTTCTGGTTGCGATCCCACTTACAGGTCAGTAATTTCACATGACCCCAACTATTAGTATAAATAGTAAAAGAAGCTGAATTTGTTAGTTACAATGCAGCTTGTAACTGCTATGGTTTTGCTTCATGTTACAGCTCCTAGGCTGAACCCTACTGGTTTGTTTAGGGTAGTGAAGGAAAAACGTGGTCCAAAGTTTTTAGATTGCGCACTCATTGCTCTATTAGAAAAAAAAAATTAAAAAATCAGAAAATGGAGAAGATATTTTACTGGCAATAACCTGAGGTTTTGGTCTATTCCAACTTGATAAATGGATATCAACATAGATGAATGATACAGTCTATCTTCTGTACCTAACTTAGTTTAAGAGCCTACAGATGTAGGATTGTAGATGCTCTGACTGCTCTTTGGATAGTCTAAAGGCTGCATGAGAGACCTAAACTCTTAAATCAAGTACCTGTTTAAGGCACTTAAAGTCAGAAGATGATCCCTCAGTCTCTCATAACATTTTAATGTATGAATTCATTTAGTTAAAAAAAAAAGAATGATGTTTTGGCATTCACTTTCTGGAAGATGATTTGCTGTAATTTTTTCTCTGAACTACAGAGATTGCGAAGATAACATAAATGCAAAAAGCTTATTGTGGTTTTGTCATGGTGTGTCAAGTCAGACAAGTAGTAAGAATAATGACATATCTTGTATGTTAAAATACCAAATGCTTTCTTGGTGGGATTCTTTATAACGCCACACAATGTATATTCAAAAAATGTTTTCTGGAATGTAAATTAATGTCAGACTCTTTTTACTAGCTTTAAAGTTTTAGCCCTACAATGAGATCACCACAACTGCATTTCTGACCCCGAGAGCCTGTGCACGGTACAGGGACATGCTCCTAGAACTAGCATATCAAGCAGTTTCTAAAATGACACCATGTAAGAGAGCTTATTGTTCTTAGGTTGTGGCTCAGGAGATTTCTTGGTCATCCCAAGACTGGAGAGTTTCATAGTAGGCAATGTACTATAGAAACACTATCTGTATGTAGAGAAGTGAATTGTCAAGCAATACAATTGCAACCATCCTAAATGCAAAACTTATAATTTGCCTTGATTTTTGCGTATTAATCCTTGCAAGTGCTCACCTAGATGATCCATTTTGGTACATCACCATATGTACAAATATTTGACTAGTGCTTGGAAATTCTATTCTATTTTCGGAAATTCTTGGGAATTCAAGTTGCATGCCCTGGTAATGACAGTATGTTCAGAATTTCAAATGCAAATAATTGTTCTTCTATAAATCAAGGGAGGGTACTGGGAAACTGATAAGAGTATGTTAAATATTATATTTGAAGGTGTTGTCAAGTACCAGTTGTCCACATTTATGATTTGATAAGCCATCTCAGGAATAACAGCTGCTATAGAAACACAGAGGTCCCATGCTCCATCTCAAACATGAGGTTTGCGAAGGAGGACTTGTAGAGGCAATTAATTACAAGTCAATAAACACAAAGATTAAGACTATTTTCTCTTTCACAAATTCTCTCATTGGCTGTTGTCTGCATCCTGTTTTTATTTAAAAGAAAGAATTAGGTCCTGTGTGCTAATGATACTCCTTCAGGCTCTTCTTTTCATCTTTCCCTCCAGACACTGGAGTTCCTTGGGGCCCTCTCTTTATCAGCAACCTTTTCTGTGCCTGTTGTTCATACTGCTGAGATTAAAAAAATGCTTTGATTCCTTGGCATTAAAGAGACACAGTCGACTTGGATTGTTCAGCCTGGAGAAGAGGAGACTGAGGGGAGACCTCATCGTTGTCTACAGCTTCCTCATGAGGGAAATGGAGAGACCAGTGATAGGACCCAAAGGAACGGCTTGAAGCTGAGACAGGGGAGGGTCAGGCTGGATATCTGGAAAAGTTTTTTCACCAAGAGGGTGGTCAGGAACTGGAACAGGCTGCCCAGGGCAGTGGTAACAGCACTGAGCCTGCCAGAGTTCAAGAAGCATTTGGACAATGCTCTCAGACATATTATTTTTTTTTTTTTTTCTTTTTGGGTGGTCCTTTGGGGGGACCAAGGAGTGGGACTTGATGATCCTTGTGGGTCCCTACCAATTTGGATATTCTGTGATTCTGTGATTCTTCTTGAAAAATTAAACCTGACAGAAAGTCTTGTGTATTCAGTAATTACATCTGAAGATTGAAAGAAACAGGACATCTTTGTTTCTTGGTTTAATAGATATTTGAAAGTATTTTTATAAGCAAGTTGTTGTTTAGATCTAGTTAATGAGAACAGCCTTTACTGCAGGGATCACCTGCAGAAATATCAACTTTCCCTTCCTTGTCATTTTGTCTGTCAGATTTGAAGGTTACTCTTTAAAATATTTTCTTCTCAGAAACTGAAAATCATGTGGGTGATTACAAGTTTACAAAGCTAAACCGGTACTCCAGAAACATGCGTTATGATTTTACACAGGCCTCTTGTGTGACATAAGGCACGCACCCCCTTCCCGCGCCATTCAGGTTTGTAACACGGTTATTTGGCGACCCCGCGAGGATAAACAGGCCGAGGCGTTCCCAGAGGGTGGTGAAGGAGGCAGGACACACAGATAACAAAGTTTTAATTCCGCTGACAACAAGGGGCTCGCTGACGACATCACCTCAACCCCCTCCCATTTTCCCCCCCTCCCTCCAGCCCCCTCGGCCGCCATTTTGTGTCCCCCCTTCCGCTGCCCGCCGGCCCCGCGCCTGCGCATTGCGCCCCCCAGCGGCGTGCGGGGGCAGCGGCGGCAGCAGGAGGAGGAGGAGGAGGAGGAGGAGGAAGGCCGTGCTTCCGGTCTCCATTTTACGAGAGGGAGGGAGCGCGGCCATGGGCGTCCCCGGCCGTCTTAGGGAGCTGGGCACTGGCCGCTGAGCCCGCCCTGAGCTCCTGCAGCTTCCAGCGGCTTCGTGTGGCCCCGGGGGGGGGAGATAGAGGGGCAGGGGCGGCATGGAGCAGGGCGTCGTGGGTCCTCCGGTGACCCTCATCATCAAGGCCCCCAACCAGAAGTACACCGACCAGACCGTCAGCTGCTTCCTGGACTGGACCGTGGGCAAGCTGAAGTCGCACCTCTCTAAGGTGTACCCCAGCAAGCCGGTAAGCTGTCGGGACAGGTTGTGCGGGGGTGCCGTGGGGCCTGGGCTGTAGGCAAGGGTTTAGGCTGGGCGCTCTGCAGTGTAAACAAGCAAGGGACCTGCTTCCCCAGAGCTGTGTCTGTAAGTGCAGTGGCTGGCTCTCTGCTTTCAGCAATGCAAGCTAGCTTCTTTTCTGGACCGTTAAAAAAAGCAGTATTCTGAAAGGTGGTAGCGCTGGAGATGTTTATTAACTCTGCTTTTATAGGAACTGGGATGTAGCTATCTTCCATACCCATTTCTGTAAATATAGGAGCGCTCTCTAAAATGATTCCAGTGGTATAGCTAAAATTACCCCCAAGTTCACTAGATGGTGGTGGAACAGGTAGGTGATTATTCATAATATTATTTGAAACATCCAATTGGACAACCTCTCCAGAATTCTTTCCTTTTTCCTTTGGGATGATGTTTTTTGAGTCAGGGCTGAAAACTGTTTTCTCATTTGTTTACAAACTTGTATGATAGTTGTGACTATTTTGAAACTTTGTGTAAAAATCTATAGCTCTTTAGTCCCCAAGGAAAATGCATTTTATTTTGAAGTTCTGTAATTTCCAAATCTAGCAGTTATGAAAAACTGTAGTGTTACTAAACGGCAGTCATACAAAAGAGTGCATTTGACTTTTATGAAGATTTGTTCCAGAAAACCATATAAAGGCAGTGCAGATTCTCCCTCTACTTTGCAGCAGCATGTAGGGCCTAGACCTTGCTGTACAAAACATCAGACAAAGCTTCCGTTTATATTGTAAATGATTCTTTTATTGAACGAGGTGAATACTAACTAGTGTCATTGTTAGTTTCTTTTTTGGGGGTGGGGAGGAGGGTGGAAGTGGATGTAAACAATATCCTTGTGTCTGAAAAGGATTTCTTCCTTCTGGAGAAAGCAGGAGAACAGCAGTCAACAATTTAGGCAGTATCACTGGTAGATTGAGTTCTGTTAAGTGATATTTAAGAACTTGTGGATTTAGTTGTTATTGTTCTCGGTAATTCTCTGCTGAGAGAGCAGATCCACTGTAAAAGAAACAAATACGTGACTTCAGTTGACTGCTGCTTCCTTGCCAGAATGTCCTTCTGTGACGTATTTGTGTTTAAACACTACTTTTCTGATTCATCCAGTGATCTTGCTGAATTGGGCTTCTGGGAAGAATCCTTAATGAACAAGAGGTTTTTATGTTGCATTGTTTTAACCAGTGTTACAATATTAAATTTTGGTTGCTTGAAATATCTTTTTTTCTGTTGACAATGAATTCCTCAACATGCCTCTCTTTATTAAAAATCACAAGAGTAGTTCATAATACTCCCCAAACTAGTATGGATTAAAGAACGGAAGAGTTTATTTAATGAAAGCTATCTCTAATCCAATTTAATTTGGATTTATTGTACTTACTAGCTTTACTTATAACTAAACACAATATTATTTCATAGATCCGTTCAAATTAATCTAATATGGGAGGTGAAGAAAGTTGTCTTCTCTGTATGGTAAAATTGAAAAATTTATCTTTGTCTTGATATGTCTTTTTGACATAATCTTACTACTTTTTCAGATTTATTTAAAACTTTGTGCTTTTAGGAGTGTTTTTCTTTCCTTTTTTTTTTTTTTTTAAGCAGAGCAGTGTCAGAAGCTTGTCAGTCAGATTTCTATGTTCCATGAATGTGGTAGATCCTGGAAATAACTTACGTTACCGTGCTATTTTAAAGTGCTAGAGTACATCGGAACACAGATGCTTCATACAAGTATTGCAGTGTTCTTGAAATTAAGGGTACAAAATAGAAATCAGCTGTTACTGCTGGTGTACAGTCTCATGTGTGACTTGTACCTTATTCTCCTGTACACGTAGGTAAATTAGTGTCTTTTCTAATTGGAAAACTAATGGTAACGGGTAAATACTTTTACTGAATTTAGTATCTATTAAGAGTATATTATTATAAAATGAGATGGTTGACATAGGCAAGTGAGAAGTTAGGCTTTGGGGGCGGTGTTGTTTGTGATTTTACTAGATTAATTTATGTGGATGACTTAAGTACATACGAATGCCACGTATAGGCAGATTTAAATTGGGTTAGCTATTGTTAAAGCTGGCATACTTAATTTAGTAAGTCACTGAATAGGCTGGGTGGGTTTAAATCAGTGTTAAATTAGCCTGCAGGCCTATACTAAAGTTGATATTTGTAAATAACTTGTTATAACTTCCCTAAAAGAAATCTTTATTTAAGAAAAGAAAACTTGGAAAGCCAACCTGTATGTCTCAGATCTGGCAGATCTTGCATTCAGCACATTAACGACTGTATTGATTATGCCCAGAAACATTGATTTAAGCCTGCTGTTTCTTGTCCCCTGTACCTGTCAGCTAGCATGTATTTTGCCCACAGTTCTAACCAGATGTGGTTCTTTGTATTTTTATTCCCTGTGGCAGAGGGGCTGAGTGACCAAGTAGTAGATGTTTTGTAACTGAAAGCGGGGATAGATTAGAGACTGTATGCTAAAGGAAGTTGTTGCATCATCTTAGGCTTGGTTGTTTTGATAATGTTCTTGGCATATTTAACTTGGACCAAACACTGCAGAAGGAATCCTGCTTGAAAAATGGAAGGAAAAAAACCTGATGAATTGTTGATTTTAAATTCATAACTTTGGGATTATGATCAGGAAACCATCTTTTTCCATCTATCTCAGGTATGAGCCTTTAACCTGTAGGTTCTAGAATCGTTTCATCTGATGTTCTGAGTTTGCTTCTGAAAATGGGGCCACTCTATTATTACTATTTTTGAAGTCTTTTTCTGTCATGGTTCAGCATTTGGTCTAGCAGTGAGCATGTTTTTCTTCGAAGCAGGAGCTGTGGTAGCGAATCTCCTCTGGCAGAGGATGAGTTGAATGCCTATTCCATTTGCTTTGGCATATATTTGAACTGCTGTGTTTTCTTGTTTATCACAAGAATTATTTATTCTATTACTAAACAATTATTGTTTATTTTTCTTCCATCTGCATTAAAAACAAACAAACCCATGCTTCAGAACTCCAGGATGGCTTTAACCCTGAGAATTGCAAGTGGTAATTCCTGTGATGCATGGTTAGGTATTTGAGTTAAGTGCGGAGGAGCATGGGGTTTAAGACCTCTTCTTCCTGCGTTAGTGTCCTTGGCTTAATGTGTTTATCAGTATTCAACCTAAGTAAGCTTTTCTTTTCTGTTTTTAAGGGAGATGAAATGAATTGCTCAGGATTATGTAGTAGATATGCAGGGTCATTTTAACCTGGTTAGGAAGCTGTATTATCAGTGGCACAGGCAAAAATAGTGTGGCCCCATCCTTATTGGATGATGATACAAAGTATTTGGGTTAGGGCTTCTTGTTTGTTTTGTTTTAACTGCTTACTTGTTCTAATTAATCTCCAGAGTACCTCTCTCAGGATCCAGAAATGGGGTTTCTGAGACTTTTCTTCTCGTTCTACTGATCAAAGCAACAAGCCTCTAACTTAGGAAATCAATGTTTTCTGTGTTCTTGATACATGCAGCAAATTCTAGTTTATCTAAGAAGGCCTTTCCCAGATACAAAATGCAAGTAAACTTGTATCCTGTTAGCAGCCTGTTCTTGCTTGAAAGGAGCAGCCAACAAAATGGCGTAGTTCAAAAGAACTTAGATTGGTATGAGAGAGTGGCTTCTTTGTTGATTTTTTTTTTAATATAAATAGTGCAGTGATGACTTTCAATTTGTTGCACTATTTATCCATTGGAGCTGCCAATTAACAGTTCTGTGTTGTGAGGCTTATAAAAATGGTTTATTATGTCACTAATTAAAATAGAGAGAAATGCAGAATGAAGAAAATGATTCTTCAGTATAAATGATGGCAGCTAACTTGCCACGTATAGTATCGAACCTTTTCTTCCTATTTAAAGGCGTGTATTTAGTCATGGACATCTAATGTGAATTTGGATTTTTTTTAAAAGCAAAAACTTCTCATCCAATGTATCCTTACAGTTTTTGCTTAGAGCATCTATAAATCTTGTGATATGACTAGAATATTTAGGGGGAAAATCACGTTCTGTAACTCTTCTGTTTTCTGCTGGACTAGGTTACAGCAAGAAAAAATATCAAGACTACTTGGAAAGCTTTTTTTGATTTTATAGGTCTGATTTTCAGCAATTTAGGTCGTAGTATTAGCATGCCTATGACTGCAGAATCGGTAACAGAAGGATGTCAGAGAACAGGGAGAGGTGTTGTAAGACTAGCTGTATGTATGGTGGGGAAATTCTTCAAATATTTCATGCTGATAATGCATATCCGTTCCACTGATGGTAGGCCAGATTTCTTCATCTAGCATTTGGTTAGGTTAGCACTTCTTCAAGTGATAAAAAGCTGTTGGATTGATTCTTAATGCAAGAAAGTAGTTAAAATGAACTTATGTTGGTAATAGTTGGATTTTCTGTAAAGTTCTTTCAATTTTTTTAAAGTAACTGTTCATTCACAAAGTTACAGCATGTTACTTAGATGCTTGACTGTACTGGACACCTTTCTGTAGATAGGTACCCCAAATGCAGTTTCCATGTAACAAGAATTTTGTTATGATCTCCTCAGCTGAGAATAGTTATACGTTACTGCCTTACAAATAGCATACCATTTAAAAAAAAAAGAAACTTTTTACTGAGCAATATTAAAGTGTGGAAGTGTAAGACCGGGCAAAAAAAAGCTTACCAAAACTTGAAGACTCCCTTTAAAAAAACAAGTCCTTTTGCTTCTTAGGGATTTTTAATGCCTTGCTGCTTGTTTCTTCTTGTTTTTTCCTTTTTTTTTTTGGTGGGTGGGGTAGGTGTGGGAGAAGGGGTTTGGGAATGGACAGAAATTCCTTACAGAAAGAGATTGAAACTTATGCCCTTCTCCTGCACATTTTAATTATCATTCTGTCATTCTACTAACTATTTTTGTTTTTATTTTCCTTGCACCAGCAATATTTCCATCTACTTTCCCAAGAAGTGTGTGGGAATGAGAGCAGGGTGAAGAGCAAATCTTACTGAAAAGAAAGGAATTTTCAAATATACTTAATGGTTTTCTTGAGGAGCATTTGCCAGTTAAGTGATGTTAAGTGTTACAGCACTCTTGCTGAGTGCATAATAGGAGACCTTTTTCAGATGTAATTTGTTAGTTGGAGTTGCAAGGCCTCTGAAGTGTTTTAAAGGCTGTCCATTTGTGGTTGGAATTATAAGGGATTTTACTCATCTGCAAATGTTATCTCCAGCTGTATATCTGTACAGCTGGAAAAAGCTAAATTCCTTTCTTTGTCCCATCTCCTAGTCTACAAAGGATCAGAGACTGGTGTATTCTGGCAGACTGCTTCCTGATCACCTGCAGCTGAAAGATGTTCTCAGAAAAGTAAGCTTTATATCAACACCATATGATTTTTTTGAGCAAAAACACTTTTTGGGAAATAGTTTAGATTTGTATTGTTTAACTTCAATTTTTTATTGATAAGGTAGAATGTGACCAACCATATAATGCTGATATGTTCTGGAAAATGTATTTTCAAGTATCCCTTGTTTGTAGGATTGTGATACTTGTGGATTGAGGGATGTTTCCAAATGGTGAAAGTGATTAGCCTATCCAAGTACCAAACAGGTAATATGCAATGTAGAATGACTCTTTGGACAGTTCCTGCTTTGACTCAAGTGGGATCATTTAAAAGAATTTTGTTAGTTTGGGACATCGTTTCATTTCTTGTACTTACTTAAATCCAAGAACTTGCATTTAAAACACAAAAACCAAACGGGACTTGTGTAAGCAAAATAAGGATAAAGCATCTATATGCAAGAAAAGACTTCTAAATTGAATGGTTTTGTTGGGAAATCTGTTTATTGTCCTGGCTTTATTTGTCAGGTATTAGCTGTTCCTGCTAATGTTTACAAACTTGTTGGTTCTTGCTTTTTTTTTTCTTTTTATAACTACTTTTCCTTTATTCTGCTGGCTTATCATGGAAACCAATAGTTTTAGTAGTCTGACTTTGGATTCTTTAGGTAATGTGCTAATTAAATCCAAGTCCTGAGTACACATGGAATCTTACATAGGAAATGTTGAAATACATGCACTTGGCTCTCTGATTGGGTTAAATAGCTTGGTTGGATGCTACAAAATAATAGGGACATTGAGTTAAAGTTCTTAATGTATAAAACAATGATATTAAAGTCAATATGATATATAAGATTATCAAGAACTTTGTGTTTTGATTTTGATGGTAACCGAAAATGTAGTGCAATGTTGACTATTCTTTAAATTTCCTGTAAACAGACCAGGATCAATAGCTCTATTTAGAAAATATATTAATTCATTAAACAGTTATTACAATTTTTAATATTAAATATATAAGCTTTGTAGTACAGTGCCTGAGTGTTGGTAATGATACTTCTTTTGGCAAACTTCTAAAGTTAAAATCAGTGTGCAAACTGCAGAGTTAGTTACATTTTTATGTTAATACGGAGAAAGGTCTCCAAAAGAGAATAATGCTTTAGTAAAAGTGGGGAACTAAATTTCTGTGTTATATGTAAAGAAAAAGATGCAGAGGAATATTGAATGTTACTTGAACAGGCTAAAGCTGTTGTTCTTTCACAGTCTAGATTGTGAAAAAAACTTTACATAGTTTATCTGTTTACCCCAAAAGATTAAAATTTACTCTGTGTAGTTTTATTACAGAACTGCACCTGAAATATTGCCATCCAGTAATGCTTAAACGTTCATGAAAATGGTTATCTAACATAGCTCACAGCATAGCTGTGCTTATGAAGGGCAAAATGCAGTCAGTCTGAATCCCTTAAATTCACTTGGCCTGCCTACAGTAGACTGATTTTAGGAAACACAAACAACTTCAAGCCTTGTTTTATGTGCTAGAGGAGAGACTTCTGACTAACTAATGTCTGCCTTTAATATTCAGGGGATGTTTGATTTTAAAGGCACTTGAGTAGGTACAGGCCTTGGGTTTAGTTACAGAAACTTACTAATTAGTCATAAGTACAAAGTTAAAGTTTTTTTTTACAAAAACTCAAGCAGAAAGAATACCTTCTTCCAACAAAAAAGTATGATTGCTCTGAATTTAAACTTAATTCTCTGCTGTATTCTTCCTAATTGTCTAGATCTAAGTTCCTGATATTATCAGAGGATTTACTAAGTCTCTCAAATTAGTTTTATGATACTTGCTTTTTGATACTGAGTGGTGTTATTTTGCTGATATAAAACATGTGGAGGCTGGATGTTGTGGGACTCCTTAAGCATAGTGATATCAGAAATGTTGTATATGGAATAAAAACATTACAATAAATTGTCCCATTTAATAAAGCTGTACGCTGTAAGCTTGTCAATATTTCTGCCTTCCTTTACTTCTCCAAGTGGCATAAGGTCTTCTGTAGAAAGGAGGTAAGTAGTTAGGCGGAAGGCTTTTGGCTTGGTCACAGCGCTGATGGCTGGTGTTCAGTGCTCTCTGATCACTGCGTGCTGTCACCAGCTTGTAGGAAGTGGCTGTGTGACAGCGAGGCCGTGCTTGCCACTAGGAACTGCTATGTGCAGAGGGGTTGAAAAGTCTGGGTATGGATAGGCTGTGCTAGCTGGGCTGCACTATGGTGTACAAAAGCAGTTTAGTTTTTTGTTCCTAAAGATTAAAACTTTAAAAATGGTGGAAAGCACACTTATTTTTTTAGTTGAAGACAAGCAGTATTTCTAAATGCTATCACATTAAATACTGCAGCTTGACTGCACCATGCTGATTTCAGAAGGGGATATTTTTTCTAGTATTTTTGTACATAAAATTTGGTTACTAGGAAGCTATAGTGTGCAGCTTAAATACAGTCATAGCTGTTCTTGTTGCTATGGCCATATGAGCTTCAGGCATGCTGATATAATGGGCTGTTTTCATTTGACATAGTAGAATAGCCTCAGATTGAAGTTGTTATAGCATCCATATTTGATGGGGGAGCATATTCATGAAGAATTGGTGTAGGCTGATAACTTGCATTGCTGGCGTGGCCTTGAGTGGTGCCACTTGTTCCCTTCCTTGCTGTCAAGTATTTAGAAATACTGAAGCCCTGTTTAGCACTTGGAATAGTGTTCCCTGGGTGTGGAATATCTGCAGGGACTTTTTGAATGGGTGGTGCCTGAAGGATAGGCTTGGGTTGAGCTTAGACTGCAGTGAGGTGCAGGCAATAGCTGGTATTTTTTTCTTATCTTGGACTGCTCATAGAATTCCAGCTCCTACATTTTTCATTTACCATGATTTTTATTGAATAACGCTCCTCATTAAATCTCAACGCAAACGTAGGCATTCTTAACTTTGAGCACTGCAAAGAGTGAGGTTTTCCCAAAATAAAAGTCAAAGCATCATCTGTGCTTTCTCATGTTTCTCCGTGTGGTTTTCTGTTGGTTCTGCTATACTGCAATTTTAGGGGAAACTGGGGGTAAGTGGATGCTTAGTATGTGATTATGGACAGCTACTATGAAAACTTTAGTTGAGAAACAGGAAGCTTCTCTTGTTCTAGGCTCAACTTTTGCTTTGCGGTGTCCATTTTGTTTAATGTATATATACTGAATACGAGGGAAACTTCGAAGGTGGGTATTTAAACACAGTTTTTGCTTGTTTTTTTGCAAATATTGTTACTTTAGCTCTTCAATCTCTTTGATTTTTAGCAAGATGAATATCATATGGTTCATCTGGTATGTACTTCCCGGACACCCCCAAGTTCTCCAAAACCCAGCACCAGTAGAGGTGGTCACGGAGCTTCAACCTCCAGCAGTAGCTCAGTGAGTTTTTTTCATACACAGGACATGAATTTCTTCTACAGCAAGGAAGCTTTCTAGCAAGTTCTTTTCTCATTCCTAAAATCTGACTGTAAAAACATGTGGTGAAAGTAGAGTATGTCATATGAATTTGTAGAATTAGACTTGATTATTTAAGGATGTCATTTTAAATAAATGTGAACTTTCAAATAGTAATGCCATCATGTTTATTAGATGATAAAGCACTACTTTTTCTAAGCTATTCTTTCTTTTCCATGTTTTCTTTATGGAACAGGAACATGGAGAGAGAGAAATGTGCTGTGTCTTTGCCAGAAACTGACTAGTGTATTTAGACTTTAAACTGAGTTCTGATTAGTTCTGCAAATATCTCCTCTACTGAAGAGAGACCAGTCAATTTAGTGCCCTTGTTTTGAGAAAGGTGGTACTTGGCCAGCGTTCATTCTGCTTGACAAGAATTGGACAGTACTTACTCAGTTTCAAGGTAGTCATAGTGTTGATAGTCTGTAAGGTGATGAGGAGTAGAAAGTTGTCATTTATTTTTTTTTTAGTTAATTGTTCAAAGTACCCTTTTTTGGTGTGTTTGCAGTTCTTCCATTCACCCTTCACTTCGTTCTGTTTGGAACTGGGAAATGGTGGTGTTCTTTAGTTGTACTCATTTTTAATAGAAGTGAAGGTAATATTTCTGTTGATGACTTGCTCATCATCACTGTAATTATCCTGGCTTTCTTCAGAGCTGGTAGTATCAGTAAGTGATTTGTGAAGGTTAGTCAGAAAGGAGAGCGTACAAAATTGTTAGTCTTCATCAGTGGTGGGTAGATTACCATTTCAATAATAAGCTTGGTTCTTCTATTGACAGGGTACTGTTTCTGATTGCTGTTCAACAGACAGATAAAGTAGCACTTTAAACAGTTGAAGAGAGTGGATAGTATTTACACTCTTCATACTTGCAAACAGCAATAGAAATACAGAGAGGGCTTCGTTTATTTTATTGCTACATTGCTGTAAATAATGAATTTAAATAACTATTAATGACTGCTTAAAGCAGTCAGTGTGCATGGCGTCAAATTTGTAATACTTTGAAAGTCAACCTAATCCCAAAGCTTGAATGGCCTTTATTCTTGCATTTGCTTTTTTCCCCCTGTCTAGTGGTAAATTTTTCTTGTTTTCCTTTGTAGGGCAAATGTGATATGGATGTCTTTACATAATTGCAGCTCCTCACTTCCTGAGTTGTCAAAGTTGAAGAGGATTTTTTACTGAGTAAACATTAAAATAGTGCTTAGCAGTAGGGTTTGGGGATATAATAAAACTAAAATAATGCATCTCCATGGCCAAATTACAGTCTTATTCTGGTGACATGTAACCTAGGAGAGCCAGCTGTTTGTTCTTCTAGGATTAAGTATTTATCTTGGAAAACATTGAAGTCCTGACAGTCTATTTAGATGGGTTTCTTGGAGCCTAAGTTGTTCCCAGCTACTTTTCTGTTACTCGCTCTTCCAGCCCAAGCAGTTGGCACAGTAATTTGGATTGTGCAGCTGGCACAGTGAAGAGGTTAATTAGAAAAATAGAAGAGGAAACTGAAAACAAGGACAGAGGGAGGGGTATTTTATTTTACAGCAGGAACTTCTTTCTGATATTCATAACCTGAGCTTGTAGTTACTTTTGTTAACGATAGCCTCTAGAATTTGTTGCTGCTAAGTACTTTTTTCTGAATTAAGCTTTAGTTCAGTGCAGCTTTTTGAAACGTCACTTTTTTATATGTGCACTTGAGTGCATTTTTTTTACTAAAAGCTTGCCAGATTCAATAAAATCCCAGTAGACTTGTCTGTTGTTTATATACACAATAAGATAGTTTTCTTAAGACATGGTTGTAAACTCTTGTTACTGTAGTGAAAATATCCTCAACATCAATTTTCTTTATTTTAAAGAATATGGACCATTCTGGATCAACTGCTGCCTCATCCACAAACCAAGAAGATTCGTCTACATCTTTGAACACTAGTGCAGATGGAGTGAGGCATCGTAATCTTCCACAAGCACAAAGCAATCCCATACCAAGCCACCAGTTCCCTTATTTAATGCAAGGGTAAGTGAAATTAAAACAATCTTCATCTTTTCCATGCTCTTTTTAAATGTTCTGTTACAATTGATTCTTGCACACTCTGCAAAATGATTTGGCTACTTCATCTTGAAGCATAAGTCACGTTTAGAAATTTCTATGAACATTAATGTTTTAAGACAGGAGTCATTCAAAGAGTAAGTGTACTTGGTGCTCCCCTTCAAACTGTTCTCTTTCACTTTATGCTTTCTGCTTTTAACTTTCTGTTGATGAGGGCAGTTTCAATGTTTATCTAGTGGATGTAGTTAGCAATGTAAGTGATCAAATGATTGTCTGGTTGCTTTTTCTAGTCCTCTATTGTAATAATCAAGACTAAAATGTTACCAAATATGATGGTTCTTAATTTTTGACTTTTTAATGGGATGCAACTCTTCATTTGTCCATATTGGATTCAGTTATAGAAATAATGAGGTATTCTGAGTACCTGTAAGTGCTTGTGAATGTACAAAGTTAAAATATTTTCATATATAACCAGTGTGTATACTTCTTGATTAGATCTGGTATTTAACTTTCAAAATTGTCTGTTTTTCCCCACTTAAAAAGGATCTTTAAGAATTTTTTTAGCCTGCATGACCCATGACCTTTACAACTTTATAAACCCCTTTAAAAATTTCTTCCAAGGGAGGATAGTGCATTCTGATATGATAATTGTCATTTCCTCAGGGAACACTTTTCAAGGCTTCTTTCTCACAAGGTGTTCTACTATAGTGCTGTTTATTTTCCAGGGATTTTGAAGAATGTGGCGGGGGACACCCACAAAAACAATCTATGAATCTACTAACAGTAGCAATTGTTTTTGTCACTGGGAAGGAAATTGGTTAAATTAACAGTTCTTAACACAAGTTAAATGCATTTTCAGTTACTCTCCTGTTAGAATTTGTGTAGACTTTACTAGTCTTACTAGTTTTCATGTATTCTGCTGGGAGGAGAGTGCTTTTGCAATGGGTGGAGTACTCTGTTATTCTGACCACATTAATCTTTGTGGAAGTGGTTATGCTTGCCTTTGTGACAAATCTAGGTGATGCTAAGTTGACTGCAGTTCAGTGTACTGTAAGTTAATTCTGGAAGCAATTTTTTTGCATGTTGCATTATTCATCTCTAAGGTGGTTTATTTTTTTAATTAGCTTTTCACAAATATGTACCATGAGCATGAGTTTTTTTTCTATCGGTATGTGTGACGAGCTGGATAGCCTTTGGACTTGAGAAAGACAACAGAACTGTTGTTCAGCCTTTTAGCTGAAAAAATTCAGTTAAAAAAATACAGGAGGAATCAGTTTAGAAGACATGACTGTTTAAAAGAGCATATTTATTTATTAAGTTATTCTAAGACTGTGTCTCTATTGGCAAGTGATGTGGACTGAGAGGTGTGGTTCTGTAGACTGAAGGAGGTGCTGAGAACCTGACATCAGCACTGCATGTATTTCAGGACTTTCTGTCTTATTTGGACTAAGTCTAATTTGATCAGTTGGCACAGTTGCATATTTGTTGCTGAAGTGCATTAGCAATGTGTCTGAATCATATCTTTCAACTTAGTGTAATTCCAAAGGAATCCAGGTGGTGATCCAAGAGCATTCTGTGGTGCAACCAAAAAAACTAGTGAGAGGAAATGACTGGAGACTAGTTTCAAGAGCACAGACCTGATCTGAACAGAAATCACAAATGCCAGAATAGATGCACCCTAAATAATCTTAGTGTGTGTGGTTGTTGTTTCTTTTTTGTAAAAGCAATTTAGTTGTATAAGAGCCTTAGGTGGTATATTCTTGCTTTGGACTACTAGGCACTGGCTCTACCCTAAATAGAAAGTCTGGGCTAGCACCTGTTGTAGTCCACTGTCTTCTTGAAATGCCCTTTTTAGTGCTGTCAGTAGCCTTCTCAGATAGATGCATCTGTTTTTGCTTCAGCACTCTGCTACCTGTATTATAGCAACAAGAAATGCCTTCTATTTTTTTCAGCTACTCTTAAACATCATCTGGGGCAATGAAATTCAGTATTAATGTAATTTATACATGGACTGAGGCTTGTTAAGAACAATGAAGGTCTGTAGCTGAAACTTCCATTGCCTTATGGATTTTTCTTGGTTTCATGACCAAACACAGTTTTATTCTAGCTGTATGATGAACTATAGACTCTACTGATGGGGAAGTGTCTCCAGACACTTGAAAATATATCAGAGTCCAATTCCTTGTGTGTCTTGCAACATTTTCATTAGTAAAGTAGTTAGTACCAATAAGAAATATGAACTTTGTGCAGTTAAGTGATGGTTTTGATGTTTCTTAGTTTCTGGTGCAAGACTTCAGTTTCCAAGTTGAATACCCTTTGAGAAAACAGCTAAATCAGATTTTTAAAATGTTCTCTGTAATATTTCAGTACTCTGTTGCTTTAGAGTTTTTGTAAATGGCATTTTCTAAACATCCACATTTGAGGTGGGACTGAACAAGTAGTCTATGCTTCTACCAAGTCAGTTTTGTGCTGTGGGGAGTAAGCATGGTGTTTGCTCCTATGGACTTAGTTCAAGGCCGTACTGTTCTGTGCAGGTACAAACTGAACTCAGTCCTAAAATGGCTTGCATTTCAGATTAGGGAGTACATGGAAGCAATAAACAGATAAGAAACATGAAGACAGGGAGATTGTTTGTCAAGTTGAACAGCCCACCTAATAAAATGTTTTCATATTGTTTACATAATAATGTTTGAAAGTAGACAACAAAATGACATACTGACAGCATACAGAATGTTCAGCACACAAATGCCAACTTTGCTTCATCAGTAGCACTTGTTCAGTCTGTGTTTTCTAAAAGTAGCAAATATACAGTGGAGGATGTTGAAATAGCACTTGAAGTTGATATCTCAGCCTCATGTGAGGCTAATAGTAAATGAGGCATCTTTGTGGGTTAAAGGATGTTAAACAAATGCAGTTATTGTCAGTGGTGCAAGATGATAAAGACTGAGCTTCTAAGCTTGAAGTTAAAACTTCAAGTTATAATTTTTTTCCACTGGTGGTGAGCAATAGCTTCATGATGATACCGGCTAAATAACTGCAGAACGTTAATGTGTTCTGAAACATTACTTCTAAATAAAGCCCAATTAGATCATTTTAGTTTTCTTCCATATACCAAAAGTAGTAATTCTGGGCTTCATAGTCACTGAAAGAGCAATGTGCCTCTTCAGAATATTCTGAAGCTACCTCTGCATTTGAACCTAAAACCTGTTTTTTTGACATACCTAACTATTCTTCTGCAGTCTGCTGTTATATTTTTGAAACAACTGTGCCTATGCAATTTTGCTTCCCTGCTCTTGTGCTGTTGTTGCCATTCTCTTGAAATACTCCATTTTTCTCCTCCTGTTAGAGGAAGATAAGGAGAAAGCATGTGCTACTTCCCTTTTCCTTCTAACAGCTAGCCAGCTTGCTTGGCTGGGAAGAGCATCTTCCTTTGGAGACGTTCTTCTCACTGGAATACTCTGTGCTGTGTTTAGAGTTTTCCTGAATTTCTTAAATTAACTTAATAGTCTGCCAGTTGTAATAGGTCACTGACAAAATCTGCCTAACTTTGATTTTTTTTGACACAGAAACCAGTTTTTGAATATTGATGTCTACTTCTTCTCATTAATGACATCAGAACTTGAAAAGTTGGCGTGCTTCTCAAAAAGCCACATCTAGAAAAGCAGTTTAAAACAAAACAGAAAAAACAAACAAACAAAACAAAATGCTAAAATACATTAATGAGAGAGGAAAGAACATTACTGGAGTCTTCTATGGTTTGTCTTGGTTGGCTAGCTTCTTTTTCTGCAACCTCCCTTTAAGCTTTAGATACTGAGAAAGCAACTTCAGAAAGAGTTGGAAGAAAATTGAGGCTTGGATCCTATATTCCTAAAATACATGTTTGTTTGGAGCTATTAATTTAAGACCTCACAACTTCTGTTGAGCTCTGTTCAGTACATTTAAAGAGAAGTGAGCCTAAACTCTCGGGAGGAGGGGGGAAAGGTGAATTCCTGCAGAATTCACTGCCGAGTTCTGAGGTAGCACTGTTTTTCGGTGACTGAGCTAGGGAAATAGGTGTGGTCAAACAACGGTTCTTCCTGTTTTCATCCCCATACGGAATTCTTCCTGCTTGTAATTGAGATATTGCTCTTTGATTTGTCATGACACAGAACTTAGGATACCCATGTAGAAGACTATCTTTACGTTTTGAGGGTCGTTATTTTCTGAATTTTGGAGGAATTTTAGTTATCAAAGGGCTTGCCAATTCAAGGGTTAGAAAAACATTCTTAAAGTTTGCAACCATAAAGACAAAAGTATGATTGTTTTTTGTATAGGAGCTTGAAAGCTCTGCTGTTGTATTACATGAATTTTTCAGAAACTGGTCATTAACAGGGCTACCAGTTCACCCTCTGTTTCTTTCATAAACTGAGAGGACTGTATATGAATATCTCTGTGGTATCAGGAGCGTAGCTTTTGCTTTATCGCTACTTTTTTTCCAAACTATTGTCAAAACAAGCAATGACTGAATTCAAAAATAACAAACCAAGTTTTAGCAGAGGTCATGCATGGAGTTGCATAGCAGCCTCTTGTCCAGAATTAGTAAAGTACTCTTCCATGTATAAGATGGAAAAAGATTCTAATGTCTTCCCCCCACCTTTCTTTCTGGGCATGTCTTGTATATCTGAATGCCTGGGAGACTAATGAAATCTCTTGGTAATATCTTTGCAGGGAGTGCCTTACTTAGGGAACAGGTGTAGTCCGCAGTACAATAACAGCAGTCTCAGCTTTTGCTACCTGCAGTCTGAATAAACTTTTCTTCATGCTTTGTACTCTCATGCTGTCCTGAAAGATGTCCTGGTTTACTACAGTTTACTACATCAAAATCTTTGGGGAAAGAGTTGGAAATCTTGCCAAAACATGCTATATGCTCTAGGAGGTAAGAGAGGCTAATAAGTTTAAAAGCAGACAAAACCAAACCCAAAGTTGATGTATAGGAGCTTTGTATCTCTTGCATGTGAAACAGAATTAAAAGCCTGTAGGAGAATCCCTTTTAATTAAAGTATTAAGGGGTAAGAGTTATATTTGTGGTGTTCTCTTAGTTGTGGTCTTCAGATGCTGTATCTGAAAAGTTAGTTTTGCTGTCTTTGCTTATGTGTAGTTCTTCGTGTCTGTGATTACAGTGATATTTCAGGTTTCATTTGTAAAAGAAAGCTATAGAGGTAGTAAGTTTTGTATTTACAGCTCCTGTAAGGCTGACCTCTGAACTTAAAAGGAATTAAATGAATACATTTCTGCAGTTAACATGTTGTTTATCCCAGAGACACAGCTAGTGACAGACATCTAAGTACAAAATCATAAATCTTCTTTCTATAGAAATAACTTCACTTATTAATTTACTCTATGTTCTTTTGGAATGGGTTGGATGATCTTGCTACATGTTTGTGTTACTTCAGAGCGTCATTTTAGGGGGACAAATGAAGAATGCTTCTTCTAGAATTCAGTGCATTTTAGAACATGGCAATATTGAACTGAATGTTTTTCTTTTACTCCTTTTACAGCAATATAGGCAACCAATTTCCAGGCCACGGTGTACCTGCTGGAGGATTTCCTATGTATCCTGCATTCAGTCCCTTACAGATGATATGGTGGCAACAAATGTATGCACGTCAGTACTACATGCAATAGTAAGTTTGCATTATATTAGGTAGTGCTGAGTTACACTATGGAAAGGAAAGTCTTAAATATTGTTTACAGCATCAAAGTATTTGTGCTTATTTTGTCTGGCTGTGCTGTTTTTATAGTGATAAATTTTGTGCAACTAAATACAAAATCCAGTTTTGTATTGGAATTAGATAATTGTATTAAGTAAAGATTTAAGGAAAAAAGTGCTTTTTTGTTTTGATTTGTACTGTCTGAAACTTTGTTTTCAGTAGTGTAGGAAAGAAGGCAAGAATAGGTTTAGACACTTTGCATGTTTTTTGACAAAAGTTTTATTTGACTTTTTTAGCCAAGCTGCTGTTTCAGCCCAAGTGACTTCCAGCACTGAATCAGCGAGATCTGCAGTTGCTCAGGCTGTAAATTCACAACATGGTCGTGCAAATGAGCCTGCAGCAGTGCCAAATGTAGCTGTCCAAGAGAACAGGCCTGTAAACCCGAATGTTCAGATGAATGCACAGGGAGGTCCAGTAGTTAATGAGGAGGACTTCAACCGGGACTGGCTGGACTGGATGTACACTTTCTCTAGAGCAGCTATTCTTCTGAGCATTGTATACTTCTATTCTTCCTTCAGTCGGTTTGTCATGGTAATGGGAGCCATGCTACTGGTTTATTTGTGAGTACAACAGTTAAGTACAGCTGCAGAGCAGATATATGGGTTATACAGCTAGCGTATAATCTCTTTTAAACTTTGAGAAATGTTTCAAATGTGAAAGTTTAGGCTCTGCTCCTCTTGTATGGTGTGTACAAATTTGAATTTCAAATGAGCAGAGAAGCCATTTTTTTAAAAAAGCATTCCTGGGACCTTTTACAGTAACTTGGTTACCACTTAAAACAGTGTGCTTAAATACTGGTGATATGTACAGGTCAGTATTGTAGAAATGTAGAATTTAAGGATGGAAATTAAGGATGTTGGGATGAGGAGGGAAGTTCATGTAGTAACTGAAGTGTATGCTTGTGTAAACTTAAACTTTACTGCTTGAATATGAAGGGAAAACTGCAGAGCTGTACTCATTTATACATCAAATGTATAGAATTTTGCAGTAAATTGTGTTAGGCAGAGATAAGAGATAACTAACAGTGGATGTCATATCTGGCAGAATTGTAAGGACATCTTAAAAAATGTTAATGATGTATCATGAAGACCATTTTATTAAGATGTATCAATACTGTAGTCATCAGTTCCTTTAGTGAAACAAATATCTTAATGATGTAAAGAGTGAAAACTGACAGTAATGTGATGTTTTTGGACTGATGTCATTCATTGACAGTTTACTTACATGTAGTCTGATCTTTGTGACTTTAAGAGCATACTTGCATGGATTGTTCTGTTTCTGATGCAGGTGTGGTAGTTGAAACTCAAATATAGACATCTGAAAATGTAGGAGAGGCTTACTTAATTTAAAATGGTAATGTGGTTCAAGCCTTAGCTCAAGTTTAAATTGAAAGTCAACTTTGAACTATGAAAATTAAAGCCACCTTTAAAAATAATAAAATGTAAATACTTAAAAATGGGGAAGAGGAGCCCCCCAGTATTCTAAACATTTCATCAGCTAATTATGGAAAACTGCATCTTCTGGCACAGGGTGCTACGAACAGTGCTGCTGAAACCTAGCAAGACCTTTCTTAACCCAGATATCAAAGAATACACATTCTATCTAGAAGTTAAACTTCTGGAAAAATGCAAGGAGCTTCATCCATTTGCAAGCACTTGAAGAACTTACTACAGTAGGTAGGAGAAAATAATTCTTCCTTTCACAAGGTTTTTCAGCTGTTCCATTTTCTTATGTAGACACCAGGCTGGATGGTTCCCCTTTAGGCAAGAGGGAGGCCAGCAACAGGCAGCCAATAATGTGGAAGGGAACCGTGATGGGCAAAATGCAAATAATCCTGATCTTGAGGAGATGGTAAGAGCAGACATATCTTTAAGATTTCTGTATGTTATATTGTAAAGTATATGTAACTACCTGTAGCACAAATCTCGAGTTGGTAATGATTAAGCAGGAAAATGTTATTTCATTTTTTTCCCTCTTACTAGTTGAGTATTGATGTCTGGACAGAAGGACTGACTACTTTGTGAAATATAGCTGGTTCAACCGGAAAGCTCTCAGCGTTATCTTCTCTGTTATGCAGGCTGGTTAAATTTGGTATCTTTCCAGTCTGAAGTAGAGATGATCACTAACTGTCAATCACAGATTTTCTTTGTGCTAGTTATTCTTCAGGAGACTATTCTGAGAAAACTTAATGTAGGACAATGCTGCTCTTAACTTTTGTCAGAGCTCTGAAAGGAAGCAGTTGAATTGTTCAATTTCTGTTTTTAAAGGAACGACTTATGGATGATGGGATTGATGAAGACAGTGGAGAAGATGCAGGTGAAGATGCCAATATAGAGCAGCAGCCTGGATTCATGGCTTCTGCTTGGTCCTTTATTACAACTTTCTTCACGTCACTCATCCCTGAAGGGCCTCCGCAGGTTGGCAATTAAAATGGAAAAGGAACTGTCAGGCAGTCTCAGTAGCCATACATAGAAGTGGAGCAGATTGTAGATGGTTTTAAATACAGTGCAATTTCAGAAAATGTATATTGTTATCTTTTTGATCATGGTGTAAAAAAATGTGTATTTTTTCTTTTGGCTTTCTCATACATCGCATATTTTAAGCACAAGTGGACTACTAAATGCTTTCTTTAAGATTCTTCTTTTTCTGAAGAATGAAATGTAAAGATATTGGTCTTCCATGTTTTGTTTTTAATTTCAGGTGTGTATTACACTGAGGCAAAAACCTTGTACTTAGTCTGCACCATTGCCTCTTTAAAGAGCTGTTAAAAATATGAATGTTGGCAGACTTTTCCAAATGCTGTCTATTCATCTGAATAACTTCAATGTATCTTGTGTTAGTTTTATGCAGGGTATGACTTATCATTTGGGATTTGGAGTTTATGTCATTCCCAAAAGAATGCTGTAAACACCAGGATTACTTGCTAATGGCATGTTGTCTTCATGCCACAAAATACTAAGCCTCTTCTCATATCTTTAGAAAGCTAAAAGCTTTGTCTTGAGGCTATACTGAAGTTCATTAAACTTTGAGATGGTTGACAGCTCTTCAAAGAGAATCAGCAGTGATGGGATAAACTTTAAATGTTTGATACATACAGTACTTTTTAAAAAAAACCATAGATGTACTGGGGAAAAACATGTAAATTAGTTTTTTTAATGAAAAAAAAACTGTTATGGTAACTTTTGGATGTTTATATGCATATCTGAATGCAAACAGTGCATTGTGAAGGATGAGGATATGATTGAGAGTGGAATAAAGTTAATCATGGTGGCATTACTGATATTGACTACAGTGTTATGTTTGTAGCAGTGCATATGCAATTACAGGTAGGAAGAATCTCATCATCAGGATAAGTTTTCTTATTTTTCTGTTCCTTCTAAATTAAGACAAAGAAAATTGTACGTGAGAATAGTATAGTGCTTCTGTCAGTTTTCAATTATCTTTAGATTTTAATCAGTCAAGAAGTTTCACGTATTTTTTTGTCCCTAGTTCTGAAGCGACTGTGTCCTACTGAACTTCAAAGTATCTGCAAAGTTCCAGTTAAACTTTAACCAATAGAAAACTTAAGCAGATTTTTAATTTTCAGGTACAAGGCAAGGCTCTTAAATAAGTCTGAACAGCTGAGAAATAAGGTTTTGTTTTCTGCTCTCATGATGAACTGCTGAAGCTGTGCAATGAAGATTTAAACTTAAAATAACTCTTTTAGTTTTATACTCTGAAACATTTGTCAGGATTTCTAGGCTTCATTGAGAGTTGAATTTAAGCTGGAAAAACTGAACTTGAACAATGATTTTAGACAGCTTAAGGAGAATATATTGTACCTCAGAAAACAACTCTGCTTAAATCTTTCAGAAGGAGAAATAGATGTTTTTAATGGATTATTTTATTTGTTGAATAGGCAGAAATGATGAATAAATCATGTTTGATATGTTTTATTCCCCTATGACTGTGGGGAGCTGCTCTCAATTTAGGTTCTTTCACCCCTTTAACTTGGATGGATCTAACTTGACTAGTATTTTAAAACTATTATAGAAACTTAAGTTTTTAAAGGAATGGCACACAGTGACACTCCAGGATGTCATAAGACTTGCTATTTCTGGAATGCATTGACAAGCTTTTGGCTATTTGGTGTATGTATTCTTCCTACTACTTTTCCCAAAAGCTTGGTTTTTGTCTTGTCTTGCAGTTAGTGTCTGTATAACCTGTGCAGTTATGACCTACTGGTGTCCAGCTACTAACAGGTGTTAACTGCTTCTTGCTGTCATTGTAATTGTTCAGGTATCTGTTCGCTTTCCATGCGCTGGCAGTAAGCTTCTATTATTAGCAGACTAGATTAAGAAAGTGGCTCTTACGCTGCCAATCCCAACTTGGTTAAAAAGGGCAAAATTGTTATTTTGCTTCCTTGTATTGAGACAAGGAGAAATTTGATTATAGGTTACACAATGTTGAGACAGTGAAATGGCAAATCCTGATAGTTGGTTAGGTATTGAGGGAGGTTGGTCTGAGTGTTTTAACCAGATCATGGTGCTGGAGCGACGACTTAAAGAAGCCTGATTTCAGTGAGAACATCTTAACGTCATTGAACTTCTGTGCTTCCAGAATCTTACTGAGATCTAAGCAAGGAAAAATGAGAAGACTGTTACTGAGAGAAACAAGTAAGAAATAAGAAAGAGATGAAGCATTAGCAAAAAGTAGTGAAAGTTGAAAGCAGAGGGGAGAGGATGTGATAGTGAATAATTACTCACAAGCATTAAAGAGCAGGCTGAGGTAAGAGGTACTTTTTTTTCTTCTCAGAAAACAAAAAGCTTGATGAAAATTGGTTGGCTCAGGTCTTTGTTTATGAGTTTTTGGGTGATTTTGGCATAGAGTTGAACAGCATGGAATATGTAACAAGTCATGATAGAGAAGAAAACCCTAGGAAAACAGTTATATCTGTATATCCTTCTTGTAGAAAGTCTTATAGTGTAAAACAAAACTCAATTATATAGCGTATGGCATAGGCAAAGCTAGATGTTGAATGATTTTGAATCTGTAGCATGGGATGAAATAAGAGGCATGAGTATTTGGGCAGCGCAGGATGTGACTTAGTATTAATGGTTCTGTAACATGCCTGTGCATCACCCACCATCTTTGAATACAGAAAGTGATTGAAATTCATTCTTTCCTTCACCTTACAGAAAGACATGAAATGTCAGATACTCAACATTTAGAAGAGGTCTGTGCATCTACTAGCATGTCTATGCTAGCATATTCAACATCTTCAGAATGTGTTAAGGTAGAGAGAGAAGCACTAGATCAAAGCATATTCCATCCATAACACTTGTTAATGCTGTGAAGAGGCAGATAAGATCACAGTACTAATTCAGGAGGTGTGTGAAAAGAGCATACGTTAGCAGCTGCTCTTCTGCATGATTTCTTGGTATCTTGGAATTGTGCTTACTCTAAAAATACTTCACAACTGATGTGTGTCTCTATGTTCTTTCAATGACTTCTTGATCACAATTTACATTGTATTTAGCAATGCCACTGTATAACAAACAAGTATAGCATAAACTAGGGTAATATTGGGTGTAAAATAATGGTTAAAGAGATCCTTTTTCTCCTGTTAACTTAATTATGAGCTTGTAAGCTCCTCTCATGCTACTCATACATTGTTTTGGAGACCTTTACGGGCAGCCTTGACATTCCAGTGCTCCTTGTTGCTTTTATGTTCATGTAACACATAGAGCAGCTCTTTAAGAAGAGGTGGCTCCTGTTTCAGATGTATTCCACTGCTGCCTTACCATTGCTGCAGAAGAGGGAAAATATAATTGCGTGTGAGGTTGGTAATGGTAGCAGGTGATGTGAAATCACTTAATTCTCTTGTATGGTATGAATAATCATGTTTCTGCTGTCTGTTTTCTGTACAATCTAAAAGCTTTCTAGCATAAGCCTTTTCTTTATCAGCCTTTGATACTGCAAAGAACTTCGAAATTTACCCCAGCATAGTAATTGTGAACTCACGGGACTTTTCTGGATATGTTCGGATGGGCAATCGGGTACAATTGCAGCCAAACTAGATGTGCCCTTGTTAATTAAGTTGCAGGACTGTATTTATTCTGGTGTAAGCTAGATGCCAAAGTATCCAGGCTGGTGCTCTATTACTTTTGCTGGGTAAGTTTTAATGCTTTAATTATTGAGAGTTAACTAAATTAAGTTCTGTATAGCTTTACATACGGATGATTTCTTTCAGATTGCAGCATAAGTATAGGCAGGATGATGCAAACTGGGACATGAGTTACTTTATTGCAACCCTTGTTTGTTTCAAAGCTGCTGCTCGTTTGAGTAACAAGTTAACATGAGGTAATAAAAACATCTTGTGCCTCCCATTCCAAAACCAGGATTCAGCTGCTCTGCATGGCAGTAGTCTCGCGTGAGTGTGGGCCTCTAAAGTGCCTGTTCAGCTGGTTGGAGAGGACGGAAACAAATACTGGATCTGGAAGAACTATACCATAAAAAGGCTAGAACTGGTTAACTTTTTTCCCCTTAAAGAGGCAAGTAGTGTCCTGTGGGAGAATGTCCCAACTACATAATGTTTTCACTTTGTTTACCAAGACACTAATTTTGCTTGTTTTGAAGCTTTATGGTTTGTTTAAACAACATAGGGAAGTGTTGCTGTATAACAGTTTGTTTTTTCTTTTTTGGTAAAGAAACGGTATCCATGATACTGACATAATTTCACTGCTAGGGTTATTGTTAGGGTCTGGGATAGGGAAGCTGAAGACTGTGGTCATTCTGCTGATCTTTGTGTAACCTTTCACTTGATGTTTTGGTCTGCAGGCTTTACTGTAATAAAACTTCTCAGAGCTGTGGCAGGGAAAGAGGGATTATAATCCTATGATTTTTTTTCCATAAAATACTGATAATTGTTTTTTGTCCTTATACAGTTTAGCTGCCCTAGGGGAAAAAAAAATAATGCAAAACTAGCAGTCATTTTTGGAGTAGGGAGCTTACACCAGGGCAGCTGCAATAGGTAGTTTAAATCTCATAGTGGTTAGGTATAAGTATGTAAGTAGGACAAAATATCCAGAAAGACCAATGGTGATTTTTTCTTAGCCTCATAGAAATCCTTTGAGAGAGAATATACATTGAGGGGTTTGAGACAGAAGTAAACAGAGTTGTGGGTATGTTCATTTATAAAATCTGGGGTTTGTGTGTGTGTTTTCTTCAGAAAGATTGTACCTGACCTTCACTGCTGGTTAGAAAGGAAAGCCAGAACCTGGTATTTGTGTTAAAGTTAGCATGTTTGGGTGGCTTTTTTGAAGTGTTTTGGTTAGTAACCTGATGCAAGGTTAAATTGTAGTGATAAAATAACCACAGTGATGTGAAAATACACTGCTGTAAAAATAAATGAGCAATTTGTCTAGCCAGTGAGAACTTGATACTCTAATTTGTTAACCAGAGATAATTAAGGAAATGAGTAATAGACAAAATAAGAAAACCTGTAACGTATGATAGAATAATTCTCAGGAGCCTTTCTTGAGGGAGGTGTTAAGGTCACCCCGTTCTTTAAGCGTATGTTGGATGCAACCAGAACAGAAACCTGGCTGGGATGATAAAGTGCACTGACTGACTGAGGACAGCCAGACAGCAGCGCTTCTCAAATACCCCACTAGATGGTGGCACAATCTAGCCCCTGCTGCTGTAACTGCCTGACTTCAGCTCTGTGATACCAGGTAAGCATGGTCCTTAGAAAGCATTATTTTTATCACGATTTCTTGACTCTTGGGCAAAAACAAACAAACAAAAAAACAACAGCCTGTGCAAGCACTGTTTTTGACAGCAGGAAGGTATGGCATGGCAGCTGAATCTGGCCTTGGATGGCAGACATCAAGAGTGGTTCTAATGTGTGTATGGTGTGTGATGCTTTGGAGCAAACTGATACAGAGTCCTGCTGGCCTAATGTATTGCAGAAGATGGAACTTGCCCAGGGAGAAGTTTGTCTTTTGATATCAAAGACTTTGGTAGTTTATGCCAGGAGCACACATCCTTTGTACAAATCCATGTCCCAGGTTCAGTGTAACTACATCCTTTTATAGAAGGAAAGCCTGGTAAGGGCTTGTCCTCCTGCATCGGTGAGTTGCTGATGTTAGTTAACACACCGAGTGGACATTGTGCATTTCAAAATACGTTTTGTCACTTCTACCAAGTATTTTAGCTAGCAGTGGGCATGGCACACATCTTCATGAGACAGCTGGTACTTAATGGAAGGTTGTGTGGCTTTCCTTTCCTTCAAAACAAAAAACAACAACAAAAAAGAACAACTGCCAACCAAACCCTTCTGGGGTTCTGTCAGCAGAAGTGAATTATTTTAAGTGACATGAAGGTTGACCATTCCTTCACAGTCAAAAGATGCAAGTCCTGCTTGAAATAAGTGGATAAAGTATTGTGAGGGAACTGTGAAATCGCTCCCATTGTTGTATCTCTTTTCTTGCTTAAGGGCTTCGTATTCAAGACTGTTTCTGAACAGTTGTGTTTCTAGTTTGTCTGTTCCTGAGTAGTTGGATTCTCACATTCAGATGCATGTTGTAATGCTCCTGCTTGGTGAAGTATTGCTGTAGCAAGTTAGACACCCTGCTGTCTTCATGTGGCTGAAAAAAACCATCCTCCTGATTATATGACATAGAGCTGTCTCTGGGAAATGTGGAAACATCAGTTTATTGGGCTGTATGCTAGTTTTTTAACAATTATTTTTATTTTTTTCATGTCACACAGAGGTAAGATGTAACACAAGTTATAGTAACAAGTTATAGAATGAACATTAATTAGCTTGATTGTCTGACTTGATCTTGATGTGCCTTAGGTTAGTCTTCCTACATCTTAATTATAATGCCAAAGATGGCACAAGTTTTCCTAGCAAACTGCGATGACAATGCACTGCTCTTGAGAACAACTATTTTTAATTGCTGAAGCAAATATTCATCTTAAGTCATCCAAATAAGTTTCCCACTAAAAATGGTGGCTGATGGATGACAACTGATACCTTTTTAATGTTATTTTGCTAACTGCATTACTTTGAGAGCTGGAATTCAAATCAAGCGCTTGAGGTCCATTGCAGAGTGATGTGACAGTATCTCCAGAGCTCTGGTGCTGTGCTATATAATACTGGTGACATTATTCAGTGCTACAACATGGCACCAGGCAGGGACTGAGATCTGTAGAGGCTGTCATTTTTATGATGTTTACAAAGGCTGTAACAATTACTTGGTCTGATTCACAGAATCATCTAGGTTGGAAGAGACCTCCAAGATCACCTAGTCCAACCTCTGACCTAACACTAACAAGTCCTCCACTAAACCATATCACTAAGCTCTACATCTAAACATCTTTTAAAGACCTCCAGGGATGATATCTCAACCACTTCCCTGGCCAGCCCATTCCAATGCCTAACAACCCTTTCAGTAAAGAAGTCTTTTCTAATATCCAACCTAAACCTCTCCTGGCACAACTTTAGCCCATTCCCCCTCGTCCTGTCACCAGGCACGTGGGAGAATAGACCAACCCCCACCTTGCTACAGCCTCCTTTAAGGTACCTCTAGAGTGCGATAAGGTCGCCCCTGAGCCTCCTCTTCTCCAGGCTGAACAACCCCAGCTCCCTCAGCCACTCCTCGTAAGACTTGTTCTCCAGACCCCTCACCAGCTTTGTTGCCATTCTCTGGACACACTCGAACACCCCCATGTCCTTCTTGTAGCGAGGGGCCCAAAACTGAACACAGTACTCGAGGTGCGGCCTCACCAGAGCTGAGTACAGGTGGAATTCCCAGCTTGGGCACATGAGCAGATCTTCTGATCCAACGGAGGTGGGCAGCATGTCATGGCATGAGCACTGCTCAGCAGCAGAAACATCTTCAGATGATGTTGCTGTCAAAGACGCTGTCTTACGAGACTATAGCCATGGTTCCAAAGTCCAGTTCAGGAAAAAGGAATGTGCATTTTTAAGGCACTAAACTGGTGTAGACAACATCTTAGTTTTGCATTTCAAATGAAGTATGTGTAAGTAAACTGTAAGCAGAACCCTGATACTGTTTGCCTTCTTCATCTGGTGGGTGTGTATTATATGATGACAATTAATAAGCTGTGTGGATTTGGGCCTGCTTGCACTGTACAAATATCTGGCCCCCAAATGTCAAGCTTATATGAACTAATACTGCCTAAGCACGAGACAGGTACATAACTTCGTATATACAGGAAATATATCCTTTGGTTTCTCTCTGCCTTGGGCTGCTTGTGTCTAGAGTTGGTCTTTATGTCCTCTTACAGGTGACTACAAGCACCCAAAAGATGGGAAATTTTCTTCTGTCACCCTCTACTGGCCTAATTTCCCTTTTTGTGACTGCAGTTTAAGGACCTTCTGTGTGTAAAATGGGAGGCATAGATTATAGTGACAACTATACAGTTGAGGTTTGTTTTTCTTGATCTTAGATTTTTTTTTTTGTTAGGCTGGTGCAGCTTGAACGTGGGCAGCTGTGGAAAAACTGTTTCAGATGGCAATGCTTAGGGAATACGTTGTGAGGAGGAACTGTTTCTTGGGAGGGTCTCTTCCTTTTCGCTGTGTGTTTGTAAGTGTTTTGAGATGTTTGTCTTGAAGCAGAACTGCAATATTTATTGAAGGAAAACAACAAGCTGAAGAACTTATGAAAAAAAGTAGGCTTTACAGTAGTGATTTTTTTGTGTGTGTGATAAAGAGAAAATAATCAATAGCTGTCTGTGCATTTTCATTCCATTGCATGTATCCAGGGTGATTTCTCTTTGGCTAGCACAGTGTTTAATACTGCTGTTGGGGCCTCTGTTACTGTAGACAAAGATCCTGGCCTCTTTTGTACATTCAGAGCTGTTGCTGAAAAGTTGGGAGTTGGCTCTTGTGATGTATAAAAGCACTGAATGATGTCTTGGAAAAATCTGTGCTTTTTCCTCAGCTCTTCACTCCTCTCCCAGCAATTCTGTGTCAGTTCAAGAACTGGGCTTGCCAATGATTTTAAATTGTATCAGGACTATTGTGAAGAGTTTGGCAATATGAAATACCACTGATTGAGAGGGAGATTGTGAAAACACCTCCCATAAGATACCAGGTTAAATTCCATTTCTATTCCATTTCTGTGTTTCTTGGTGAGGGTATCCCAGTTCATATGGTATAATTGCCTATCACTGAGTATCTGCAATGTGTCAACAGTACCAAGAATAACAAGGTCATAGATACAATTAATTTTATTTTTAAATCAGGTGTCTGAGAGCAAGTAGTAGCATCATTGAAACAAGTTTGGAGATCTTTTTTGACTCTGTAGAAGTACCATGGAATTTATTTTGTCCTTAATCTGAGAGCTTGCTTCTTTAGTACCCACATCACAGATCACAGAATGGTTTGGGTTGGAAGTGACCTTAAAGGTCCCCCAGTTCCAACCTCCTGCCATGGGCAGGGACACCTCCCACCAGACCAGGTTGCCCAAAGCCCCATGCAGTCTGGCCTTGAACACCTCTAGGGATGGGGCATCCACAGCTTCTCTGGGCAACTTGTGCTAGTGCCTCACCACTGTTCTACAGGGAAGAATTTCTTCCTAACCTCTAATCTAAATCTCCCCTCTCTTAGTTTAAAACCATCCCCCCTTGCCCTGCCGTTATCTGACTGAGGAAAAAGTTGCTCTCCATTTCTTTTATAAGCCCCCTTTAAGTATTGAAAAGCTGCAATGAGGTCACCCCGGAGCCTTCTCTTCTTTAGGCTGAACAGCCCCACCTCTCAGCCTTCCTTCGTAGGAGATGCTGCAGCTTAATATTCTCCGTCTCTTGTGATGCAAAAAGACAAAGAAATTAGGTCAAGGAGCATTAATGGTGTTTTCTTGTTTTTAAGTTTAACAGAAAAATTCCAGTTTACTGCGCTACGTTTCTGTCTGTATAGGATTTTCCATTTTTAAGAGGAAAAATTGTAATTGCAAATATGGATAATGATCATCTCTAAAAATCAATTTGTTTTTGATTTTTAATGGCTACATTAAAGTTTTTCCCCATTGTAATTTAATAGCTATGGTGACCTTCCTTGTAGGGATAAGAGACTGACTCACTCTGTACAGTCACATACACTCACATTGAGTTATACATACATCGAAGCAGCTGCTGTTCAGTTCGGTATAGTCTACTTGCATACATCAGCAGAATCTGCTGTGACTTTTTGTAGGGGCCTACACTGAGATTTTTTTTTTACCTTTTAGTTGCAGTAAATGAACAGTCAGTTGCTTGGTTTCAATGAAGATATGGAGCTGACCTTGGCACAAAAACCATAAAGGCAAGTTATTCCAGATTAGGGGGCCCAGCAACCAGAGCCATGAAGTTTCTATGAGGGTGACTAGACACTAAACCTGTGGAGTCTTTATTATCCTTAAGTTGTTTGTATGTTAAATATTGCTTGACAGTCTAGATAATTCATGGCATATAGGTGTAGCTAGATATAACGGTGTAGTTCAGGCATGGATTGGATGAAGTGGTGGGCACTCAAAATTTGCAGGTTCCATTTCATGCCCATTCCCCAGCAGAATGGACCAAGGTGACCTCTGCAGTATGGGAAAATAGTAATGAATTAAAGCACTAGCGTTCTGCAGGGGGTCTGTGTGACACTGCAGGGGGGTGGGTAAGCAAAGCAAGTTAGTGATGCTACTGGTAGCTTAACAGCACACAGGGTGTGGGCAGGGGTATTTGACCATAGGGAAGCTTTCATAGGCTCTTTGAGTGATGACCACTGCACATCTCTTCCACACGGGATGTTGCTCTGAGGGGCAGAGTGTAGCTGGCTGGAGGAGATGCTAGTGAGCGGTAGAACTGACCTAGTAAGTGCAGACCGTGGGAGGTTTGGTGGTGTCTGCACACAAACAGAAGAGAGACACAGGATACAGTAGTAGGTACATGAATACCAGGGCTGAAGGATGCATGTCTGCAAATGCTAATTTTGGTGAGAGCAGAGTCAGGGATGTGACACAGATTACTGGAGAAATAATAAAGCCTATCTCAGTTAAGGAACAAGGCGCATATATGATTACAGAATCACTTCTGTTTTTAAAAAATACAATTGCTTGTGTTGAGGCAAGGTGTTATTAACACAAATATGTAATAAACATTATTGTGATGGAGTCCTGAATTACTGGTGAATGATCTTGGTGGGATTGCAAATACATTTTGGGAGCAGATTATAAAAGAAAATCAGGTATTTAAAGAGGTATACTGTTCAGGAAAGATCAATAAAACTGAAGGGATTGGTAATTCTATGTTCATGGTATGACAGGTGAAGCAAAAAAGTGTAACACTGGCCAAGTAGACTCACTTTGCATTAAATATTTATGAAAAGGATGGTTTAAAAAAATAAAAATCTACTGGTGTGGTGTTAGACTAGGCTAAGATTTAGAAATTGGTAGATTTCTATAATTAAATCTGAGCAGGAAGTATAGATAGGGGAAAAACAGCAGCTAGAATTAGTTAGATCTAGGTGTTCTTGTGTCCTCTATGTGGCAGATTTCTTTCCTCATTAGGCATTGGCCTACTAAGAGTCAGCGGTATTGCAGACTTATTCATGCTCAGCAGCAAGCATGTTGCCAAAGAACTGGTTATCAAAACCAAACCGAACTGCTGGGATTGATTGAATGCCAATAGTGTTCCTTTAGATAAAAGAGCAATTAAAGAAAGCTGATTTGTTTCATTTCAAGAAAGCAAACTTTGTGAGATGATGGGTAGTAACAAGTCAAGTAAGGGGGAGTACTGAGCTCAAGGACTTGGCTGTAGAGGAATACTGAAACTTGACATCAGAAGTGCAGAACCTCTCTTGACTTTGAAGAAAAAAGCTTTATAGGGAAGTGTTGCAGAGACAGTTGGAACATGAAATGTCATGTCTGGCAGAGTGGATTTTATGGTGCTTTGAGAGAATTTATTGGTTTAGATGGATAAGATAGGGAAGAATACAAAAGCTAGATAAAGAAGAGATAACAGGAAGTTTTGTTGACAGGGGGATTACAGGGCTGGAGACATGTTTTGAAACATAGCCTTGAGGAAAAAAATCATATTGAATAGTTCAATTCATGATCTTGCATAAAAACTAGCAGCGTCTTTAAGGACAGATTAACATGAGCACTCAGAGGATAATGGAGTAATGTCTCCTTCCCTTTGGCTTTTCCAGTGCTTGGTTGTATGTTGTGGTTACAGTTGTCCTGGCCAGAACGCTTCTGTGGCCAGGCTTGAGTGCCAATGAAACTTGCTCCTGACATGATGTTATGAGGCACCAGCAACATGAAAAAGATGGTGATGATATTCTTCAGTGAGGACTGGGCTAGAGAATATGGGGTGAAATGCAGCAATGCCAAGAGTTAAGTGAAGAATTGAGTGGATAATTTCAAGAATTGCTGTTATAAACTGAAAGCATATCAACTTGGAACCAGCAAAGAATGCTGGGCATGTTAGGTTATCAGAGGTTTGCAAGGAATCATAGGTGTGAAGTAACCATGAAAAAAGTATCTGTAGTCCTGATATCTTAGATACCTGAGATGAAATACTGGCAGAAGGGCAGAAATTATTAACACCACTATTAATTTGATGTTAATTTGCAGTGCATATGGTTCCTGTAACCCACTTTCACCATAGGTGATCTCAAAACTGGAATGAGCACTTAGGATGGGGCACTTGGATGACCAGGAGAATTTTGAGAACTAACCATGGGAGACTTCAGGAGTTTAAATCATCTAATATGGGTGTTGAGAAATGACACAGTTGTTGCCTGTGAATACATCAAGGGAATAAACTCCAGCAGGGAAAACAGCCTGTAGTGTAAAGGGCAAACCTGTCATGAAGAGAAATGGATATAAGCTCAAAGATGAAAATTTGAGCCAGAAGATGATTCTTAACTACGAAAGTGGTGTCATCCCAAAAAGAGTGATGGGGATGAAGGTTACAGGTACATTTAGCATGATTCTTGAGAAATCCTGTGACAGAGCAGAAGTCCCTTTCAGTTCTCTGGTCTGGTGCCCTGTTACCAGTGTGTGCTTACAGAGTTTGCAGTTTGTGAGGAATCATACCAGTGATACCATATCCCACTGATATGTCACATATTTCATGTGCGAGGTGAAGCATCAGACTTGGAATCTATTCTCAGTACCAAAAGTAAGTAAGACTTCTCTGAAAAATCCAATTAGAGTCCTGAAGAAGCTCAGTTATCTGTATTTTATTTTTATGCATCTTCCAAAAGACTAATAATAGTTGCTTTGGGGACTTCAGGGAGCTTTCATTCCTTAAACTATTGTCCCTGTCAAAAGAATATTTTGGACTGGTACTGGATTTTTCCGGACTGTTGAAGATTCGAGGAAAAAAATTATTAGGTGCCAGCAGTTTAAGTTGGATTGTGTTTAGATTTTTTTTGCATGTAACAAAGTCTATTATTAAGGATACTGTGAATGACTGCTCTTACACTTTAAAACAGTTTTTCATTTCTGGATAAATGCAGCTCTGAGCGTCTTTGAAATCTTGCCTGCTGAAATGATGTTAGGCAAGTCTCAGTTCCTGTGTGCAGTAGATTTGACCCTCTGTCCTTAACTCAGCTGTTATCCTTTTTACTCTGAGTACAATGCTGGCTTAAAAAAAAAAAAGATACATGGTTATTAATATCAGTATGGCAATGCTCTTTAACCTCCTATCACTTAAAACAGTTCTTGAACTCTGGAAAGCGGAGTGTCCAGTGAACTGCCTACCTCACTAGGCTGCCTGTAAGCTACAGTCACAATTGCTGTCCCAGTCCTGCCACTATGTGCCTGTGGTTGCACAGGAGACTTCTCCCCTGGTCATTGGCACGTTGGTTTGGAGGCTACTGAGGTCATGGAGTCCTGGGTCTCAGACACAAATAAGAAAAGGCACAGATAAAGAAAAACAAAGAAATGTAAGAGACAAGAAAGATGTAAAAATGCTATAATGAACTCGTGTGTCTTGAGAAAACCTCTAATCTAATGAGAATGGATTTTGTTTGAGAGATTGTACTAGTACAATTAATTATTCATGGCAACGACGTCATTAGGATTTCATTTTATTTAAAGGCCTCTAAGTGACTTGGAAAATTGGGTTAAGCTGAAGAGGAGTTTCAGGAGAGAGCAAAGCTTTTCATTTTATTGGCTTTGTCTAACATTTTCTAGAGAGCTATTAGAAATACAAACAAATTATACTCGAGCTCTAAAATTCCTGTGTTAAATATGGGCATAAATTTGAACCACGTAAATACAAGATTTGGGCCAAATTGGAAACTAGATGGCTTTTTGTGGAACCAGCTAGACACCCTTTAAGTGGCCTACTGGTCACTAGGTGGGGAATTGCTGTATTTCACTGTATTTCAGCACATTAACATCAACCAGTGATCAGTGGCTCTTTCTGTTTCTAAACTCTGATTCCTAATGTTTCCTATAGTGGAATATGGGACTGTAGAGCCGGCCTTCTTGTCCTGCAGTAGCTTAAGTTTGGGCACAAACAGAACCATGGGGCCGTTCCCCTAAAACCAGAACAGCTTTAGGTTAGGTATGTCCAGAACCAAATTCATTGCATCTTTGCCTTAGTAGAAAGGAAGGGCAGAACTGTTTCTAGAAACCAGTAGTGGATAGACCTCTCCTTCATGTACAGTAGCCCAAGCTGTTTGTATTTGACTAAACCACCATGTGTACTGCTCCTACTGACATACAAAAGCTCTTTCCTAGATGTCTTCTGCCTTCCCTGGAGAGAACAAGCACTATGCCAGCCCCAGCAGGAGGGCTTGCATGCCCACAGGGAGCAGTGTCCTGTCACCTGATAACACAAAGCACAGGGGATGGGTATGTGGATTATCCTTCTCTGCTACCCTGGTAAATTTATACCTGATTCACAGACTGGACAGCTAACTAACATTTCAGTGCTGCTGGGTTTTATTTTTTTTGAACACATGGACACTAGCCTGGGAACTATCCAGGCCTCTGAGTGTTTAAAAAATCTGGTTTTCTTTTTCTTTTCATAATGTTTATTTGTTCCTTTCCTTGTAATTCTCCCTGTTAACTCATGGACATCATTCAGGGACAGATTTAAATCGAAGCAGACAGACTCCAGTTCTGCTCTGTCCTCTGAACAGTGGAGATTTGTTTAAAAGTGCTGTCAGGAGAGCACTTGGTATGACTGGAATGCACATGGCTTTATTTTTCATTTCATATCATGTGCGAAGTAACCCAGCTATAACTTGAGATGGCTCTTCACATGGCCGTGGTGGTGGTACCCTCTCTGCTGTGTTTGGCTGAGGGTTGTGTAAATTATTTATAACAGCTTACTGGAGACATTCACAAACAATGGAGTGGCCACTGAGAGGAACATGGGGGACAAAGCTCATATGAACCTAGACTTGAGGCCTTGAGAAATTACATTGGGCAATGGCTCTTAAAAATGAAAGAACATGTGTCTAACTACTGGTCTGGATCCAGTTTCAGGCTTTGCCTTGCCTGAAACTGAGAAACAATCACTCTTGCTTTGATGTCTGGAAGGGTTCGTTTTGCAATGTTTATATCTAGCTGACACTAGGAGGGAAAAATCCTACTGAAATCTTCTAATTAAGAAGTTTCAGTAAGACAATTGCCATTTGCCTTGTCTTACATGAAAATCTACAGCAGTCTGCAAGCTGCAAAGCTCATTCTCACCTGGATGATAAGCAGGGCCACTGCAAGGTTTTGCTGGTGTGATTGGTATCACCTGGGTCAATCCACAGTCAGAAGAAAAACCAGCAGTTGTTGCTGATTTGCTGAAGCTGGGACTTGCAAGTGGCATCTCCCAGGTGGTATCATGGGCATCTTGCTGTAGCTGCAGCCCAGCCATGCTTTTAATGGTGTACATCACACAAGTGCAGGGGGTGGATATTCCTCTTCCTTCTGGTGGTGTACTTGAGACTGCTTAGTTTTCTCTAGCTGCAGCCAGGGAGGTTTGGAAATGTCTTCCCACAGTGTCCCATCTTAATCAGTCTGAATAGGTGATTCTCTGGGGCTCTGAAATCTCTCCTGGGGCCCTGCTCCTGGTCCACACCAGAACAAAAACTTTGGTACTTTAAATATGTGGGCTTACAACCTCCCCTAGCTTCTAATAGATGGAATGTGGCTGCAGTCTTAGTGTTTATTTAGGTTTCAAGAAGAAAGAACCACAGAAAGAAAGAAAAAAAATCTATCCAAATAGTAAAACATTTTCTCCTGATGACTTTTTGATGACATTATTTTGGTGGCTAGACACTTGGCTTTACAATATGTAAATACTCATTTGTTTTCCCATATGAGGAGAAAATTCAAGTCAAATAAATTTGAGTCCTAGTACTTCCATTTCTCACCTTTTCAAAATTCCCTATTATTTTTGCAACTAAGTAATGTGTTTGACTAACCATTCTTTTTTTTTTCCCCATGAATGACCTTGGGTAAACACAATAATTTAAGAAATACAGGTGAAAAGTAACTTCTCTGTACAGTGATCCTAGCACAGAACAATTCTTTTATCATTCGTGGTCTCTCATGGCAAATGTAAAGCTTAATCCTGTACATGAAAGTTGACTGGATGATCCTTAACTCATGAAAATGGTTTTCCTTTGGTACTGGCTTACACAGAACTGAATTACTCTTCCTGGGAATATAATGGCACTATTTTAGCTGTTGAAGTGCTGTTTTGTTTTTCTAATCATCCGTTATAAAAACTCAGTCATCCAGACCCTTTCTAAGCAACACTTCTGAGGATTTCCTTCAGCTCCCACCCAATTTTTATCCAAGTGAATTTCAAAACCCTTCTTCATTTTGTTAGAGCAGTGTTTTAGTAGCCAGACAGCAGCCTGGCTGAAACAGGGCTGTACAAGTATGTAAACACAGGTCCAAATTCTGCCACTGGATATGCAGAGGTTTGTGTTTGTGGGCTCAGTCCGCTCAATGCTCTGCTTCAGAGATACTTGCGCACTTTGATCCTGTTGACTTCAGTGAGAACGAGTATCTCCTTTGTTTAAGATTAACAGTTTTCCTCAATTGGGGTGGATTTTGATATGTCCCCACCTTGGAGTATTTATTTAACAAGTTAACCCATCCCTTTGGGAAAGAGGAGAGACTTTTTTTTCACTGTTCTTTGTAAGGAGGAGCAATAGTTCCTCCCTCAGGGTAATATAGAGGAATGTGGTGTAGTCCTAGGACAGGAGTTACTGATTGCTTTGGTTCCATTAAGGGTCCCAGACCAAAAATCCTGCAGTACAGGCTAGTAAACCAGGGAAAATCCTAAAGAAGGATGACACCATATGTTTTCTCTCATAAGAAGAAACATATTAGTCAGAAGTGCTAATGGCATCTCCTAAGCTCTGTTATCTCAGGATGAGATGACTTGAAAAAAACATCAGCTGGGAGAAAGCTGATTCCCAGCTACAGCTGATATGAATTAGCATAGCCCTGGCAGGAGCCTGTAGGAAGGCTAGGAGCCAGGGGGCTGTTGGTTTTGTGCAGCTGGCAGGAGAGGATTTAATGCAGCTGGGTTTGCAATGGGTGGTGGGAGTTGGGGTTGGTTGGGCTGGTTTGGCTTGAGTTAGTGCTGTGAGGGGCTAGGAAGCTTCTAGGCCTTGAGGGCTGTGCTGATAAGTACAGCTTTCAGGAGTGTTGGAGCTCCCTGGACTAACAGCAAAATGCTGTAGGTGGATGTGAGCAGAAAGGGTAGCTCTAGAAAGTTTGTAAAAGAAAATAAAAAACAGGTGGGGAGAGTTAGATGCTATCTTCTGATGGATGCCATTCCTTTGATTAGGGCAGACTGGTGTGACTATGCGGGAAGCCACCTGGGGCTATGAGGTAAGTAGAAAACTGACTGGCTTTGGTGGAGTCTGGTAAGAGAGGGGAGTGAATGCTTTCCTGAAAAGGAGGGGGGTAAAAATGTTGTGCAACTGTTAGTTTTTTTTTAATTTTAAGACAGAGCAGGGAAATACAAAGCACAATGAAGTAAATCAGCAATATGAAGCCTGAAGTCACTTGCTAAGACTTCTCAAAGGCACCTGGATGTCTAGTTCCCATCCCACCATGATGCCTTCAGTAGCTAGGAAACGCTTCAGTAATTCAGACTTGAACAGAGCTGAAGTGGAAAGGGACAGCTGACAAAGCTGTGCTGGAGACGATTCAGTTTGGTTCAGCAGAGCTGGCTGCTAAAAAAAAAACGCCTCTAGCGAGCTCTGTCTTGGCTGTCTCCTCCCCTGGGAGTTGTGTTGCTTGTGCTGGACTTGTTGCGTGGTTCCTCCCTCGCTTCTTCCCCTTAGTGTTTGCAGGCTTGGACTTTCCCCTAGAACTGGCTGATGTATGTTAGTTTGACATCACACCCCGGCAGTGATAAGCATGTGCCTGCTTTCTTTTTGAGCTGGAGGTTGTTTAAATACATTGGTGAGGCACCGTGTACTGGGAAGTAGGAATAATAAACTTTTGAGGACTCTAGGCTCCTGGCTGGTGCTGGGAGAATGAGTGATGAAGGCTTTTGCCTGCAAATCCTAGTGTGAGAAGGGCCTCTCCTTTTGGTCCAGTGAACCTCTGTATGTGGGTGCTGGATAAGGTGGCAGCCATGTACTTATGTGAAATGACTTGTCGTGTTTCTCCTATCACGTCCCAGAACACTGGGAACAAAAATCTTTCCTATTTGAAGGTGAGGGGGGAAAAAAAGTGTGTAGATTTAATGAAAATATGAGTTTTGTTATTTTTTGTCCAGCCCTTACTTTGTTTGCTTAGCTCAGTTAAAACAAGGGAAAACTAAGAGCTATTCAGTTTGGTGCCTGCTTCTCAAAAACTATAAATGTGAATTCCCCTTACTGGGAATAAATTCCGCTTATTGGGAATAAGTGTTCCTTATTGATCTTTTAATGCTTTGCTAACAGATAGGTACCTAAGTTGTATGGTACTTCCTAACGTTGGATGTTATTTTCCTGATTTAGCGCATACAGCTGTCTGGATTGCTGTACAGTTTATTTTTTTTAGCAGCTAAATGTTCAGTGCTGAGGAGTAATCCTCCCTCTTGGAGCCAGCTCCTCTCCCAGTTGGACCTCTAAATTGCGCCTCAAAGCTTTACAGGAACTGGAAGTTGAGACCCATTTATAATGTTCTTTTAACTGCTGCTGCATTTCAAGCGTGTTATGGCTGTGCTTGAACTGTAAACTGCCTACCCAGGTACCTGCAGGAATTAGGTCTGAGCTCAGCAAAGACTGAGTGCTAAAATCATGTTACTGAGCTGAATTCTGAATTGGAGTACCGCTGCAATTATGGTAGTGACCATAGTATAGGCATAACACAATTAGACATTCCCGAATATCCCATTAGGCACCTAATACTCTCCAAATTCTGGATTTAAGTTGTCTGGGTGCTCTTTGTGTTACAGCTGTGGCAGTTTAAATTCCCCAAAAACTTTTAAAAGGTTGTAAGTCTTTAAATTCATTGTGTGTTCTGCTTCTAAATTGAAAAGCCTGTGTATTACAGAAAGGTTAAAGTGGGAAGGAGCCTCTGAAGGTCGCGTGGTCCAACTCTCTTTTTTGGGGGTCTCATAATAGGACCCAGCACTCCAGGTGTGGCCTCCCGAGCCCTGAGTAGAGGTGAAGGATCACTTCTCTTGACCTGCTGCTGATGCTTTATCTAATGCAGCCAACACTGGTGTTAGCTGTCTTAGCAGCAAGGGCACATTGCTGAGTTGTGCTCAACTTGGTGTCTTCTAGGGCTGCTAGGTCTTCTTCTGCAAAGTGGCTTTCCTGCTAGGTGGCACCCAAAGGTAGGAAGGTTGGGTACTTTGAGGGTGTCTTCTATGTTCTAGTGTTTTTTTCCCTGGTGACTGGGGCACGTGCAAAAATATTCTGTATGTGAAGGAAGAACACTAAATGCTCATCTTGCTGCTATGACTTTTGTCACGTTGGTCAGATGGGGTCATGCAGCCATGGGTAGCCGCAAGGTTATGTGAATGTGCCTCTGTGTTGCAATGGCATGGAGGTGCCATATATTGCATGTGGGCGATCTAATCTGAGCACTGAATGCTATCTTTGTTTTGTAGTAAGGGCTTTAAACCAGACCTCTTTGAATATGTCCCATATCTTGACAAAATCTGGTGCCTATTCTGTAATTCAGCACAGACTTGTGCGTGTCTGTTACACAGCAGAGCTGCTATCCAGAGGATAGCTGCTTAGATAGATCTGAGTTGTGTACCAAGGCAAAAGTAAACAAATGCATATACACTTCATCAGATCTGAATTGCTCTGTTAAAATATGGGCCTTGTTTTTTTTTTAATGCCACTAAATTGCTACTCTTCTTTAACTTTGTTAACAAAAGCAATTATAATATACTGAGGGAAATTGTGTTATTCCTCTAGTTAAATACATCGTTCTGGTTAAATTCCTCTACACAGTTTTTACCCTAAACAGCTAAATGTTTAGTCCTTAAAAATAATCTTTCCTCTTGGAGCCAAATGCTTTCCTTTCAACACTGTTTCCTTCATACCAGGGCGAGGGTGGGATTCCCAGCCTTGGGCTGATCTGCAGCTCTAGACTGAAACTAAATACAATGCCCTGGGACCAAGTCCCATCATCTGCAAAAGTTGGGCAAGAGGAAATGTTTCTTGTGTTAGCTCAGCTTGTGGCCACACTGGGAGAATTTGTTTTCACACCAAACAGTTGGCTGACTCTGCTGTTTAGGGAGAGGAGAATGAAGGACTGGTCTCAGAGAAAAGCCCTTACCTTAGCAACAACCCTTTCCGGAGAGACGCTGTTATTTTTTTGTTAGTTGTGTGCATGCAGCACAACTCACTTCTGAACTGCATGCATAAAAACTTCACCAATAGTGCACTTCTGTGTAACAACACTGGAGTTCAGGAGGCTTACTTGTGTTTGCTTCTTGTTGTCTTTAAGCCATCAGACAAGTGGGGCAGGGCTTGTGCTACATGACTCTTGCCTGGTGTTTATTCCCAGGGCTTTAATTTTGATGGATCAGTGACAGGGGTGGCTCGTGTTATGAAGCCTGAGGCTATTTGCATAGTGTTGCTCAGCGTGCACTTCTGTTTCAGGTTGACCTCCAAGTTCAAAGAACAGCATATTTAAAATGTTGGTTTGACAACACCAAGAACCATCTTGATATATATAATTTTTAACCTATTTCCCCAATGTGGCTCAGTGGTATCTTGCCAGGGACATCTTTGGTTTGTTTTTTGACCTCCCATTGTGCAGGGAACTGAGAGCCCTCTTGGGGTCCTGGAGCTCAGCCTGGCACAAGTCTAAACGCTGAGCCTGTCTCCATGTGTGGTAAATAGGACGGTCGCTCTGGGCTTGTAAATCACCACTGGTCAGGAACAGAAGGTGAATGCTCTTGTCATCATTGTGGCAAAGATTGTGAGTGGAGTTTTCACATCCCTCTCTTGAGTGATGAGAGAGGACATCACAGAGATGTTTGGTTTACTTTTTTCTTGTGTGCTTGTTGGTAGACTGTATGCCTATGAATTTGCTGAGCATGTTCTTCAGCATTTATGTCTTAAACAATATTGCATCTACACCAGCTAGAAAGCAGTAGTTTGTGCAACTTTATATCCTTCATTCAGAGCAGCAACAATTCCTGATTACTTATGTTCCAGGCAAAACATTGGGGTGGGAAAAGTAGCATCTGCAGATGAATGGGTTACTTGCTAATATATAGCTCTTTGTGTGAGGATGGGGAAAAAGAAATAGGATGAGTGGGAAAAAGTGACAATACTTACAATACTTTCATTACAATGCATAACACCTCCCTCAAACTCCTGCAGTTTTTTTTAACCTTTCATATGGTAAAAAGATTAGCATTGCATTGAGAACATTGCATTAGAAGACAAGATGTATAGTGAGTAGAGATTTTTTTTTCAGATTATCTCAGAATTATCCCACCTTGTTAGAGATGAAAGAGGAGCTGCTGGGTCTAATTCTAGCAAATAACTTCCAGTAGCTACTTTTCACTTCTTAATAGCTATTTTAGACTATCTTGTTGATGACTGATGGACAGCATAACTGTTTCCAAACTCTAGACAACATCCTTAAAGAAGAAAATAATCCTGTCTTGTGAAACCCACCCTGAGTTGATCATGGTTCTTGAGGTCTGGCATACTGAACCACAGCTCAATGCCAAGGTACTGGCCTTCAGCATAGTGATTTAAAAGAAAAACCTACATAGTCAAGAGTAGCCAGGAGCCATACATATGAAAGCTGCCAAATAGTTACTGCTGTGCTGCTTCTTGCAGGCAGGTAAAATGCTTCTGAATGGCAAAACATCTCTCTTGAGGTGCTTTGAGTTGAATGCAGGTTCTGCAGACTTGCCTACTGTTTTTCCCTTTTTAGGGTTGTATTATTTTTTGCTAGTTGGTATGTGTTCAATTGCTTTTATTTCTCTTCTGAAGTCCCGTCAAGAAGACCGCAAAATACTGTGTTGAAAGGAAAGGGAGGTTAAGTTGGTTGTTAACATTAACTGCCTGCCGTTTGATAAAATTGAGCTTATTGTCTAATATGCATGTATGAAGATTTTAGAGGAGAAGAGGGTTTGTGAAGGCTGAGGGGAATAAAATGAAGGCCTCCCCGGAAATAAGACTTAGCTTTGTACTGGCTGAGGGGAAAAAAACGTGGAAAATTTTTCTGGTTCTCAGTCATTGTCTTAGCTTATCTTGTCCACCAGTGTATGTTGTTTTCTATTATGTGTGTGTGTATATATATATTTTTTTTTCTTTGCAAAGGTGTCACCTGAAGCAAGCATTTTCTGAGTAAATCCATGTTTTGCTAGTGGTCGACAGAATACAGCAGAGCCTGGTGTGGCATGTGGCCAGTTCTTTGGTAGCATTGGTGGCTGAACACCTCCTGTCAGGCTTGGGTCTTGCTGCAGCACAGCAGAGTAGCTCCCTGAGAGAGCAGCGTGCTTTTGTAAAAACAATAGTCCTTTTAGAGATGTGTAGAAAGAGTCTATATTTAAGCCAGCATCTAAGACTGGAATAGCTTTAGGCTTTCTGGGCACCTATTTACCTACTGTGTCCTGCAGGCTCAATAGCTTGGAAATCTAGCCTAGAGTATCCCCAACTCTGCCCTGGCTAAGAGAAGCCAAAGGCAGCACTACAGTGTTCATTTTCTGTATATTTCTAAACTTAACCAAATAAACTTCAAGCTAGATAGATCATCGGTTCACTGGCTTACAGCAAAATGTAATAAACTGAATAACTGTAGGCTTTAATATAATCTCACACAATTGTATTACTGCCCAATTACTTTTTTGACCTCTTTAAAGCTATGCTTTCCTTAAAAAAATAAAATAAAAAAGCACACGGTGTGCAGTTCTGGCCATCCTCTCGGCATCTTCTGTGTTGAGCAAATCGATAAATAAACTAGAGTATCACTTCTCTTCCATCTCTTGTTTGTGGGAGCACAGCAATATGCAAGGCGTTGTGTGTGTTGGAGCTCCTCTAATTGATGGCTACTCATGCTCCCTCAGTTTCTTAGATCCTAGAGTACTCAGGACAACTATTTATTTTCTAGAAATCATTAAACAAATAAGGCAATTATCCTACTGTCAGTGGCTGAGCTTCTTGAAGTCAGTAGGCTTTGCCTCCTGATAATAAAAGCTACTTATCTAACTGTATCACCTTTAATAGTAAATCCAGTCAACAGTGCTGCAGGTACCTTCACTGGCTTTAAACAAGTGTAGTGGGATGTTCTTTGGCTATGATTTAGGAAATGACTTCAGCATCCTCCTAGTTGTATTCCTTCATAAAAATGTTTTAGGTGAATCAATACTTGGAGGGAAGAGACTTCGAGGCAGCAACTGATGCTGGAGAGCCTGGAAAGGACATTGAAGAGTTTTAGTCTCCAACTGGTATGAAATATGTTGTAGCATCTTAGATGGTCTTGCATCCTCTGCAGGCTAACAATCTTTAAAGTCCTTCTATTATGTTTATAGGATATGGTCTCATTTTGGGCCACTGAGCAAGGGACTATGAAGAGGAAATGCAGGTAGCTTATATGGCATCCTACTTTAACATCCCAAGAGCAAAAAGCTCATACAAGAACTTAAAGGTGTGTGGGATCAGACTTGCTGAGATGAATACCTACTAATCATGCTGAAGTTATTGTACTATGAAAGCAGAAAAGGGGTGAGGGGAGACAGCAGCTTGCTGAATCACACCTGGGAGAAAAAACAAACAAAAAACCAATAACAAAACCAAACAGAAAACAACTGTATAAAGATGGGTAGAAACCACAATGCAAAGTCTAGAAGTCTGAGAACTGCCATGCAGGGTGAGAGCTGTCATATCTCAGATACTGTTTTTTGATGAAAACTTGTCTCCAAAAGTCAAGTTCCAGAATGTTCTAGACAGTTTTAAAATTGTAATGGAGTGAGAACTTTTTAAACTAAGAGGAATATTTAAATATTCCTATGCTGTCTTGCACAGGATAATGCTTTTTTTTTTTTTGAGGGGGGGGGAGAGGGTGCAGGAGGATAGGGGGCAAGGAGGGAGGTCAGTGGGTATATAACAGTGCTCTTTCATTTGCAAACTGAGGGAACAACTACTATGCCAGGTTTTAGTGGGGTTTCTCTACCTGTATGTGGAAGGAGAGATTAGACAGGAGAACCAGAAATGGATGTGGTCCTTCTAGACTAATGTTGTTGTAATTGAGATGCTGAAGATGAGAGCAAGGCATGAGGCTGTGAATATCCCTTCTGGTTTTAGCACTTTCCCTAATGAATAACAATAGAAGGGGCAAAATTTGGGGTGTAAAAATACTTCACATCTTTTAAAATGGCGTGCCCCAAAACTTGCTCATTTTTCCCAGCTATGAGAGTTAGTCTCTTACAATGTAGTGGAGAAAGAGATTTAAAAAGAAATCAGTAGGGATGATTGCAGTGAAAGAGCAATATTGAATGTAGTTTGGAACTGGGAGGAACCTTTGTTTTGCAGATTATTTTCTGGCTTTCAGCCTGATTCAGGAAACCACTTCTATCAAGGGAATGGAAGATTAAAGCCAGAAATTTAATTGCTTAAGAAAAAAGATTTACTGCCCATGAGGTTCACTGGAATCCAAAATAAGGTCTGTTCTGTAGTGTACGCTACATCTCAACCATGCTGAAAACTACTGCAGAGAAAAAGAAATCTTTGCATCTCCAAGAGCAGACTTCTAGTTTCACCACAAGAAAGTGATTTCTCAATACCACTGGAATGTGGTTTCTAGTACAGAATTTCTGCTTACAATATTCTCCTGTCATCTGTTGAATTTAAAGAATGAAATTAAAGGAGGAAATATTTTGTTATTATAGATCAAATAAATTAAGTACCAGTTAGATGAATAGCTTGTTGACTTATCCATAAGACACTTTATTTTTCTTCGTGTCTCATTCATATAAAGTAGTATACATGTTGCTCTTTTGGCTATTAGCATGTGATGCAACACATACTATGTCTCCGTAGGGCAGTGCCAAAAAGATAGCTGCTCTAGAGAAAAACGGCACAGCCAAGAGGCTTTAGAAATGCCAATTCAGTATTTTCTAAGCTGTGCTCTTATTACTGTGGTTGTTAGGGGAAAAAAGAAAGGGGGAGGAGGAGGGGAAACTGATGTGGATTTAACCTTTGCAGGAAAAAAGCCTATCCCAATATGCAGGAACTACATGTGTTAGGACTTTGTACTGTGAGTGAAGAAGTTACCTTGCTATGCAACATCAGCCTAGCATAGTGAGAACTTTGCTGACCCAAAGGGCAGTATCAAAGGCAATGGAGTAAAACTCCTGACTTGTTCTGTGGTTTACTAACTGGTTTTTGCATCACCAAAACAACTAGAGCTTCTGGCAGAAACCAAGATTGCTTGAGGTTTTTGGTAGAATAGAGGGCACAGATGGAAGCTGGGAAGGAAAACTGGGGCATAGAGCAACAATGTGGGTGCTTGTGTTGCTCAGTAGCCTGAAGGTCAACTTAGCTCTAAAAAGTGAGGGTCTGTACTCCCAGTCCAAAACTGTACGACCTCAGCTATATTGCATCTGCCTGAAGGAAAAGGGGAAGGGTCTGTGCTTGGAGATGTTTCTGCTCCCATGCCCATGGTTTGATCCTGTTGGGGGGGGGGGGGGGGGAAGGGGGGGGGACAAGCAGTGCTGAGGAGAACCCCCATATACCTTTAATCAATGGAGAACATCATCCTAAGGATGGTGTACTGCATTTTGGAGTGTAGTCCACTTCTCTTGCTGTATTGCAATCACGAACATCCGTTTGGTCACAGCCTTTACTGGAAGCGGGAAACTTGTGAAAAACCTGAAGCTGGTGCCAAGCCAAGGCATCTGTTTTGCTTCCACATGTCAAACACCCATAATACCTTTAAAGCTATCTGTAGACGTGTAAAATACAAAAATATACTAAGTGATATACATGGGAAAGTGATTGCCAAGAAATAATGACAGTAATTATTTTCACTGGCTCTTTCTTTTTTTTTTGGCATCCCCACATCTGTGAGCCCAGAGACAAGTCAGACCTAGAGAATGTGTTGGAATTTGAATTTCAAATTAACCACCTTCTCAGCAGCCCTCTAGCGACGGGTTGGCTCCAATAGCTGATATAAATTGTGGTTTTGCTATGGACCACACGAGTCAGGATCTGCAGCAGAAGTTACCTTCCTGAAATTAACTTTTGAGTAAGACTTCCTTGGATGGGAAGATGAAGGACTATGATCCAATTTTAAAATCTAGCGTAAGAGAAAAATATCCTTCAAGTACGCCTACCTGCTGAATCTGTTTCAGTATTCATTAGCACAAGTGGTTGCTTCCTCCCTTCTCCCAGCTCAGCCAGACAAGCTCATCTGCTTTCTAACTAAGTCTGGTGTCTGATGGCTGAAAAAAAATCTATTCATCTCACCAGTTTAGTGTTTCAGAAAGGCTTAAATCTGAAAAGAGCAAAAACATCTGTGCTGCATTCCATGGGTATCCTCACATATCCTGAACAGAGAAGTAGTATGTTGGATAAGCTGGCATCTGAAGGCTTAAAGACTTCTGATTAGTGCTTTGAAAGATATAACATGGCATTTTGTGGCAATTTTCACAGAACATATTTACTTCTGGGCTGCATTTTCCTTCCTTTCTTCCTTGGAAGCTTTTTTTTGTTGTTGTTGTGATGTAACTAGAGACTGGTTTATTTTTTTTTAATATGCATAGACTTTATGCCTACGAGTAGACCTTGGGCATTTAAGTTAAAGAATCATATTCTTGAGATGATATTTTGCTGCAGCCTGTTAGTTCTTTCACCAAGAGTAAGGTCGTATCTGAAGCATCCTTCTAAAGTTGTAATGAGGACCAGTATAACTGCAAGGTATTGTCTTCTGTGCCTTCTAAATCGCTTTGTGTTTTATGTAGCAGAGGAGTAGTGGGGTCCTTTGCTGTGTATGTTGTGTGAAGATGCTTGTGTGATTTTTGTCAGGATCCATGGTAAAATGTCATACCCCCCTCACAAGCACTTGGTAAAAACAGTAGCAAAGAGCACCTCAAAATGTCTCCACGTGCAATGTGCTTACAAAGCTATCTGGGGTATGGTAGCAAGGTCTCAGTGTTGGAGCATGCTGCTCCTAGCTTCTCTGCAGTCTGTTCATGCTGGGAGATGTGTAGGTTTTTTTTATGTATTCAAGAAAATCAGTTTCCTGGCCCCTCCTCCCCACCTAAAACCATTTATTCCCCAGCACTTTGGTAAGTGTAACCTTGCCCTTTGCATTGTCAAGTGAAAACATTGCTGTATGAGTTCTCAACTCTTGAGAGCAGTTGGCATCCTCCAACAAAGTCCCATTGGATTTGTAGGCACTGTAAGGGTAGTACTTCAGTGGGTGACATTGGTAGTAAGGGGATGTTTGGACCAGATGGTCTTGGAGGCCTTTTCCAACCTTAATGATTCTATGATTCTCTCGGTGTTGTAATAATACACCTTTCCTGGCATAAAGAACAAGGTAATCAAATTAACAAGAGGAAAACATCAACACAGAGTACAGTCATGAGGCAGAATGAAGATCAATCCAAGTCTACCAATGCTTACTCTGGTGGCATGGTCACTATGACTGATAAGAGTTGCAAGGATACCTACCAGTAGGTATCAGAAATAAGACCTTAAAAAAAGGCCTTCAAATGTGTCATGTGAAGGTCTGTTGAAAAGTCTCCTGATTTTCCACAGAATTAAAATAACATGCAGCTGACACCTTTACATAAGACCCAATAGACTGTGTGTCTGCTAAGTCCCACCTTTGCTGACATATCTTTAAAGAAGTCACCAAGGTTTCCCACTGTTTGATCTACCACTGAAATGAAAACTTACTACCTTGCTGGTAGCACCTATGGGGGTGCAAACCTGGCCAAAAGCAACCCTGGGAGAAAAATAATGAAAAATTAGCAGGGTTTTCCTTTTGACATACTGTATCAAAGTAGTTAGTTTTTACTCTGGAGGAAGTAAACACTACTGAAATGTCAGCCTTTACAGGGAATGGAAATGCTGACTGATCTGTGGCAATGTTTTGGGAGACAGTGATACCACATAGGCCCTAAAACAGGCTTCAGCCAGCTACATGCTTGTGCTTCCCTTTGGAGAGACCATTGCTTTCTTAAACCTTCACAGACAGAAGGTTTTAAGACTTTCCCAAAGACCTTCCCTAGCTTGGGCTCTTACCAGAGTGGTTCCTTAAGGCTGGAGGATGCAAAGGGGACTGTTGTAGCTCTTGGTTGTCTTTAAATCATGGCTTGCAGTCATCAGCAGTCCCCTGTGGAAAACTTTAGGAGCAGTGCTGACCATTGCTGTGAAAAATGCCTGTGATGACTGTCCAGCTGTCATTATGCAGCACCTGCAAGATGCATGGATAGGAGAGACTGGGGAGTGGCTTAGACAGTCTGAGGCACAAAGAAGAGATTTTCTAAGAGCAGATAAATCTGAAGGGCTTGACTTCCCAGCCCCATATGTTATTACTTATACCTGTGCAGTATGTATTTTGTTTTAAATAAAGTGTGTAATACCCTACTTTGTAAAGATTCGGTTGGTTAAACAGTGGTCAAAACAAAAAGGAAACAGGCCTTGCATAAGAGCTAGAGCAAAGCTAAGGAAATTGCTTTTAGGTTGCTCACTTATGGAATCTAACTGTAGCACTGTGATGTTCAATATATTGAATATCTTATTTGCTAACAGTGCTTACTTACTATCTGGTATTGCTTCTAGCTTGTGTTGATCAGATGCACTTGTGGCTTCTGCCCTTTTAGTGAGGAACAAGGGTGGGAGGACAGCTACAACAAGAAACCTTCCTGCTCTTTGAGTATGTGTTGCCTGGCATCCTCTGATCAGCCCCAAATGGACATCAGAGGTGGGCAGGTCGAAAGTCGTCACATGTTTGAACACAGTAGGGGAAACTGGAGCAGCATCTGCTTTGCGGAAAGAACATTTTTGTTCATGAAAACCATCCCTGGCTTAAATGTGAACTAAAAGGAGCTGCCCTCTGGACTGTGATGTGTTAATCTCTTGCAGTCTGAGGCTTTGCTTGTAGACTAGCTGATGTTACCAGCTAAGGTCCCATTGAGCTCAAGTGGAGCAAGATAGCACCGAAGAGACAGATGGATCATGAGAAAACTTTCCTATGCAAAACTCTGAATATCAGTGCCTTGCAGATGCTGTGAAAGAATTATGCACAGGGCAGTAGATGAAAAAGCAAAAAGATCATGATGTAAATACTGCTGGACTGAAAAGCCTTACCTATAACAAAAAAAAAAAATGCACAGTCAATGTTGCCAACCTGAGCTAGACAGCTCTTGAGTAGAGGAGAGCTGTGAAATGAACACCTGGCTAGAAGAAAAAGCCTCCAACAAGATGACTGTTGGCTGAGCTCCAGCATGGAAATAAAGGCTATAAATCAGGAAACTTCCTTGCTAATATCAGTGCCGGGTTAGGGCCTCAGCGGTGTTTGTCTTCCTGGATCATGCAAGGATAGTTGATCTCAGGGTAGGTGGTCTGAAACTCTCATTGTTCCTCTGACTCCAGTTGCCTTCAACCTTCTGACAAGCGAGCTGGGGATTTATGTTGGGAGAGTGGCTCAAAATCTCTGCTAAACCAGTGGGAAAGCTTTCCTGGGGGTATAATCTTCCAAGCAACAAAGCGTGGATACTTGGTGGTGAGGAGTGCTGACTGCAGCTTGGGATGCGTCTGTCCATGTTTCCCAGCCCCGTGGCACCAGCCCATGTCCACCACGTTACAGGACCGTGTTTGTCCTTCCTTGTCTCTGTAGGAACATCCATCAGAGCTTCTCTCTTGTGGCACCACTCAAAGGCCTCTTGGGCACTGAAGAAAAAGGGAAGTACTGCATGAGTGATGCCTCCATTTCCCATCCCCTCTTAAGGGTTTCAGCTGGTATCTGCTGTATTCCTGCTCTCATCTTACACTGATGCACTGAAGGGAAAGGGTGAAATCTAGATGTCCTGCTGTGGCTGCTTTCTCAGCAGGACCTGTTCTTTGGACTAGTTTATTTTAAATGGCAAAGATGTGTAGAAATGTGTAGTTAAAGCACAGATAGGCAAAGGGTGAGTAGGCAGAGCTTGCACACAGGACTGGGGCTTTATAGGTCGACATCCTGGCTTGGAGACTTGCTTAGCTTTTGAAAAGTAAAATCTTTACAGTATATCCACATATTCTTTGTAAACACAAGTATGCATTCACAAAAATATGGAGGCATGCACCATCATCAAAACCAACATTGTACAAATTTACATCATACCAGTACTTAAATATTTGTTTTTCACCTATGCTGTTTGCAGGTTGAATAGGCTTTTGCAAGACTGACTACATTTTCTGTTTTGGATGATTGGTGTGTTCTTTCTTATGAAGGAAATAATCTCCAATCAAGCAGTGGTGTCCATGTGCTTCAGAGCCTGGTACCTGAAACTAGGGAGAAACCAAGTGCAAATCATCAGCTCGCATCCACTGATTGAAGACAATCAAATATCAAGGAAAAAGCTAAGCAAGCCATTCTGTTTCTACTGAATCTTATGAAATTTTTACTAGATTCCATTGGACCATGACCACAAAACTAATTTTTACAGTGGAAGACTTCTACCTTTAATTCTTCATTTAATATTTTTAAAATATCCTTATTTCCTAGGCTTTCCGTGTTCACTTCTTTTCTTCTAACAAGTATTTTGAAAGATATGCATGACCATGCTAAGGTTTCCTGCCCTACAGGAGGAAAGACAGTGAAGTTTGCAACTTCAGTTTTTACAGTAATTCTGACTGTTAACAAAAGTAGTTAAAATGGCTGCATGGAAATATTAAATTTTGAAGTATGGTGAAGGCAGATGGGGATTTATTCTTCTTTCTCCTATGTGGAAATTGGGCACAAAGTTTATAGAGGTAACTGCATTTCTGGGAAAATGATAGTTTTCTTTAATGGCACAGTTCCCACCCGCAGGCAAACAAAAGAGAAACCATAATGATTTATCTGCAAACAGGATGCAAGCAATCTGCATTGTTTCCATGAGTTAGTCAGCTAAAATACTCCTAGCAAATCCTATCCCTTTATCACCCTAATCCTCTGAGTCTGGAAGGAAAATGCAGAAGCACGCTCCAAATGGAGAAGCACCCTCAGCCCCTCTCCTTGTTAATAATAGGCTTTTCAACATTGCATCGTCTCAGGGCATTATTTGACTTAACATTTGAGTTCTCATTAGTATATGCAGAACAGACAATTCAATTTACCAACTCTAGGGTCTTGGCTGACAATTATGCCTTGACATAAAACATGGTTTGGCTTTGTGCATGTGTGTGCAGAGTCTTCCTACCACTGTACTTTCTCCCAGGGTGTCACTTGGTTGGTCTTTGTTCTGGAAATACTGATTTTTTGAATCAGGGAAATTATACCACCATGGCAGTGTGTTGTCTCAAGTCACAGGCTGTACATCTGAAACACAAGGGGCTTTTTTTTTTTTTTTTTTCCTAGAGACCAGCAGTGTAAACTGTATTTTTGCTCACTCATTTGCTTTACTAGTTGCATGTATCTGGTGCTCTTCTCACCAAAAAAAGGTACAAGAACCAAAATTATGGGATACTGTTTATCAGCAAGTAACTTATTTTTGCGCCCTAGGACACAAAACTCTTGTGTGTCTTCAGCAAAATGCAGCACTGCAGCTCAATGCTTAGTATATTATCACATCTCAGGTCTGCTGAACAGGCATGGGGAAGCTTTTGAGAGGAACAAGCACCAAGGCAGAGGCTCCTTCATGCTAAACTTTGGTCTGGGATCCTGCAGGACGATAAGCAAAAAGAAGCAAGACTGGTGCACTGTGTGGGGGTTTTGCAGAGAGAGTTATCAGTCAACAGCTGTAAGCCCAGACTCCTTGCAGCTGATAACAGATCTGCTCATTCAGCCTAACCACTCATGCATGGAAAATCAAAGAAGATTAGGATCTGTTTAGAGACAGACAGGAGGAAAAAAATAAGCCTCAGTAAACTCCAGACTACCAGAAAACTCAAGACAGCCTGTGTAGTATAGGAAGATTCATGGTCTGCTATTGTTCTGTGACATAAAGTCCACTCACCTCTTGCAGCATGAAACTAGAAATATCTGTATTTGGGTGTCATGATTTGAATTCTAAGTCAGTAGCAGTTAATAGAAATGTTGATGTTTCTTTACCTGTAATTATTTGGGACCACAGATTCCCTTCAAACTGGGGAAGGATGCAATTCTAACATACCTTTCCTTGGTTAACAGTGCTTTCAGTCACAATATTGCAAATACAAGGAAGTTCCCTAGTCTATAAAACTACAAGCAGCAATATGACTGTGTACATAAGACTTCGTAGGATATATATTTTTAAAAATGGATTTATGCGTTTATTGTTTAAATTATTAAATAATTGTGATTCAACCTGGCTTTCTTTTGGTTACCAAGTTCATCTATGCTTAGAGGTATATTGATGCAAAATCTGGCTGCAGCTGCTGAGCGGCGAGGGTCCTTCACAGGAGCCCAAACTCTAGCTCTTTCTGTGAGAAAGATTTGCTGCTATGTCATACCCGCATCCCAAATATGAGCCTTACAAATCCTCCTCCACCCAATTAACTCCCTGTTTAGAGAAGTCCCTCAACAGCATCCTTATGCTGGAGTTTAGTATCTCTTGGCCTGGGAGTTTATGAAGTCCTGAGAGCACTTTCTGGCTGAAGGGCACTAACAATGCAAATGCAGCATGAGTCATTATCGTTATGACCCTTTCATGTTCTTACTGAAATCACTGATGCACCTTCTGTGTCCAGCTGACCCAGCAGTATTTCTTGCATTATAGGATGCTGATTCCACTTCCATTGTTAATGTTCATTACTTTCTTGGAGAGCTGCAATTTCATTATTAATACATCAGTGTAGCAGAGCAAAGACTACATAAATGCATTTCTGAGCATTAGTTAAATATCAGTTTTAAGAACAAAATAGGCTTCCTCTGCCAACAGTATGCTCCTTGTACAAATGCTTTATGGCTACAATTGCGAAAGTACATGGGAAAGGCTTTTATTGTCTTCAGAAAATATAGCAACGTAAATATTTGCTTACATTCTCCTATTGCTAAGGAAGATCAGCATTGCAAGTTTGGAAAGTGGTCATGAAGGCTGCTTGAATCTGTCCAATAATAATACTAGTAAATTTGAAAAATGCTTGATGTAGCCTTTCCATGAGAACAAAAGGGTGAGATCCTAATTTCTGATACCTTTCAGTCACGTGACCTGTGGCTACAGTCTGGTCATCTCAGACTCCAGTGGTCTGAGTGGCGCTGTCTCAGGAGCTGATGTTGGAGCAAGGAGAGCTCACCGACTCTCCTGTCACTGACGTCCACAGCCAAGCGGTGGGTAGGATGAGAGCAAGGTGATGGCCCACTACAGGTCAAGTGGCCCCAATTTTGGCATCAAAGTTGGGCCAATAGCTGATGTTGTCCCCAGTGCATGCCGCACTAGGGCTCTGCTGCCGTACGTGGGTTCCTGGTGTCCTCTTGTTCCATTATCCAAATGGAGTGAAACAGTCTCTAGCTGGGGTTACAGCATCTTGCCTCCTGAAACACAGTGGAAGGACTGGACTGCTTCAGAGAAAAGCTCTGGTGCTTTAGTGCTCTCACTTTGCCCTGTGCTTTCATTGTTTTGCCTTATGATTAAACTCTGGGGTTATTGGAAGATTCTTTGAGCAGGAGCCCCCTCAGTCCAGCCAGGGAAGCTTTAATGCCTGTACTGCTGTGCTCATTGGTTTTAGCACATTGTTTCAGGACCTCTTTAAAATGCAAGCTAGTTATGCTATCTCCTTCGTAGATATTTGTGACACTGATACTTTGGATTGAATTATTTTATACACTGTAAACCTTAGGCTGGTGGAACTGAAGTGCTGAGGTCCTTTTTTAATCAGAGGCACCAGATTAACTCGCTTTTAGTCTTTCAGAAACTCACTTACTCTTAATGAGTTTACCGTGATATAGGTCCACAAATTTCCTGTCTAGCTTCTTTTGGCACTCTCAGATAAAAATGCCATCTGGGAAGGAGATTTATTGGTTTTGAGATGATGTCCCTTCCTTATCACCTTGTTTTGCTGGCCCTGAGCTCATCCCAAGATAGTGGTACTTACCTAGACAGCATCAGTTTCTGTCAGACACAAATTGTGGAAAAATTAGTTTAAAATACCTTGACCTTTCTACCCCAGTAAGATAAGATTTTTTTTTCCTATAGTAAAACCTCTTGCTAATGTAAAACACTCATATGCATACATATATATATAATAGATAAAATACACACGAATACAAATAAAACCTCTTCCTTTTAACATTCTGTTGTGCCTCTACTGTAAATTGTATCTCAGTTTTCTTGTGGAAGGATTTATATTTTATATCTGCATTTGCTTCTGCAGAAATTAATTTGGAGCTTTGAACAGCATCTGTTGTGCACTAGGGTGCCAATGCCAGCCGGGGGGAATCTGTGGAATGATGGTCTTTTATTTTAAGACCGTTCAGCTCAGCACACTTTTAACTATTAAGCTCTCTGTGTATGGCTGCCCCAGACAGGGAGATGGGTGCTGATGCTGGGCAAAGCACCACGGGTACTTCCCAGTGTATCAGGAGACATGGGGTGAAACATTGACTAAGCACCTGAAAATACAAGGATCCAGACATCACTGCCCAGTGGGGAGCAGCGTTCAGCTTGAAGGGCTAACACTGCATTTGCAGACATATCCCTGATCCTATTGATCAAAACTGGGGCAGGAGAGCCGGTTTATTTGTCTCCTTTATCTCATCCCATTGAGGAGGGTGTTGGTACCTGCATAGCTGCCTGACCTCTGGTGCTCCTAAGGGGCAGCACCTGGGCTTTCACCTGGAAGCTGAGCACTAGCTGCGGGGAAGGAAGCAGGCCAAGTGGGTTTTGGTGTAGGCTGGAGAAATGGGATTGCTCTGTCAAGATGGTATTACAGTGTGGTTTGGGGCCTTAAAAAGATCTGTATTATGGGGTCTCTGCTTTGCTTCTGGCAACCAACATACCTGAGCACCAGCTGGATCTGTGCCTGCCCTTCCCACTTCCCTCTGTGTGTCTCATGGCTGCGGTCTCCTGGCATTTCACACCTTCTGCAGACCAGCAAAGAGCTCAGGTCTAAATGTGGGTGGAGAGACAGGACTGAAGGTTTATGGATGAGAGGAGCCCAGGCTCCTGGGAGGCCACTGGGCTGTTCTGTTGTGCTGTGCTGCCAGCCCACCTGGACATGCTCAGGGTCTTGTGAAGGGAAACCATGAGAGCTTCTTGGTGGGACTGGAAGAGAAACAAACCTTGGTGAGGCTCAGGTGGAGGTGAGTTCAGTCAGTTCACTTTGTAAGCACTGAAGATCCTTGTCCAAGCAAGTCACGGAGCTGGGAGGGAGCTGAGGAGAGGACTGCAAGCCTGCTTGCCTTGGAGGACCTCCAGGCATCTCAGCCTGAGCCAAAGGTATTTCATTGTCCTAGGCTATCTTAGAGGTCGTGGTTAGCTCTGTGCACTTGAGCTCTAGGAATAGCTCTTGAAATTTATTCAAGACCTTTACAAATCAAAGTAATACTGTACACTTTTTTTTTTTCTTTATACAAACTTTCTACAGGAATGAGTCCAGCCAGTAATTGCATAGAAAAGTCAAAATAGCTTTCTCTCTCTCTCTCTCTCAGAGCTCTAGGAAGGTTATCCCTTTGTACTCGAACCTCTGTATTGAGGGGTGAGTTTTTCCTGGTTTAAATTACCTGAACTGTATTCCTGCTTGGATTGTGGCTGTGGCTGCAGGGGTGTCATTCCTCCAGTGAGCAAAGAAACCCTGCAAAAAATAAATGGGTCCACATTTTCTGAAACGTGGAGAAATGGTTCTTCTGGAGTTGTTTCTTTAAAAAACACATGGCAAGCCTTGCCTTTGTGTTTTCTCCCTCTCCTCTGCCACAGGCCACTTCTTTTTCTGGGGGGATATTTCTGGATACACCCCACCGGAGCTGATGAGGTACGCAGGGCTGGGGCAGGAGGGTTCCTTGCCTCACCTGTGTGATACAGGTGGGCCTGGTCCCTTGTTTTCAGGAGATGACATTACAATGACTTTTCTTTCCTCTGCGACCTCATAGCTAGAGGCAAGGAAGTTGACAAACAAAGCTCATTTTTACTTTACCTCTCTGTAAAGTTTGTGCTTAATGATCTCGTCTTTTCCTGCCCGTTGTGTTTTTACCACCAATGTCCTAATTCAAGCACTGACCCTGTTTTCACTTAGTGTCTGAGCTCTGACGAGCTGTCAGTGCTTGATGCTGTCCCTGTCCACTCCTTAGCCTCCCTTTAAGAGTATTAGACTCTATTGGTGGCTCTAGACATTGGCTAGAGAGAGAGAGTGATTTTTATAGGACTCTTTGATGAGTATTTTGTATTTGTTACCCTGCTAATGGAAGATGTGAGAGCCACATTGCCCCTGCCCCAGCCTCTACAAGGGGAATTATCATCATGTCAAATTACAGCTGCTGACTCCTGCCAGACGATCCCCTCTGCCTTATCTATCTACATTTTTTAATGCCATGCTCATCCTCATGGCATCTAAGTGCCTTAAAAGTTTTCCATTGCTCCCAAGGAAAGATACATTTATGGATGTGTTAGTGGAAAACTTTCCCTGGTTCTGGTTATTCAGTCAATCTGAGCCAACATGGGTGATAAAGGTTAAAGTGAAATAGCACTGAAAATGTGCAACAACCTTTTACTTGACAAACGTGATCCTTGTTGATAGTTTATCCAAAATGTGTGGCTTGGCTTTCCCTTCTGGTTATGTTTAGGGATTAGCTGGGTCCTTGCAGCTTCTGGCACCCGCAATGGAGCAAGTTAGCAAGGACTGACATAAAACCACATTCTGTCTCAGTTCGTGCTCTTGCAGTATTAATCTATTGTCTTCAGCTTTGAAGCATTTGGGTCTGCTTTGAAGCATTTGAGGCTTTTTGGTTGCCAATGGATGGCACGTGCATTGGAAACGTGAGTTTGGCTTCTGCATTCAAGCTTCACTTTGCAGTATGCATCGTAAGAAATCTGGACGCAAAGGCTGATGCATGTTAAGTAAGGCAATTTAAACTGGGAATTGCTGAGACGGCAAGAATCCCTCAAGGGATTTCTTCTTCATTAATCATGTTTCTGAGCAAGACCATCATTTATGTCTCATAAATGTTCTGGAATGTCACTTTTACCTGACTGCTGCCTATTTTTCAACCTGTACCAAAAAGCACGAGAATTTAATATAAGAATAGATAGGTATTTGTGCATATAGGCATGCATTTCTATTTGTGTGAGTGCTGCCAGCGCACTTCACAAAGCAGATCTGTGTTGCTAGATGTTGTACTGTCCTCACTTGACCCCCAGTCCTCAGTCTGGGTACAGCCACCCCATTGATGATGGATACCAGAGGATCATTTCCCAAGTGCTGTTGCTGTGGTTGTGACATCTCTCAGCATTCAGATCCCTTGTGCAGCTTCTGGGAGATCAGGTCTTGCCCGTGAGCTGGCTGTAGCTGCTTCTCTGCCTTTCCTAGAGGTTTATCCTGCTGAGTTGTACTGTGCATATTTGCTGCTCAGCCCAGCAGTAGGTAGCAGGCTGTGAGCGCTTTGATCCTCTCCACAAGTTGCAGCTGATCCACTGAGATCCCAACATGATCTGACAGCTCTGCATGTTTTTACCCTTGACCTAGAGCTGTTTGCAAAGCTAGCAGGCCAAAAGCAAGCTTTCGTTATTTGCAGACCTCTATGCCTAAGCCCATTTTCACGTGACCGTGACGCTGTTGTTAGAGTTTCTCTATTAGCTAGGAAGGGTGACACTTGCACTCTTTGTTTCAGTGATAATTTGGATGGGGATCAGGTCAGAAGAGGAAGATATTTCAGAAATGTTTTGCTCTTCAGTTCTCCTGGTGTAGAGATTTCAAAGCAAACAGTAGTACTAAAAGTAGACTCCCAAGTCAAAAGAAATCACTGTCTGGCCGTTCGTTCTTCCATCTTGCTAAACCTCAGGGCGGGGGATCATAGGTGTCTTGGTGCCAATGAAAACATTATTCAAACTCACTTAACATCTCAATTAGCCCTATTTCAGATTGTAGCACTAAAATACTGAAATGACAGCAATTTGCAAACTATTTCAGCGTTTCATCTGCAAATCTGCACTGTCAAAAGGCAATTTGTTCTGCTGGCATACTCAAAAAAAAAAAATCACAGGAGGGAGGGAGCTTAATTTGGCTCACAGACTAGACTTCAACCCACTCAAATGTAGTCAGTGTAAAGCAAATAAACTGCAGCCATGTGTATTTGGTGGTAGGAGCTAGCATGTTACCTCTGATCTTTAAGAAAGTATGAACTTTCTGGATCTGACACAGCAAGGTTCTCACTTATACGCCTAATAAAAAACACGTAAGCCATCCTGCTGAAGTCAGTAAGATTACCCGTATGCCCGAATTTAAACATGTGCTTGAGTGGCCTGAACTGTTAATGAGGGAGGCTCCTACTTAGAGTTGCTTGGACTTCCACTGAGCTGTGCTACAGCAGCAGCAGAAGTTGAGAGGAGAAGAGAGATTTTTAATCCAGGTGCTCCTGCAACAGCTGATTTGCTTGCTAAAGGCACAGTTGCTAAAGAGTGCGTGTTTGGTTTTGCTGCGTGCTGAAAGATTGCTTCCTCCGAGCTCATGCTCTATTTTCCTGTCTTGTAATTAGCTCTTCCACATGGTTACCCCGATGTGCACAGCGTGCAGTCATATGATTAGCTTATGCCACAGGGCATCCTCGCTGGGCAGAATCACAAGGCAGGATCTGTTGGACCGTAACGTGGGTTGACAGCAGCAGGGGGGCTCACCTTGGAGAAACAGCTCCTGAGCCACACCGTCGTGCCGGGGGTTTCTGCAGCAATTGGGGCCTCTAATTTTGGGGGAGACTGAAATGGATCCTGTGCTCAGGAGTTGAGTCTGAGCAACCTGACTCCCTTGTGGCGGTTTGTTCTCTGCAGAAATGCAGAGGTGATGCTGGTTCCTCTTGGGCAGCTCCAGCCTTGGGCAGGGACCACCACCTCCAGGTGTCCCACCAGCTGCTCAGCCCCTCCACTTGCATGGCCAGCCTGTGGCTCCAAAGGCCCTGGGTAGCACTCGCTTTTGTGTGCCTCTCAATTGTGCCTTAAGGGCCAGGTTTTCCTACGGTACCAACTGGCATCTCTGTTGGTTTGCATGGATGGTGTTGGAGCAGGAGAAATAATGAGGGGTAGTCCATGAATTTGTCAGATCTGACTTGGACCGGGTTACACAGGTTTCTCTGTGCTGAGGGACACTGGATGAAACAGTCTGACTTTGATTCCAGCTTTCCCTAAACAAGACTTTTCCTTTGAGTAACTGATTTTCCCAATTAATATCTTAATCTGAGGTATAATTTTGGTGAAATCTATTCCTTCAGATCCCAAGGATTACTTTTGCACTATTTGCTATTTTGTAAGATTTTACTTTCAAGCTCCCCCCCCCCTTTTTTTTTTCTCCAAAGCAGCATTTGGTGTCTTGTTGCTTTTATGTCAAAACAACGGGGAATGAGGTGACTTGAACTCTTTTCCAGAGCCATGGTAACAGCACAGCTGATAAAATAGAAACAAGCTTAATTCCAAACTTGCAAATGATGTCAGATCAGCCTCTTGATGAGAAAAAGGATGAGGTGAGAGAGGAGAGAGAGAGTCCACTTGAAGGCACCGACCTGGATATGGTAAAGCATCTCATACAATAATATAAAAATATTTAAAATGTTTCCGATGTATTTTACAGAATATTGCTCGATGACTAAATATTTGTAGAAGGATGAAAGTTATCTATAAGGATTTTTCCATGGCAGGACATTTGCACTGCAACAAGTCTGCTCTTCCGGCTGTTCAAAGGAACCTGGAGTCTTTCTATGTCACGATTATTCATGAGTTGTTGTCGATCTAAACTGATGCATCCATTGATGGCAAACAGCTTTTTTTAGCCATGTTGATTGCTGAGAAGGTGGAATGTGAAACACAGCCCATGTCTTTGTCCTTTTCTTCCTGCATTGTGCCCCCTCCAGGGCTGGCCATGGGCCCCCAGCTGGTACGAGTACTGTGCCATGGGGTGAGGATGGATGCTGGGGCTGGGGCTTGCAGCTCCCCCCACCTTGCTCAGCTGGAGAACTGCCTCCACAAGCTTTGTGGCTGGTGAGGAACGATCTGAGCAGGCATCCCGTAGGGGTGCTGGTGGGGGAATGTCAGTTTAGGTTAGACCTGGTCCTGCTTATTTCCCTGATCCCTGAATGGGGTGATGTTCAGCTCTTCCTGAGGATTGCCTGTGTCCGTGGGTATCTGTTGGTTAGTGGGAATGAGTCCTGGAGGCATGTCGTGTTACAGGATTGGGGCAGCTCTTGGCTATCAAGCAGCAGAAATCTTCCCCTTCCTCTACTTTTGCCCTTTCACAAGAGCTAAAACCAGGGTGCGAGGAAAGTGCCTGCCCTTTCAGTCCTTGTCACTGTGCATGTCTTGGGTGAGTGTGGCACTTGTGATGACACCCCCACAGGTGACCGTGGAGAAAGGAGCCCCCCAGCTGCTGCTCTTGTGTTGTCTGCACGGGGTATTTGTTTGCAGAGAGCTTGCATTAATGCTCTGTGCCGCCTTAGACTAAGCAGTCTAATAGACTCTTTCACCACCTCTGTAGCACTGCCTGCTGGGGTAATCATTCACCGGTCATGGCTCTCTGCAAACAGCAGCGCTGAACTCGCCTTTCAATTACTGGTTTATAAGTCTAAGACATCTGGGGAGCAGAGTGGTGATAGCCATATGCCAATATGGCTGTGGGCTGCTTGTGAAGCTCCTCGTGTGACACAGAAAGCAAAGCCGGGGTCCAAGCAGTTCTGTCAGCCTGGTGACTGACAGCATCGGACATGGGCTTAAAATAACCTACCTCAGAAAAGAAAACACAGCTGCCTCCACGTGAAGGATTCCTGGTAAGTGGCAGCTGAGCTTGGAGGTCAGAGTTTGCGTCCCCTCCTTGGCTGGGTTAGGAGTCAAGGTCAAGGTGTTAACCCACCAGGAAACCCTGCTTTTGGTGGTGCTGGTCCAGCATCTGGGCTTGCGGACATGTCCATACGCTACTTAGGAACAGGTGGCTTCAGGGTTCAGTGAAGCCACCATAAAACAACCCATTTTTTTTTTGCTGAAATCCAGAACCGGCGTGAGAACTAACCCTCACCTGGAGCTGGTGAAAGCAGGTGATGACACGACTGCATCTGGCCAGACAGGCTCTCACGCTGCAGCTCTCATGCAGCACTTATTCTGGGCTAGTCCCTGCAGTGGTTCTTGGAGGAAAGCTGGGGCACAGAGACTGAGATAACAAGAACCCATCATCACAAAAGCACATCTGCTGGGTTTGGAGTGTGTGTGCAAAGTGTGACTACTATTACAGGCTCTTAAAGAAAGCTCAAACCCTTCTACAGTGCTGGAAAACCAAGCTCCCGTGAAGTTTTCAGTTTTCAGTTACACCAAGAAAAAAAAAAGTCATGGTGTATTTCTCTGTGTCTTCAGAAATTTGAGGAGCAGTCTCCTGAAACGTGATTCACTCCTACCAAAATGCTCATGCAAAACAATTTAGCTGCGTATGACTGGATTGTCACACAAAAATTGCTTCTATATGTTTTCCATTCGCTAAGTAACTTTTCATAACTATGTTTTACTTTTTTTTTTTTTCTCCTTGCTTCTAATCTATGGTTGATCTCTCTCTCCTTGGAGATATTCAAAAACCAACTGGACATGGTCCTGTGCTACCAGTTTTACGTGACCCTGCTTGAGCAGGGGGGTTGGACCAGAGGGTCTCCAGAGATCTCTTCCAACATCAGCTATTCTGTGATCTCTTATCTTCAGTGTTTTCTAAATGATTGCTTGTTAGGTTAGCCAGTGGAAGGTCATGTTGGAAATTGCCTTCTGAGCTGGTAAATTCCAAAGCATAATGTCACTGTTACTGGCCAAGATGCAGAATCATTCCTCCTGTTAGCAGGAAGGCATCCAAGAGATAAGAAAGTTAAATCTGTGTGCATTTTTAACATCTCTGAAATCTTGCTTATGCTATTATGCCTCATTCATTGTCATTGCCAACTTGTCAAAAGGATAAATCGACAGATGGTAAAATCCCACCGGTAGCTTGCTTATTGCAAATTTCTCTCTTGTGCAGCATAAGCATTAGAAGTAATTAACACATGGGACAATTTGGCATCAGAATCTTTATTTTGTATAATGGGAGTCAGGGCTGGTCCCTGGGTGTAACAAGCCAGTTGGTAACACGTGTGTGCTTTATCTGTCAACAAATGGATTGCTAAGTTTGGGATAGTTGGAAAAACAAATGAACAAGCAACAAAAAAAAGATGGGTTTGAGTTGCAGTATCAGTTGGAGGATTTAAAATGGCTTTTGACCTTTTGATGTTCCAAAAATATGAATTCGATGATGCCAAGATTTTGATTTGGGTAAGAATTGGCTCAGTATGGTAGAGGTGCAGTGTCGAACAGGGTGGAGGTGGAAGAGTGAGCGATGGCAGGAGGAAGGGAAGGTGAGGAATGACTCTGACAGGTGACAGAGGGTAGCGGAGGTTCTGTCGATGGCAGGAGTCTGCTGTCAACCAGCTGACTTGGAGGGACTGGGGGATGACAAAAAGGAGGTGAAAGAAAAGCCTATGGAAAGGACAGAGATTTAATTAGTGTCGTCTGAGAGAAAGGAAGAAAATGAGAGCATTGGGACAGATGAAGACAAGCAGAAAGCAGTATCTAAAGATCTTCAGGGTATGCAGAGTCCAGGCTTTCTCAGTGCTTTTGGACCCCGGTTCTGCCATGGACGATGCTGGGGGTACCTGGTAGCCCCTGGGGTACCCCAGGTGGCGCAGCACAGGGCTTGTTCCTGACTAATTTTCTGATGTGGGCTTAGGCAGGCTGCTTGGCCAACATCACCAGGCTGCCCTCAGTGCTGTCTGATGGTGGGAAGCCGTGTGGTGGATGGTGCCTCAAGACAAGGAGACTAGCTTGGAGACAGGAGCCATAGTACTGGTGTAATTCAGAGTACCCCAGATCCTCCTTACCAAGAATAAAGGACCTTAATGCTAACTCCTGCTTGTTCTTCCTCAAGCCCTTTGCCCATCGCTCATCCTTCCTTCGCTGGGGAAGCTGTTCAGCACTGTCTTACTCATTCAGTTCATCCGAAGGACCAGGCTTGTGCACAACCTGCTTCCTTTCCTGGTGGTCTGTGGACACCAGTGCAAGAGGCCTGTGTCCACTACAGCTCAAGCCATGTGCATGTCCCAGTGAGGTGGATGGGCTCCTCTCCTTTACCATCCTCCCCTGTCCCACACAGAGCTACAGTGGTAGTCACAGGGTCAGCTAATCTGAAGTGCAGAACTATTGTAATATATTCTGACACCTTGTCTTGTGGTTTCTAGTTACATAAAATCCATCATTTTTGCGGTAGAAACAACTGTGGGACAGTTGCTTTAATTTTCTCCATCTAACTTCCTCTCTTCACCTGGAGACTGAACTGAAAGACGTGATCAGAATTTACTTCTGACTATAAACTAATAAAATAATACATCAAACCATTTTAGTTAACTCTCAGCTGTAGGTTGTATAAGTGTTCTTTGGTTCTTGTTACAGATGTAGCAGCAGCTGCATAGTTCTCAGCAATGACACCTGATGCAATTTCTGGTTGTGCAAATCTAGGTATAAACTAAGCAGCATGAATGGCAGTGAGATAATTTCCCACTTAGACTAAAGCATTGCTGCATTTGGAGGTTTTTGTGGCATATCTCCGAGAAAATACAAGTCTGATCTTCAGATCTCTTTATGTATGTGTTTTAGATATTTCCATGAAGAAAAAGCCCAAGAATATCATGGAAATAAAACACCACTTATTAATTCGTGCTTGTTCTTAAAAAGCTACTGAAAATACAATATTGTTAAGCATCCCATTCTTGTTTAGTTTCAGAAGAACTTGGCTTTGTGAATAGGTTTGGAGAAGTCGGGAAGATGATGTGCCTGCATGGCATTTCCTACATCAGAATACAGAACAGATATCCATCCAGAATTAATGTTTTGTTTGGCAAATCTTGAAAAAACAAATTTCCTCGCTACACAACAAGGCTGCAATAATGGGTCTGTAATGGAAAATGTCTGTTAATATTTTCATTAAATCTGCTAATGTGCACACACCTATGTATTTATGTCATCTTACTAATATGTCTACAAGAGGGTGCACAAAAACATATGTAGAAGTGGCTTCAATGCAGAAACATACTTCCCATGACTTCAATAAGAGCGATGAAGCCAAGCGTGCTGAGCGAACTCTTTGGGAACTGCAGCAGCAGAGATACTTTTTGCTCTGCCAGCAGAGATGGAAACCAGCGGGAGCTAATGCAGCTCGCTGGTTTGAACTGTGAATGTCACCAAGATACCTTGGCTCCATTTGTTCAGTGGTGCTGCCTAATAGCACGGTGCATGTTAAGTAACGCATCTTCTTTGTAGGGCTCTGGCAGGAGCTTGGTGCTTTGTGCGCTGCACGTCTGACTCCTGTTTCCATTATTTTATGTGGAACAGGGCTGGAGTCCCAGATTGCTTCTGGCATGACAGGGGAGTCAAACACTTGCAGAGGAAGAGGTTTGGGCTGTACTCGGGAGGTATAGGGTATAATCTGCGATTTTATCCCTCTTGTTTGTGTTTCACTCTGTGGTTTGGATGGCTGATATTGGGGAGGTACCTTCAAGAATTACAGTCTGACCATCCAAATTGCTTTTTCACCTTGCGCCATTTAGGAGACTGAATCACGATTCCGGTGCCCAGCCTCCACCCTCTCTTTCTCCTCCCCATGCAGGCACTCCTATTTGTGCAAGAAGCAGCCAGTGCAGCAGCGCTGTGCACTCACCTCCCTCCTCTTTGATGGAACTGCATCCGGGGATGAATTTGGCTCATTGCACTTGCTTCCAAGGACCCAAAGGGTAGCTCCTATTGCATCTCGCAGCTACTGCTTTCGGCCAATGCTAATAGCAACTCTTGCATGGTCAGCGAATTCTTCGGGAGGATAGAAGCCGCCCTTAGTCCACATGCATATTACAAAAGATATTTTCAGCCGTGTGCAGCTGTAATCAACAGAGCTCAGCTTGGCAATTTTAATCCCCTGCCATCTAGTCTGGGGCTGCTTGTTATGCAGCCAGCATTCACTCAACATAATGGTTGCTACCTGCCAATGTGCTTTGAGGGATATTGTTAGCATTAAATTTGCCATTTACATTTTCATGTTTGACATAATTGAGGAATGAATGCTCTTATGAAAATTAAACTTGTGGTCCTCCTGGACTACTGTAACCCTGTTAAAATGTAATGCGATTCTTGATGCGTCTTCTTTAGGTTTTTATTAAATAGAATATCCGTATGACTAATTCCCCTGGCCTAAATGTAGGCTGGGAAGGAGCATTATTGATAGGGCTGAGCACAAATGGACCTCTATACTCAGCCTCTAATGGCCTAATAATGCATTATACTTGAATCAGAAATACTTTGAGTTGTAGTGCTTATTGCCATTATTGAAAACACCTGGATGCTCCATTCATCAAGGTTACATCAAAATGGGCCCATTTGTTTATTAGTCTGTCAGTAAACATCTTTATTTAGTTTCATGTTCCTCTGCTCTCAGTAACACTGGGGAGGATGAGACCATGTAGTGTATCTTTCTGTGGTTTCCCGTTATTAGTTTTCCCTGGAAAAGAAAGATAATGAAAAGTTTGGTTGGCTTCATAAAGAAAACATTTTTCTTTGACTTTTTTTTTTTTCTTTCCCTTTTAGAAGGGGAGGTTAAGGTAAAGCTATTGGGTATATAGTCAGGATGCTCTGTATAAACAGATTGCACAAACAAGCAGATTTGCCAGATTGAGATTTTAAAGCAGTAATTACAAAAAAGATTTGTAATGGCAGGTAGGCTTGGAGTATTTTGCTCCCTCTGCTACAGCTCTTCTCTGGCGGGTGGGGTTTGCTATGAGGGGGAACAAAGGTGTTAAGGTTCAGGACTAGCTGCCAGGCATCACTGGCATTCATGGCCAGGCACCTTGCAGCAAAGGCACCTGTGCCCACATTCAGGCAGATGTCTGTTAGGAGTGAACACATGGAGCATTGCTTAGCTCTGTCGACAGACCTCCTACTCCCTAACAAGTGTGTTGCTTTTGCCTGTTTTCCTTCCCCCCACTGGCAAAAGGATAAATTAATGTGTGTATGCCCAGTGCTTTGAGGCTCACTAGGGCTGAGGGAAGGCGGTTCCAATTTCTGGCTAAAGAGGAAAGAGTTGTTGTTGAAATATTTTGGCTATGCAAAGTCCCATCTCTTAGGCTAGCTGGAATATTTTTTTCTTCGTCAGCAAATGTTAGCTTTGACTATTTATTCAGGTTTTCTTTAGAAAGGGGAAACTTCAAATATGACAGTTTTTATTCTCATTTTGAAACTGGAAAAATCAACATTTGAAAGTCAAATGTTTCTTTTTTAATTGAAAAATATTGCAACGCTTTGTTTTGATGTTTCCTAATCAAAATTCTTCAGAATCTGTAATTCTGTGGAGATGATAACTGGAAATCTGCTACAGAGCAAACACTTTGGAAGTGAATTGAGCTCCAGCTGAACCAGGGCTTTCCTTATTTCAGGCTGGACACCAAGGTGTTTTTCACTAGGATATAGTGTTACCCAATACCTGATGCCAGCCATGAAGAGTTTGTATCTTGGTTTTAAAGACAGGCACCCCTATGTACTTTATTGGTGCTTAAGTCAATGTGTAGTTTTCCTGTTCTGAAGAAGGGAATGGAGAACTGGCAGTACTGGAGGGAGGAATTGAGGATTTTTTCCTATCATGCTTTGAGGAAGAAAGAAAGAAATACTGCAAGGGTTTCTCAAAAAATATTTCAGTTCTCAGGCACAGATGGAATTTACTAGTGGTGTCTCAGCTCTGTTATTTCAAGGTTATTTAATAGTGTGCTTAAAAGCAAATTTCCAGTTGTCACACAGTGGTAGAAAAGGTTATGAGCCAACCCATACTGCCTCAACTTCAGTCACCACTGCCTAAATAGTATGTCGCTTATGGTAGATCTTGAGAAATCTAGTAATTTCCCCAGACCTATGGTTGCACTATGACTGACTGGTGCAACATTGCTGTAACATCTGTGATCATCTCACCACAGGGGTAATTCTGGGGCAGGGGAATGGAGAAGGTGTCTCTTCTTATAGTGTATATGAGTCAGTAGGTGACATGAAACATAAGAAGGTAGAGCTCCTGTGAGTTTATCTGGGTTTGTTTTCCAAGTAACTTGAAGAACATGGATGACCTAAATGGGAGTCACACAGGGATTGGCTAGAACATAACTGAGTTTGAATTTCTGAATTTGTTGTCTGTGCCATCCTAGATGACCCACAAGGAGAATAGCAAATATTTCAGTGGTCTGCTTTCACAGGACTTGCTACTGACACAGCTCGGTGTGAGAACAACAGTTCTAAATCATATGCCTGATGCTGGTAGTAATTAATGACTGTAGTGGTGGTCTGGAGTATTTATAATGCCCAGGGAAGGTCAGTTACTTCTAATGCTTGAAAAGTATCTCCAAAATTGCAGAATGATAGAACAGTTTGGGTTAGAAGAGACCTTAAATATCACACACTTCCAACCCATCCTGCCATGGACAGGGACTGTGTTCCTCACACCAGACCAGGTTGCTCAAAGCCCCATCCAGCCTGGCCTTGAACACTTCCAGGGATGGGGCATCCACAGCTTCCCTGGGCAGCCTGTTGCAGTTCCTCACCACCTTCATAGTAAAGAATTTCTTCCTAATGTCTAATCTAAATCTCCCTCTTTTACCTTAAAGCCATTACTCCTTGTCCTATCACTACACTCCGTGATAAAGAGACCCTCTCTAACTTTCCTGTAGGCTCTCTTTAGGTACTGGAAGACCACTATAAGGTCTCCCCAGACCCTTCTCTTCTTTAGGTTGAAGAACCCCAACTCTCTTAGCCTGTCTTCACAGGAGAAGTGCTCCAGTCCTTTGATTATCTTTGTGACTCTCCTCTGGACAAGTTTCAACAGGTCCATGTCCTTCTTGTGCAGGGGAACCTCGGTACTGAACACAGCACTCCAGGTGGGGTCTCATGAGAGTGGAGTAGAGGAAGAGAATCACCTCCCTTCACCTGCTGGTCATGCTTTGTTTGATGCAGCGCAGGATGCGGTTGTCTTTCTGGGCTGCAAGCACACCTTGCTGACTCATATTGAGCTTCTCATCAACCAGTGCCTCCAGGTCATTCTCCTCAGGCTGCTCTCAATCCATTTTTTACCCAGCCTGTGCTTGGCTTGGTATTGCCTCGAGCCAGGTGCAGGACCTTGCACTTACTCTTGTTGAACTTCGTGAGGTTCACAGAGGTTCACCTCTCAAGCCTATTTAGGTCCCTCTGGATGGCATTCCTTCCCTCCAGTGCGTTGACCGCACCACACAGCTTGGTGTTGTTGATAACTTCCCCTAAGGAACACCACTCTTCACTGATCTCCACCTGGATGTTGAGCTGTTGATCACAACTCTTTGAGTGCAACCACCCAGACAATTCCTCACCCACTGAGTGGTCCTTCTGTCACATCCATGTCTCTCCAATTTAGAGACAAGGATGTCATGGTGGACAGTGTCAAATGCTTTGCACAAATCCAGGTAGATGATGTCAGTTGCTCTTTCCCTATCCACAAATGCTGTAACCCTGTTGTAGGAGGCCATCAAATTTGTCATACACAATTTGCCCAAAACCATGTTGGCTGTCACCGATCACCTTATTTTCCACGTGTCATAGCATAGTTTCCAGGAGGATCTGCTCCATGATATTGCTGAGCACAGAGGTGAGACTGACTGGCTTGTAGTTCCCCAGGTCTTCCCTTTTTCCCTTTTTAGAAATTATATTTCTATAGGTTATATTTCCACTTTTCCAGTCGCTGGGAGCTTCACCAGAGTGCCACAACTTCTCAAATATGATTAATAGTGACTTAATAACTTCATCTTCCAGTTCCCTCAGGACCCATGGATGCATCTCATCAGGTTCCATGGACTTGTGCACCTTCAGGTTCCTTAGATGGTCTTGAACCTAATCTTCTCCTACAGTGGCTGGTTCATCATTCTCCCAGTCACTGCTTTTGCCTTCCGCAACTTGTGCGGTGTGTCTAGAACACTTCCTGGTAAAGACTGAAGCAAAAAAGCTGTTGAGTACCTCAACTTTCTCCATATCTGTGTACCCAGATCTCCTGTTTCCTTCTAGAGAAGGTTCACAATTTCCTTAGTCTTCTTTTTATCCCTGACATAGAACCTTTTATTTTTGTCCTTGATGTCTCTGGACAGATTTAATTCTATCAGGGCTTTAGCCTTCCTAACCTTATCCTTGACTGCTCAGACAATTTCTCTGTATTACTCCCAGGCTATTTTTCTTTGCTTCCACCTTCAGTAAGCTTCCTTTTTTTGTTTAATTTTTTTCTAGGAGCTCCTTGTTCATCCATTCAGGCCTCTTGGAGTTTTTGCCCGACTTCCTCTTTGTTGGGATGCATCACTCCTGCACTCGGAGGAGGTGATCCTTGAATATTAACCATCTTTCTTTGGTCCCACTTCCCTCCAGGGCTTTATCCCATGGTGTACTACCAAGCAGATCCCTGAAGAGGCCAAAGTTTGCTCTTCTAAAGTCCAGGATAGTGAATTTGCTGGGTGCCCTCCTTGTTACCCTAAGGGTCTTGAATGCCATAACTTTGTGGTCACTGCAGCTAAAGCTGCTCTTGAACTTCACATTCCCCTCCAGCCCTTCCTTGTTGGTGAGAATGAGGTCCAGCATAGCACATCTCCTTGTTGGATCCTCTATCAATTGGAGAAGGAATTTATCATCAACACTTTCCAGGAACCTCCTGGATTGTCTCTGCCCTGCTGTGCTGTCCTTACAACAGATATCAGGGTGGTTAAAGTCCCCCATGAGGACCAGGACTTGTGAATATGAGACTGCTCCTTTCTGTCTAAAGAGGGCTTCATATACTTGGTCTTCCTGATCAGATAACCTGTAGCAGACCCCAATTGTAATGTCACCTGTCCCTGCCCTCCCTTTAATCCTGACCCATAAGATTCTGGACTGGACAGGGTTTGGAAACAAACCTGCTTTCCAAACAGAGTTCAAACAGGTTCTGTTGGGTCTGCAGAGGGAAAGGTTTGTTCCTCCACCCATGTCTCTTTTACATTGGCAATTGTGGAGTAGAGGTCAAGTCTGAGGAATCTCCACTCTGCCCAGTCTGACAACAAACACCTTGCAACAAGTTTCTTCAGTGGCTGGTATAAAATCCAACATCCTCATGAACAGGTAGCAGAGGCTAAGAGCATTGCATACCCAATGCAATTAGTATGGGAAATATACACTTCTGTGGCTTTTGGAGGAGATCATGGACCATGTTACATGGGAGAGGCACATTGCAGCCTCTACATCCTGCCAGCCTCCCTGGGGAAAGTGATTTTTTTTTTCCCCTCACCTGAAATTTGGAGGCTGAATTAATCTGAAAACATATTAGAAGGGTAGCAGGGTTACTTACTGCTATGAGGATCTCATCTTTGGCACCTGACTCATATGTTTCAGGAAAAGGGGAAAAACAAAGAAATGGAGCAAACTGGAAAACAAATTGCATATCAGTGAATTATTTTTTTTTCTCTTCCTAGTCTATAAAGGCAAGCATCAAAAACCCTGAAGCATCAAATCTTTTTCTCAAAAGACAAAAATTGCTTTGATCAGTCTTACGCTGTCCCAGATGTAACAATAGTATCCAGATCTGTCCCTTTGGGGTATTTTTCACCAGTGCCATGTTTACTTTAAAATAGGATCCAAAGATCAACTCAGATGACTTTTAGTCTAAAATGCTACCAACTGGTGGAAATGTTTCCACTGCCAGGTGATTCATCCTGACAGAAACCTGGTTCCCCTGTGTTTTAGACTTTCGTGTCTCTGGATGATAATCCTGAAGAGAGTGACCCTTTAAAACAGCCTCAGCTTCAGCCTGATATGTAGAGGCTTGTGGCGTATTCACCAGTAAGAAACTGGGGACCAGCCTGGCAGCGGTCTGTGATTTACATGGAAATATTCCCTGTTATGGTCCTCTGATGACTTGAGTTGTGGCTGTCTGAAGGAGGGCATTGTCAGCGTTACAAAGAGATTTTGTGAAAATTGCCAAATATTTTTCCCTTCCTGTTAAGATTAATGGTATTTCTCTTCATGGGGAAAGTATTCCTGTATTCGCAGCTGCAAATAAGAGAGATGCTGAGCAGGGAAAGACCAACACACATAGGATTTGGAGTTGCACATGAGCTTGAACACACTTCAGGGGATAAAAGAAAGATGGGGTTTGCATGCTCAGCAAAGCAGAGGTATAGAGCTGTGTAACCCAGATTGGATCTTATGAATATGGAACAATTTCACTCTGAAGTAGGGCATGCTTGTGACCTGGATGGTGTTGTCTGCAATATTTTTAGAGGAATGTGCGGTATACAGGAAGGAACCTCATCCACCATGTGTCCTACCAGAATGCTGTACATGCTTTTGGGTAAATTCAAAAGCAGCACCTAGTAGGTTCTTGGATTGTTAGCTAGCAGAAGGTCAAAATGAATAGGAATTACATCTTACACCTTCTTGAACTTGCTGCACAGAGCTTCTGGAGGGAGACCTAATTCCTCTCCCCAGACTCCTCCTGCTTCATGTCCATCCAACTCAAATTCCTCCAGTTTCTGGCTAGATGCATTTCCTGGAGGTTCGCAGTCTTTTCTTGCTGTATGCTTTATTTTTCCCTAAGCATAGAGGGATGCGGCACAGAGCAGGCTGAACAGCAAGACAGCTTATATATTATGAAATAATTTGGACAATCTACAACTGATTTTAGTACATTTGGGCTATTGTTTTATTTTGCAATATGTATGGTTTTGTTCAGAGCATGGGAAGAGAATTAGAAATTGAAACACCATAATCCTTAGAATTTATTGAAAGGAAAGAAAACCTTGCTCTGAACTCTAGCAGAGAAATTATATTAGTATTGGCTTCCTCAATGCTCACATCCATTGAGTCTTTCAATTATTAAGAGAAGCAGTGAATACTTGCAAACTAATCCATCTCTAAATCAATCTTCTTGTACAGCTGTTCAGGATCAGTGAATATAAGTTCATGATGTTGGAATAGAGAGTGATATGGCAAGATATGAGGCAAGCAGTGCCACAGAGCAGTAAACACATCTCAAGCACCTGCTATCAATTACTGCTATTTGTAGTGATCAGTTCAACGGAAAGGTTTTGGAGACAGGAGCAAAGGAGATTAGAGATTTTCAACCACAAATGGGAGAACATAGTTTGTGGGTAAATTAGCATTCATATTTAGAGAGAGATTGGATGTTAATATAAAACCAGCCCAAAGATCTCAGATATAGAGCTGACCTTGCAACTCTATTGTATGAGCAGGGGAGCTAACATTTTTGTCCTACCCCAGGTTTGACTTAGGCAGGCTCTGCTTAGACACTTAGGTATGAAAAAGAACTCCAGTACCTCCACATGCAGACTCCTGACTGCTTTTCCTCCAATTTGAAGATACTGAAAATCTGTAAGAGCCACAGGTTTTAATCCAGAAGTTTGCAGATATGTGAAAATTGTTTCTGGACATGTGCAAGTGTACATCAGTCTTGTAGCTAGGAACAACCCCAGCCTTAACAGAACATGAAAATTATTTTTTCCCCCATACATAAACCTAATCGGGGAAGGGTACTTATAGTTTAATGTCTTTCAAAAGAATCTGGTCTTATTCAAGCTAGCAGTGAAGCGTTCAGCTGAGTAGCAGGAGGTCAGAGATTCCTGATTCAGGGCTGCTTTCCACTTGGGCTTCCCAGCCTGGCATTGCTCCCTGAGAGTCAGTGCCTGTGTGATGGGTGTGATGCTTTTTTTAGCTTTGCTGGCTGGTCTGGTTGGTGATAAAGCTCCAGCCTGCTGGCATGCCCCCCCTCAGGCAGCAGGACCCTGAGCCTCGCCAGCTTTTTCTGCCCAATTCAGATCCATGCATAAAGGAGAAGGTTATAACCTGCAGCTCGTAAGGTTTCTAGGGTTTGTTGTCCCCTGCTTTTGGAGTGCAGAAGAGCACCCTCACTGAACTAGAAGGAAAGCAAGGCCGTGACCTGGTGGTCAGAGACTTAATCCTGCCTTGTGCTGACTGCTGAGGACTCCTTCTGTTAAACAAGTGCTGGATGAAAACCAGACACCTCGCTACCACCTCCCTGATGGTTGTGCTCTGAAAGGAGGCCATGGCATGGGCTGCTCCTGCCCACACCTTCATCTGGGCTGCCAGTGGGCAGAGGGAAAAACTTGCAAGGCATCCATCCTTGCACACTGTTGCTCAGAGTTGGAGCGGGGGAAGCCAAGCTCCACTTCCCCTGGGGGTTTCAGGCAGAAGAGTGAGCTACAGTACGTCATGAGTTGTGCTGATGTGCTAAGCCCAAGGGAAGTGCAGCACAAGCAGTCTGGCTTAAGTCTCGCTGATGGAGGTTAAAGCTAATGGATGTCTGACCTGTCGCTTGGGATGAGCTCTGCAACCACCTTTGATCCATGACCTCAGCTCAAGTGGTGTGAGATAATCTGGGAAAGAGCCAGGATAGACTCTCCGGGAGGGTGAAGGTGCATTTCAGATGGACTGTTTCGGCACCCGGGTTCTACTATGTCCTTCCATAGACCATCATAGTGTAACATCCCTGTTTTGATATCCCCCGTGCTCTTAAAACCACTTGCAACTGCCCCGTCGGCAGCCGACACAGGGCCAGCACAAAGCCTGATGCTCCAAGTGCTTCGGAGCTGCGGATGGGATCCTCTGCAGGAGGGGCGAGCCGAACTGCAGGAGTGCCCTGGCAACAGCTGCAACTCACCAGGGAGCCGAAGCCATCGCTTTGTAGCAGCAGGATGGTGGCATTTCCCTGCCGGTTGCTGACATTTTGCTGCCGACAGCACTAGGTGGTGCTAACACACAGGCGGAGGTCCCGTCGCTGCCCGGGGACCTCTCCGAGCAAACCTGGGGGCCCACCTGGGCCGGTGTTGGGGTGAGGGTGCAGGGGAAGGGGGCATCTGCCAGGTTTTCCCAGGGAAAACAGCTCTTGTGTTACGCGATGGGATCAAACTCCAGTAAATGAGAGTTTCAAAAATTGCTTTCCCTTCACTTATCTCAGGACTAGAAGGCATCTGGTTTGGCACAGGCAATTGTAGTGAATACAATTAAAATTGATTGAGTGCAAATGTTTTAATTGTATAATGTTTTTCATTGATGATCTCAATAAACTAATTAAATTAGGGATAATGGGAATGTGTTTGAGGACATTTAGGACCCGTTCAGCTATAATGGGTTCAAAACATCTGAACAAAACCAAATTGCATGGGTTCATTGGCAATACTTCCCCAGCAGTAAAGCCTTAAAGGTTCTTCGCTTGCAGTCTCCACGTTTCTTTCCCTTAGTTGCTAGAGCATATGAAAGCCAGGCTGCCAGCAGAGGATTTGGGACAGCACTGCCATGCAGGAGCTCAGAGGCTTCTCCATTCATCTCGCTGTTGCGATGCTGGGGATGTGGCAGGAGGACCTGAGAGGGGTGGGACTGAGACAGATGCAGCAGTCTGAGGTCTGTGTGTTTGGGAAGCTCCTGGCCAGAAAAATGGCTTGAGTACCCTGACCCCAAGACAAAAGTGAAGAGGAAGTTGGGTGTGGCACCTCCCTTGCCTCCTCTCCGAATGTAGGTCAAGCATGGGGCATACCTGCAATGGGAAAGGAGCTGCAGGTGCATCCTACCCCAGTCCTGTGCTCAGGTGTGAACAAATAAATGCAAGTGTGTTACACCCAGAGGTGTCCTCGTGGCACTGTAATGGAGCTCCCTGATTCATGTGCCAAGAGTGAGACCCATCTGTGTCTGTAATTCAAGGGCAATGGTGACAGGCCATCTTCCAGTTCTTTAAAAATTCCACTGAGGTTCAGCTGTGTTCTCCTCCATATGATTTTATTCCCTCTTCCCCTTCTCGCTTGCAATCTGTGGCCCCACCAAGTCATGGGGACTTTCTTGCCGACCTCCACTTCTTCCTGCCCTGGGCCATCCACAGCACAGGGAGACAGGTGGGGGTGGGGGCCTGTCTGGTAACCAGGGGACCCATTTCCATCCCCTCATCTGGACATGATTTTTAGTATGGAAAGACTGACGCTTCTTCCAAATGCTATCCCAGATTCCAACTATTACAACTTGCTTTTTTTAAAAAAAAAAAAAAGTTGGCTGATATTTCTGTGCATATAGTAATTGGTGGTGATATTTTTTTACACATGAGGATGAAACTATTATAGCTTCATAATAATTTCCTGGAGAGGTTCTTTCCATAGTTCAAGGTGATAAATCTACCCTGGGTGCCATTCTCTGTAAAAAGGACTGAGGCCAGACAGGGAAAAGCAAGGCATTAGAATATTGAGTCCTGTTGCTAAGGATTTTCTATAATCTTATTGGAAATCGTATACTGGATCCTTGTAGTAAAATTGTGTGGAACATTGCTCTCAGAGGACAAATCATTTTGCAGCCCTCATTTTCCTTTGGTAGCCTCCTTCCAGCCCAACTCAAACTGTAGTTCTGGGATTTTTCTCTCTTGGCCTTGATGTTAACCTTAGCCATAAACTGACTCCTTGGCTAATGTCCCCACCCCACCCACAGGTTCATCATACCTTGTGGCAACTTGCAGCCTCAACATTTAGTTCTCTTTGGAGAATCCTTCCAAGTCTTCCTGGAGTAGTATTCATGGGCCTTCTCTTTTAGTCTTTCAAATGCTCACCCAAAAGTTTGGTTTCATTTTGGACAGCCCAGTCTCTCCCTCTCTGCGGGGTCCTCAAGGGACAGTTGTTTTGGCCACCCTTGGCTTCCTCTGGTAGCACCTTCCAGCTCAGGTCCTGCAGACCTGGACTTTCTGTGAGCCCCAACCCTAATTCTAAGTTGTTTCACAAGCTAGGACCCTATTCCACTGAGTCAGAGGAGAATGCCAGCGTGAGCCCTTCATTTTAGTTTGGAGATTCATCTACAGACTCTCCAATACTGTTGCTGATGGCTTTCTCATTAGGAACCCTAACGCTAAATTGTCCCATAGGCCAGGGACTTCACTAACCTCAGCTCTTCCTTTCTTTTGTGCATCCCTTGCACTCCCTCCCATCTTTTCCCCCAGACCATGGATGTGGGTTTTGTAATTCCCTTTATATTCACCCAACCCAAAGTTGGTTTATTTAGTGAGATTTCATGAAAGCCCATTCAAATATACTAGTGCTTTTTTTTTTTTTTTTTTTTTTTTTCCCAGGAAAGTGTAATGAAAAACCAAAAAAGCAATCGGTAGTACCCAGTTTGGAGACACCTTGCTAAACAAGCATGGCCACGCTAAATCTGTGTCTTGGTGAAGACCCTAACTTTTTTAAAGCAGATTGTTTGTTTGGATACTTCACATTTAATCTAACAACTAAGCTGAAAATTGGTTAGAGTCAGAATGAATTGAATTAGCCAGCAAGTAAATATGGCATGAATAAGTCAAGTTGTCCTCCATGAGGAGCAAAGTGTCCAGTAGAGTCTTGGGTGGTCTCAGGCATTCAGGAGATGCATGTGACCCAGTGTTGGTCAGCAGCAGGTGGCTTCCAGCAGTGGCAATTCAGCAGCATGACTTCTGGTTTCAACTCCTCCAGGTCAGCCATAAATCTTAGTGACCTGTGAGGAGAAAACTAGAGAGAAGTGCACCACATTAGCAGCTGAGGACAGAAAATCAATATAAAGTCCTACTATGCTGGCAATCGAGTAACTGGCTAGAAATGTAATATTTTTCCTTGCTGCTCTCTGGAAATGTTGAGGTTACAATAAAGTCTGAGAGCAGACCATGAAAACAATGGGGGAGATGAGCTTCAGCCTGAAGCCTCAGCAGACAAAGTGGTACTGTGATTTGGATTTTGGATTTATCTACTCTGATTTGAATGTATCTAGTTTTGTAGTCTGCTGTCAATATGACTTACATGTCTGGCCAATAAATTGCACGGTTTTCTGTATTAATTAAGACTCTATTCGCCGGAGAGGAACACAGAAAACATGAATTGCCTCAGCAAACTCCTCAAACTTTTCCATTTTCATCAAAGAACAGTGTAATTAATTCTTTATAATCTATTGTTTAAGAGTTGCGTGTGTTTCTATATCCATAATTTATACTTGTCCTGGAAGTGCTTTTATTCTTCTCTTGTACCTGTGCAGAATTCTTAAGTCTTTGAACAAAAACAGGACTCTTGATAGATCTATATGAAACCTTTGTAGTGTACAGAATTGATATTTACTTATCACATTGAAAAAATTTTCAGGAGGAATGGACCCTGATTTGGAAGAGAGACCAGTCCAAACAGACCAAGGACTAGTACTTGCATACGTAGGCATTATTTCCTGCTACTCATAGGAATTATTTCAGCTTAGTCCTAGAGTCAATATGGAAGGCTCCCATGTAAACTGATTCTACATAAACAGGAGGCAAATCCTCCCCTTTCACTTGAAGTGAGGGTTTTTGATTTGAGGCAGCTGGGGAACAGAGAAAAAAATAAAAGAAAGCTTGTTCTGTAAACCTGCTATCAAAGTAATATGAATCAACCCTAAAACAAAATAAGAATTTTCTGTCCTGTTTGGCAGGTATTACTCAAGTGTGAAATAACCAAGTGCTTGATAACTGCAGCTTGCCCAGACACGGTGCGGGACAGGGCAGTGGGGTAGTGCATCTCTGTCCCAAAGCCTGAGCTGTGGTGTTAGCAAGTAAACTGCTACAACCAGACCCACATATTTTGTTGAAGCCACGCTGATTTATCCCAGCTGAGTTTCTGTCCTTTTAAGTGTGTTTAGCTATAAGCATTTTTTCCTATGCTTCTTGACTCCACAGATGCCCACCCAGCACAGTAATAGGCGCGGTGAGGAAAGTGCCTTGTGGCCAAGTTTTATGCATTTGGCTTCTTACTGTCCTACTTTGCATTAACATACTTGGAAGAGGGGAATCCACTTGTGAGGACTCATGGAGAAATTCTCTCTTGTGTCTGTTAGGACTCATTTTCTTTTGCCTCACTGATTGCCAATGATCTGTTGCAATCCTGCTCAGCTTGCATCAAATTTACATATGCTGCAATTCCTCTCTTCCTCACCTTTCTTTCTTGGTGCTGAGGGGGTTGTTTGGGAGGTGGAGTCTCACAAACTCCATACACAAAGGTGGTCAGCATGTGTAGAGTCAGCCATGAGCTCAGGCTGTGATAAAGAGGCATCTCCTCAGGGTTTTGCAGTGCAATTAGCATAGGAATGGTTTGGCTTGGAATGGCCCAATAAGGATCACCTAGTTCCAACCCCCTGCCATGGACAGGGAGAGGGACTGTTTGTCAGGGAGTGTAGTGATAGGGGAGTAATGGCTTTAAACTAAAAGAGGGGAATTTTAGATTAGAGATTAGGAGGAAATTCTTCACTCAGAGGGTGGTGAGGCACTGGCACAGGTTGCCCAGAGAAGCTGTGGATGCCCCATCCCTAGAGGTGTTCAAGGCCAGGCTGGATGGGGCTTTTGGCAACCTGATCTAGTGCAAGGTGTTCCTGCCCATGGCAGGGGGTTGGAATTAGATGATCATTAAGGTCCCTTCCAATACCAACCATTTCATGATTCTGTAAAGCCATCACGAGCTCATGTTTTCCCCTGGCTTTTACACAAAGCAAAGCACGAATGGGGAGAACACCATGTGGGCTTGCTGAGCTCAGGGGGAGGAAGGATGGTGGTTTAGAGTGGGAGAGGGACTGCCCTGCAGACCTCTTTCCCACAGATTTCCCCATCTACCCTTACTCCTCATATTGGAAGAGCCTGGGAGAACATTTTATATGAGGTAAATATCCATTTTTGCCCTGTCCATGGGCTCCACTATGTTTTCTTGGAGATGAGCTGTTAATAGGCATGGGAGTTCATCCAAGCGCTTTTATCTGGTTCAGATAATCCCTTAGATTACTTCTTCCCTCTCTTCGTTTTACTGGAAAGTAAATATCTTTGAGAGAAAACCCTTGTCCTTTATTTATTGCAAATATACACGTATGTTCTCATAAAAACAACATGCCTACCATGAGACTAACTTCCAGTTTTACGTTTTTCTTCTTTGTTTTCTAATTTAGCAGATTAACTAGATACTTGTTTAGAAAACGGTTCTATCACTCCATTACCTGAAGGAGTTGCTTGCTCTTTTTACAGAAAATCAGAGGCAAGTATCAAGCCTATCTACTGTGAGTTTGTCCCTGAAGGAATATTTTACAGTGAGCTGAAAATTACACAGCATCCTATAAAAAATAGAAAGAAACATATCTTAGATTTATGATTATCCCTTTAGGAAAAAAAGTAACAGTACAGGGAACTTGTATGTTTTAACCAAATTCAGGATATTGAGTGAAACAAGCTGTTGGTATTTAATATTGTTATCTCAGCATCTTTCACACATTTGTGCCTTTGGAACTCAATTGACTTTTTTTCTTCAGTGGAGACTTCTGGGAATCCAGTGTTGTCGTGGTGGTTAAAATAGCTGCTGCCCACTTCTATCAGAGAATGGGCACAAAAGAGGCATAAATGCATGTGCAGAAATCTAAGTGATGATCCCGTTTGTGAAACTTTAACTACCAAATGTCTTTATTTTAGCCATGATTTTTCTGTGGGCTTTCTGCACAATCCAATTTGTTCTACATTTCAACAAAATGTTTGTTCTAGACTATTTTGACACACCTTGAAAAGGAAGACAGGAGAAGATCTAACCCATTAGGTATACAGCTGGTTGGAAACAGTATCTTTTTCAGTGAGTAACTGCTGAGCTGGAAATTGGTATCAAATGGCTCTATTCTGTTTTGGGTGGTACTTTGTATTTTCACTAGTGATTTGTGTGTGACAGGGTAGAAAGAGCACTCATTAATGGGGGGCTGGGAATGGCTGTAGACATGCTGGCAGAAGGATTTGACAGAAATGAAAATCTGACCTGCCTGAAGATGAAGCTCTAGAGATGTCACCTTTCTTTCCAGGTCCAGCCTCCCTTTTTGAGACGCTTGTTTGACTACTACCATCTGCACCTCCCTTGCTTTGCACGACTTGTGCTTCTGCTTGGGGTTGGCCCCTGGAGATCAATGCTCCACCTCGCCAGCTCAGTCTCTTTCTTGGGCATCCCAGTGGCTCTGTTCCCCCAGGTGGACTGATTTTAACCAAGTGGGGTGGAAGCAGGAATGCATAAATGCCATCCTGACAGAAGAGATCTTCTTCCTTCTGCCTGCTGAGGTGATTAGTGACCAGGGACAGAGGGTGAGTGGATGACAAGACAAGGAGACAGGGTTAAAACAGCTCTTTCACTTGCATGAGGCCATGTGTAAATATGAGTCAGTACAAAACTTTTCCATAGCCCTAAGATATACATCACCAAAGATAGATGGGGTGGATTTCTTTGAAGGGCTTTCTGCGAGGAGTTCAGCGGAAGCCTGGACAACTGCTTTGGACAAGACACAACTCCTAGATAGTTGAAATTAACAGCAGCATATCTCACCCTGTATGTATACACAAAAAGAACAGCCCTTGTCTGGGAGAGCTTACAGTCCACATCTAATTGATTGCAATGTGTTTTTCATTAAAACTCATTGTTAAAACAGAAAAAAAGGACCAGTTTAGCAGCAGAAAAAATCTTTTCAAAAAGAATTCAAAATATCTTTCCCTAGTTTTTGTCTTCAGACATAATTGGCCAGGGAGAGTGGTGAACCCAAGTTGTCCTGTGCTAGCAAGGCTCCAGACAACCCATACACAGGACCCTCCTTCCTAACCCTCCCAAGCTCCCACCGAAGCCAACAGCCATTTCATGAGGGTCATTGTTTGGTATCTGTCTGTGCGATATCTGAACCAGATGGAAGCCATAAAGTACAAGGCACACCCATTGTTCTTTTTGACACAGAACTTGAGACTATCTAGGCCAGGGGAAATCTTTTCTACCCACAAAAGTCCTAGTTTCCTATATTATGACCTATATCAACAATATCAAAGCTCAAAGCTATACTGTTACACTGATGACTTAGTTCCATTGACTGTACAGCTAAGTCAGTACATATAAAATTGCAGGATGCATTTAATGTAATTCAATTAGATTTAATCGAATTAAAACTATTATTAAATTCAACCAAAGGTAAGTCTATGGAATTTTTTTCTAATAACTCAAAAAGCTCAAGTCTGGATGAATTTAAAATAATAATCCTACAAGAGAATATGATAGAATAAGTAAGAACATACAAACCTTTAGAAGTCTGGCTGGATATGAAGCTGAACTTTATATATCATATAAATCAGTCATTACAGAAATGGAAATCAATTTGGGAGGGTTCTCTCAACCTAATTTTTGCTCTGCTTTTAAGTATTTAAAGAAAGATTGATTTCGTGCCATTTTAATTGGCTTAATTTAGCTAAGTATGGAGGCCCCTGTGTTAACGTAACAAAACATCCTTTATCATCTGGCCATGGGGAAACTCTTAGAGCTCTTTTCCTAAGTTTTAGCAGCCGCTGACACTGAAAACCTTATATCTTTCATTTCCTAACACGGCATTTTAAGCAGCGGTTGTACCACAGCTTTTTAAGTTTTCAAGATACCCTGACTAAAACAGTTAGCATTTCCAGCTAACAGTTCTTTACCTTCCTTCCCCTGTTCTTCAATTTCTTCTCTGCTGAAGATGTGTATTGTAACACTCAAACAATACAAAAATGAATTGATGAGACTACAGTCCTTATATTCTTCTGTGGAGACAGAAGGACAATTAGAAATTATTCCATTTGCCGTTGCAGAGACTGCAAATATTCAGCCACTGGTTGATAGTCACCGGTGGGGAATTAAATACCTCCCCCCCCACCCCCCCCCCAAAAAAAAAAGTGTCAGACATTGCCTTTAAATTTAAAGGAGTACTTCTGTTGCACTGCAGGTAGGATGAGTTGTTTTATGTTTTTTAGCCAGCTGTATTAGGTACAGCTTGCTCACCAGCTTGTGTGTCCCCAGTAAGGCATGGGCATGCCCATGTAACCAAGGGGCAGAGGCTTTATGGTAGGAACCCAGGTGCAAAGGGGTGGGATGGAACCACAGCCTGTAATGGAGCATGTCTCCTGGGTACGTGTATGAGGGGTGTACCAATGACTGGGTCTTCCAGCAATTATTTGTAGCTAATGTGGATATGCAGTCATGGGCAAACTAAAGGTTAGTTGTGACTTTGGTTGAAAGGTAATGGAAAACGTTTGTCAAAACTAACAGAAAAGAGCCTGTGAGAGACTGAAACAGATTCACAGGACTTCAGTTATACAGTATGTGCTTGTGTAACCCCCAGCATTGTGTGGGTAACACAGTGTTTGGCTGGTCCTTCCCTTGTGCTGGTGGGTGGCACAGAATCATGCATTGCTTCCTCCAATCCTTTTCCTTGCCAAGCCAAAACAGTTTTCCCTGTAGATGGCTCTGTTTTCCTACACAATTTCAGGAATGCTGTTGCTTTAGAAACACCGTATAAACAAGACATTCAGAAAGTGATGGTTGGAATTAGATACTTTTTAACACACCAGCTCTGAAGATAGCTGCACTGCAACTTGTTGACTACTTTCTACAAAATCTGTTTTTTCAGTGCTTGGTTTTGGACAAAAAATTCAGAGAAAAAGGTCAGCCTCAGTGGGTAAGAAAAGCCGACTGAGATGCCCTGCTGCAGCTGCCCTGCTGCAGCAAAGACATCAAGGTACTGACCAGAAAGATGAGGGTCTCCTGTAGCTTCTGCCTCATCTCTCCCAACTGCTCTGTGTTTCTGTGCTGCCTATGGCATCTCCAGTGGTACAAAGGCAACCAGAACGAACCCAGAGTTTCAGCTTTTTGTGTGTGTGTGTGTGTGTGTCTGTAAAAAGGATGTGTTTCTGTTTAAGAAAAAGAAGAGAGGGAGAATTTTCTGGCTTCCAGCTTTCAGCTGAAACTTTTTAATTTATGTATATCAGGTTCAAAACACTTTGAAACCTTTTCCTATTTTTAAGTGTTTCTTGCAACTCCCTCACTGCTCTGTTGAATGAGATTTTTAACACACCTTGCAGCAGGGTCCCAACCAAAGTTACTCTACCTTGAGTTGCTTTTGGGCATTTTTCCTCGTCCTTAGAACTGTACATCAGTTGTGACTGCAGTTGTTCAAAGCCAGGATGCAACTACTCACTCATAGCACCTGCAGTCCAAAAGCTGTTAGTGTGGGATGAACTGGCACCAGAAAGTTCACCTTTAGCAAAACTGAAATATCCAGTGGGATGCTGCATCCTTCTCTGGATCTAGCAGCTTGGGTGCCCTGGCAGGGCATGGCTCAAAGGTGGGTCCCCATTGTTAAGCTTTAAGGAAGAAGATTGAGAACAATCTCCTATGTGAGTCCATCAGATGAATGGATTATTACATTTGAACTGTGTTCAGGAATAAAATCTGTACCCCTGAAAAAATGTAATGATGCAATGAATCCTTTCTCGGGTGCAGAACAGTGACTGTGTAAATGTAAATAAAGAGTGATTTCTCTTGAGCCAAGGTTGAGTTACATTAGGAGAACATCTTCATTTTGTGCTGTTGTGTGCTGGTGTTAGAAAGTATCATATGCTAAGGCAAGCAATTCACCTAAGTTTATCTAGTCTCCTCGCTTGCTAGAAAAAACACAACACCTTTGAACCCAAAATATCTGGGAGAGATGACAAAGCTCTGACATCTCTTAAAGTCATGAACCATGCGCTGTATTTTGGCACTGACACCACACCAAACTCAACCTATCAGTTCGGTGCTTGCATGAATTTCTATCTGTACAGCAAATGTGATAAATCAGAAATACTGAAGCTGGATATTATCTCTTCTAGTTTCCATTGAGAGCAGGAGAACCAGCTAGGAGAGCTGGTTGAGCGATGCGTGCTGACTGCCAGGGCTCCCCTCAGTGAGCTGCTGATTGAGACCCACCTCCATGAGAAGGAAATGAAATCACCAGCCCACAGTCATTAAGAGGAAACTTAGCAGAAAGTGCGACGGGAAGGTCTGGTAAGGTCACCTGAAGCATTAATGTTGAAGAGACCCAGAGGTGCAAGTGGGATGGGTTTGACTGCAGGTTGAAACTATTTGTGAATGTAAACCCTGCCCTGAACTGGGGTACACCTGGATGTGTTGACCCAAATGCATAACATATTTGAGGTTAATCTTGGTCGCTTTTGTTTGCAAAAACTGCTGCCAACTAAATTCATTCATGGAGGCACCGTTTTCCTCGTAAATATGCACCAGTTTAGAAAGGATAGATAACAAAAGGAACCTAGCTGTCTAAGCAGTACCAGACTTTCTAAAAATTAAATTATTGTAAATTATATGTAACTTTAAAACTAATTCATAGAGAGACTTGACTACCCAAGAACTTTTCAGAGAAGGCAAAGCAAACAATTAGAGGCTGAAGAGTATCCCATAAGAGGAGAGATTAAAAAAGATTACAGCTATTTAGTTTAGTAAAGAAACTAATAAGATATTGCATGACAAAGGTGTATAAAATAATGTATGGCACAAAGAAGGTCAGCAGGTGCTTGTACTTATCCTGTTTTGTGAAAGAGGCACGTGAGGATACCTAATTCAATTAAAAGGCAATAAATATAAAACTGGTAAAGAAAACACCCTTTTATGTCACATATAGTTAATCTGTGGAACTCACTGCCACAAGAAATTATGGAGGTAAAGGCTTACAGTTGAATTAAAAAAAAAAAAAGAAAAAAAAGATTAAAAAAAGAAATCAGAATTGTTAAAAACATTCAAGTTGTGTATTCAGAAGTAAGTTAGGATCTTATGCAGAAGGGTATGTAAGTGCCATGCTGAACTCTTCATGTTGAAACCTTGCTGGATAATACATACCCCATCTTTACAGCAGGGACCAGACTTGCTCTTGCATTTTTCAGTTAATCAATTGGAATTTTTCCCTAAGCAGAATATCTGAAGCAGTAAAATGTCCTCTTTTGGGCCAATCAGGAAGCTGTGTGGTGAGGAGTGCTCTTCGGGGGTGGGAACAGGGTACCCTCCGTCAGAGGAGGGATTTGGGGTTTTGTCATAATGTCTTTACCAGGCTCTTGAGTTATCATGCTGTATGTCAAGCTCTAGGCTGCCATGGGTCCTCTTCATATCTTGGAGAGCTTCATACTGCTGGAGTATACAGGTGTGACCTGAGAATCTCTACAGTGTCACTCCTCTTTTCCTCTTCTTGAAGCTTTGGGGATTGAGCACCTAATTTTTGAAGGTCATCCGAGTTTATGCATGAGGTGGACATCAAGCCATGGTTGTGATGCTTCCATACAGATGCATAACACTAAGTACCTTGAAAATCAACCACAGGTGCCTAGGGAAGGCAGGTAGGGACTGAGTGGAAGAGGGTGTTGAACTGTGTTCTTTGTATTGTATTTTTGATATTTGTGATTTTTTTTTTGTCTTGGTTCTTTTCTGAAGCTAGTCGTATATGTCTAACTTCTTAAAATAAGATTTGTGCACGTTAGCAGGCATTTTAGAAAACGTTATCCTAAATAAGACTTTCATATCCATACTATTCTAATGGAATAATGAGACTGCTGAGGAATAGCAGGAAGCATGGGAATACAGGAGACAACTTCCTCAGGACTGCACTTCTTTTTGGTGTCTGCTTTATGCAACAGAGATTGACTACCATGGAGCCAAGCAACTTCAGATCTAAATAGGAAATGTGTTTCCTGATTCAGTCTCTTCTGACTCACTCAATGGTAGAAGCACAACACAGGAAGGGAGATGTTCACACAAATTAGGTGTTGTGGGGAGGACTGGGAGAGGTGAGATCAGTTTCTGGCTTTTGCAACCACACAGATATTCTAATCTCTCCTTTTGTTTTTCATTTCTGCATGTTTAAAACACGGATACTCCTTTTGTTAAACAACATTCTGTCATGCTCATTTAGCCTAGTAATATGAGGAAATGAGAACTTACCATGTGAATGTAGTGCTGTAGCCCCAAGTAGAAATAAGTTTAACAAGGAAGTGTCTGGGATTTTCTATAGGCGCTGGAGGGACTTAGGCACTTAGCTCATTCTTACTCTTCGAAATTCCAGATAAAACGTTATTGGCACGTGAGTGATTAGCTAGATATTTTTAGTGACTCTATCATATATTATATTTAGTAATTCTGGACTCAGCATAGGGAAAGTCTTCGCAGATCATGAGGTCCAGACTCATGATATTTCAGGCAGTCACATCATATATTCCTCTTCATTTATCAGGCTCAGTTTTAAAACTAGTTAGGATTTTTGCTCCCTGCCCTGTCAGAGGAGTTGTGTCTGTTCCAGAATCTGGCTCTTCTGGTGGCTGGAAACTCTCCTGAAGCATGATGTAGAGGACAAATAGTGGTGTCAGTTAGTGACCAGCTGGATTACTTATGAATTGTTACTTATGTGACAACCCGTAAAAAGGGAAATTATAAAGGAAATATAGCTTAGGATCATATCAAGTGATTCATTTCCAGCAGAGGAGAGAAAACCATGGGCCCTGTGCAAAGCATCAATGCAACCTCATAAGAAATATGGCCCTAGACACCCCTGTGCACAGAAGGACCAGACAGAGAGTATGCCCAGGGCAATGAAACTCCCTTTGAGAAGACTGCAAAAGCAATATTTACTTGGTCTAGCAGAAAGGCAGTTGCAAAGATGCTTTAATTGCTATCAGTATACATGAGGGGAACAATAGGCAAGGAGGAAAATTTGTTGTTTAGCCTAAATTAAAGCATTGGCATGAGAACAATTGACCATAAAAGAGTTTGGCTAGAAACTGGAAGAAAGTGTTGAAAGTGAGGAGCTGTGGCTTGGCTTTCCAATATGAGCAGGGACATCAGCAAACCTACCTGCTCTTAAGATTGTCCTTAGTCTCCAAAAGACCAAATTTGCAACATTTGACGATGACAGCCTCACTGATCCAGAAGATATCTACTGATCTAATTCCTAAAGTAAATGTACATAAATTCCACTGCAACTTCATACAAAGCTGGGTTTTGTATACTATACTGACACACTTCGACATCGTCTCTTCTAGCCCGTAGCATTCTGCTCTAGTTACAGAGAGGAACAAGTACCTCCTTTATTCATCTTTGTCATTCTGTCCAGATTACAAGCAGCACCATTTACCAGATAGGCTTTCAATATCCAAACTGTCTCTTCTGTGAATCGGGCTAGTTTTAATGGTTATTTCATGGCCATGTGAATAGCCAGAACAATTTTCTTTTGCCCATACTTGGAGCACAGCTTTCGTTGTTTTGGTTTGTATCCACCCTCATTTCAATCCTCCGAATTTAAGTAAGTTGAGATCAAATTAAATTAAAAATATAATTAAGGCATGTGAGTTGATACATTGTGTGCTGAGGCTGGCTCTAACACAAGGGACAATAACAGCCTAATTCTAGCTTATCTTCAGTACTCTGCCTTGTAATGGAAATGACAGACCTCTGGCAGTGCTGATGGGTGCTCTAATAATATATATTTCACCAATTATCTCTTTAAGATAAGAAACTTTCACAATTAGGAGAGACTTGTCATATCTCTGAAATACTTGGGCGTTTAGGGAGGCAAAGCAATGTGTTTAGGATTTGAACGCAGCCAGTGAAAAAAGAAATAATTCATTTCAATAGTCCTAAAAACCTGTCCCTCTCATAGACGGGTGGTGGCTTTCATGATCCACATCATGCAGGTGACATGAACAAGCCAGCTGCTACTGCTCATAGAGAGCAACTCTGGGAGAGGTGGGGAAGGATATACTTTGTTAAGGACCATACCCCAGCTTGCCTAGAAGGTTTTCCTGGTAGGTCACAAAGCTGAGTTTTGAGCCTCTGTGACCAATGCTGGGGATATGTGCCTGCACCAGGAAGACAAACCCGAGGGACCCCATCCTGAAACAGAAGCCTTGTTACTAAGAGGAAGGAGGCAGAACTTCAACTTCTCCTTCACAAAGACTTCTGCAAGGACATGCTATGGAAATAGAAGTTTTCCTACAAATAAGAGCTATTCCTGTATTGTTTCTGTGGAAAATACATGGCTGGCCCACACGGTATTAAGTCTGCCAAGGTCTGTCTCGATTTGGTGCGGGATGAGTCGTGGTGTAGTTTGGTAACTGATGTCAGTGCTGCTCTGACAATACACATGGGAAATGCATGAAGATTGGAAGTGGCTGATGCTGCACCGCATGGTCATGGGCTCTCCATAAGCATCCATGTGGTTCTGACCTTGGGGTCCTTTTGAGGTTGATAGGATTTGGGATTTAGGTCTGTAGCTTGGGCATAAAAACAGGGGAGAAGGCAAAGGCAAGTCAAACAGAAGAATTTAGGATCTTTTATTTCTTGTGTGTTTCCCAGCACACATGAGAGAGGACGGATGCTCGTGCATTGTGACTGAGTACAAGGTAAGGACTGTACCTCTAGGAAATCCCATCCCCAAATCTTGCTCTGTGCTTGCATGCCTGATAGAAACTTGAGGCAAAGCTCTTAGTAGAACACTATGCAGTTTAAGGTCACTGAGTATCATCAGAATTTCTCATGATACGCTTGTAAAATGTTTCAAGAAGGCTGTAGGCAGGTAGAAGGCGTGTAAAGCCAGAAATGGTTATACCTGAGGTTCCCAGTCTTGTGAGGGGAGAATGAAATGCTGCTGTTCCTTACGGAGCTTCCCCAGAACCTAATTAGAGAGCATGAGGGGTGTATCAAGAGAATGAGAGAGGAAAGAAGTGTTCAGTCCTTGGGCTAGGAAGGGAGCAGATTGTCCAAAATTATACATTAAGTTGTGTTTAACAGTAAGAGTGGGAACCCTGTATCCACAGATGTCCGGGAAAGGAGTGGAAGCTGTCAGCTCCCTCCTGAGGGAGCTGAGATGCTGGAATTACTAAGGAGAGTCCTTCCTGGTAAGTAAAACCATAATAATCCAAACAGTGTTGTTTGGCCGTCTTTGTAACTTTGTTTTATTTTGGGGAATCTATTTTAAGCTCCTGAGTAAATCTTGTCTAGTGATGAAGCTGGCTGAGTGCCCTGATGCACACCCAAGCACTGCACTCCTTACAATCAGGGTCTTGGATTTCCTTCTTTCCATGCCCCCATCTCTGCAACAGGTTTAGAGCATTTGCTGCCTCTCCACTGAGCTGCATGAGCCTGTGCAGGCTGTACTGACAGAGGGATGTTTGTGGAAGACACATTTTTGGTGACCGTCAGGAAAGATCTCTGCAGGAGAGTACTGCAACGAGGGCACAGTAAACCTACAGCTGCCTGCAAGTGAAAGCACATACCTGCTCCTGACGTGGGTTACAGAAACCTTCCCTGATTTCCCAATCCATGTAGAGCTTTTTCAGCCCGTAAGCATTCCCACTGACAGCCCTAAAGGCACTGCAGACCGACAGAGAGAAATTACAGTTCTGCGTTCTTTTGTCTTGGGATTTTTCTCTCTCCTTTTTCTTGCTGACTTGTTCTGATCAGGAAGACTTTTTTCCCCACCATTCTGAAAGGTGATCTTTCTTCGTAAAGGATCGTGAGAGCAAAGGGTCAAATCCTTGCCTTGTTTTTGTTTTCCCCTTTGTATGTTGGATGCGTTTGCTGGCTTCTGTTCAGGAGTTGTGATTGGCATCAAAGCTGGCAGTGACAATTGTCTCTACTGATCTCTAGACTTCATTAAATTAGATAGTTAACATTCAGAAAAAGGCTTTGCTAGTTTCTGCCAAAGTGAATTTCCTTGATTTCCTCTCCAGCCTTTTTCCCCCCTGCCTGGCCCTGTTGCGGTTTTCTGAGCTGACACAAAACAGTAATGGCTTTTTTTTTTTTTTTTTTGAGTTTCCTGCAGGTCACCTTCCAGCCCTGGGCTGGTGCAAAAGAGTGAGGAGAGGCAGCAGGCAGGTGGGACTGCGGAGAGAAATCCCATGCCAACAAGTGCAGTGGTGCTCCGAGAAGACCCATCACCATGCTGAGGGGTCAAGATGTGCTGTGCTCCATTTTCCAGCTTGACTCCTACACCTGGAGAAAGAGAGGTGGTTTACATCCTCCATTTTCCAGAGATTCGGCAGGTAGATACGTAGCAGCTAATACCTACCATTGGTAGGGAGTGAGAAGTGAATCAGCTTTGCTCTGTACAGATAGGAACTTGCTGCTTTTGTGATAAAACTCTTCTTAAAAATCCACGTTGATATATTTTTTTTCCTTAGCATCCCATTAAATTTCCACCAATGTCCAGACAGCCACAATGCAACATTGAGCTCCTGTCAGGCAGCAGGTTTCCTTTGATGCAGAGATGGGCAATATTCATTCTGTGAAATATTTGGGGCTGGTGATGATACAGAGGGTTTAATTCTTGTCACCTCAAAGCACATTTATGGACCTGAGCCACAGGGAAAGGAATTTAATGTTTTAAAATTTTGTGTGTGTTTGAGAAATCATTGAGAAGTAACTATAACTTCTGTTATGAAAGCAAAGGGGTTATGGTGCTTTTTCTGAAGCATGTGGAAAAGCCATCAAAATAAAACCACCCCTGACGTTGCACTTGAAACTTCCCCATGCACAAGAGAATATAAGCTAGACCTCTGTCCTGGGTCTCAGCTTAGCATTGCAAATCTGGGTAACAAGTAATAAAAACACTTCTTGAAATATGTGCATAGATTGTGGCTTGCAATACAGTAACTAAAAAGATACTATTTTTGCTGTATACCATTTTGAATGGGTTTGGATATTGACAAGTAAAAGGTAGAAATGCTTATAATGGGGAAATAAGAGATGTGGATCTTCCAAGCAGGTCTCCACATCCTCCAACACCTGCTTCAATTTGCAAGGCTGCAGTCATTTGTGCTTATAATGGAAAGGTTTTAAAGATTATTGATCAGTGTTTCATGCTAATTAGTGTCTTTTTAAAAAAAGGCGGCCTTTTACAGATCAGAAACCCTCCCACCCAGCAAGGTGAGGTATTGTTTGAGATACTGCTCATCCCTTATCCCCTCTGCAGATGCTGCATGAGCTCTGCGTTGTTTCTGCTCCACCTGTTTACAAACTATAAGTGCACAGCAAAGGTGTATGCATACATTGACTGGGTAACATAAAAGCGACCTCCAAATTGTAGCTGGCCTGCCTGTGTTGCCAAAGCGTAGTTTGATCTTTACATACGATTTGGCGTCTTGGCTATGGTTGTGTTTTTTCTAGCATTGTGCTGGTAGCCTGGAACACATTAGACAAGGATTACATCTAGCACAGATGTGCCAGAGGGCCAAAATGTGTGTGAAACTGAGCTGGCAACTGAGCAACTGAATTAGGTTTTATGATTATTTTTAGCCTAATTTCCTATGGAAATAAAACATAAGTCATCCCACTTCCTTTGGGTGTACAGATGTGTCTGCCTTCCTGCTCCTCAGCTGCTTTCTGAACCCACCAGCCCAGTCTGACAGTGAAGTGGCATTATCTCCAGCTTAATTAATGAATGTAATTAACAGGCACGATCAGAGAAAGGAGGGGTTGTACTGGTGCCTTCCCTTCGAGGAGAGGCTGCGAGGGATGTGACTGCCCTGGGGCACAGAGCCCTGGACAACCCTGCTCCCTCACTCCTGCCAAGTCCTTTCGATAGTACTGCATTTGCACAGCAAGGACAATGTTGTTTAGTTTCTGAAGTGTGTTGACATCCATATGTCTGACATTTTTATCCTGGGGCAGGGTAAAGGCACAGTAGGCCCGACTAGACTTCAGGGAGGAATGGTTTGGGTTAGACTGGTGTTGAATGTGCTGACAGCTGCCATTCCAGCAAGGCTGTGGTAACCTTCTTCCTTCAAAAATGTCAGATGTTGCAATTAGGCAGGAAAGCAAGGATGAGCGATGCTGTGGAGCAGCACAGTGACATGTCCGCTCCACCTGCTGAATGACCGGTGCCGTGTTACCCAATGCAGGGTGCAGTTTTTAGTTATGAAGACTTATTCTGGTAGCTTTGATTTTGTTTGGTATGAAACATGTCTTGTGTCTCTTCAATATTACGCTGATCTTTTTTTTTTTTTTTTTTCCTCTCAAAGAAATTGAAGGTGTCTCTTTACCTAAAAAGAAAAAAACAAAAATCTTCCCATGAGAGTATCTGAGGATCAATTTTTCAGCATGGGATTATACAGTTTGGCTGTATAGGCTTAAGGTTTTTAATTTGCTTACACATAGATAGACTTACTTGTGCTCTATACATCACCAGATCAATGTAAATCTATTTACTAGAAACTTGGGTCAATATTAAAAGAATTCCATTAACCAGCAATAAGGACCCTGGATTAATATGATTACTATAGGCTTCCAAGCGCACAGAAAGGATCAAGAAATTTTATTTCATCATAATCTTAAACAATACCATTGTGGAAATTCCTCCCCTGCTCCCTATCTCCTGGAATGCAAGAAGGGAAAAGGATAGAAGAGGCTATGAAGATAGATTTATTTATTTCACTAATATTGTTTCTTTAGGTTAGCACCTCTGATACACACTAATAGTGGATGCTTCCGCAGCTTCTGGTAGAAAAAAATGTGGGCAGAAAGGTTTTGTGCAATTACTCCAGGGAAGGAAGAGAGAAGAAATCAATGGATTCTGAAGGACTCAAAGCAAATGTGACATTCCCAGAAGATAAAGTAATTTTTTTTTTCTTTTAAACTGTGGTAACTATGGAAAATGAGAAATGTTTATATTATTGTCTACAAGAAGTCCTGTATTGTGGTGCTACTGGATTAACTTTTGAAAGATAATTTTCGTATGACTGCAGGTCACAAATATGAAATCTGCAGTGCAGAATATAATCCTGAGACCCACAGTTTGGTAGTAGAAATGCAAGGAGATTTTGCCCTGGAGAATCTTCCACTGGTTTATTTGGCCTGATTGGTTTCTTCACTTGTAAAAGGCAAAGAGTCCATCAGCTGAATCTAATCTAATGTAATCTAATCCTTAGATTAGATATAAGGAAGAAATTCTTCACTCAGAGGGTGGTGAGGCACTGGCAAAGGCTGTCCAGAGGAGCTGTGGATGCCCCATCCCTGCAAGTGTTCAAGGCCAGGCTGGATGGGTCTTTGGGCAACCTGGTCTGGTGGGAGATGTCCCTGCCCACGGCAGGGGGGTTGGAATTAGGTGATCTTTAAGGTCTATGATTCTGAAGTGACCCTTTAATGAATAGATTAAGCCTTTAAATTTGCAAACAAATTGCAAACAGTGTGTATTAATGGACTAAAATGGAGACTTGGATGCCTAACGTGCTTAGGCCATCTTGGACGTTCTCAATGATGGAAACAGAAAATGAGAATTGGCGAAAATAGATTCTGTGAGGAAATAGATACAGCCCCCTCAGCTGCCTGCACTGCACTGGTCACAAAATGGTGGCCTGTCCATAGTTTGTGTTAGAAACTTAAGGTAGAGGCCACATAGAAAAAAAATAATACAAGCCAAAGAATCAGGTGTGGAAAGATGCTTTCAGACGCTTTTCACAAGCCTTTGCTGTTGTAGCCCCATTGCAATGAGCCAAAACCAGATTTTGAAACGGGGCTTGGGAGAAGATTGGAGATGGTGGGGCAAATTTGGTAAATGTAAATTTATGAGGCTGAATTGCAGAAGTAGTCCCCTGTTGTCTCAAAGGTGCTGAGCTAACTGGGTGAAGGGAATTTGGAAGGGCTTTGGAGCCTCAGAAATGGTATTTGAGACAGAGCACCTGTGAGTTGGGGGGAGAATTGGGAGGGGAAATGGTAACTTGCAGCTGGGCCCTCTTCTGACAGGCTAGAGAGGGCTTCAAATCCTTCCATGCCAAGGGGCAGAAGGCCAGTTTCCACTTTCTCCCCAGTTTTCCATGGATCTCTACTTCCTTCTGGATACTTATTCTTTTACAGTTAACCAAGTTTCTTTCTCAACTTTGAGTTTAAAGGAGGGTGTGTAGGAATCCTAAATGCTGCCACCCAGGACATCGCATTGATTCAAGAAGTGTATGAAACTTACAATTGCTTCCCTGGGCTTGTGTGCCAGAATGCCGGGGGTAATTTTAAATGCCAAGATTTTATGTGTTACCAGCAAAGCCAGCACTGTTCCCCATCAGGTGCAGATATATGGCTCAGCAGCGGTTGAATCTCTCACCAGCTTGGCTTATTTGTCTGAGGGAACTGCGTTGGGTTATACCAGCCAAAAACTCATTTTTCCTAATATAAGGTTGGGCTTCCAGTAGGGCAGTTTACTGGTAGTTTTGCAGTTTTTGCTTTTCCAGCAAGCCCTTTCTAGTATAGGCAAGGCTGAGAGAGATGGACTTCCCCAGGCTAATTTAAGCATTTTACTCTTCTTGCACTTTAATTTTCAGTCTATATTTTGCTACTTGGTCTGCATTTCTTTAAAGAGAAACCTACTACTTTAGCCTTTTCCCCAACCGCTGTTCACTCAGAGCATCTTGGATTTGACCATAGGAGATAAAATAACTTCCTTTGACTCAACCCTTTCTTTTTTGAAAGCGAGAATTTCTACCTTTCTCCTTCCACTGTGATACATGATCCCATTATTTTCATTACCCAGTACTCTGAAAAGGAAGGTCCACTGAACGAGAACATGCAGTAAACGTCATCTTCTTCTTTGTTTTTCAAACCCGTGGCTGAGATGTGCTGTTCCCGAGAAAGTTGAAAGAGCTAGATTTTATGTGGATTTAGGGAACAGGCTGTCTGAGAATAATGGTTCAAACAAAAAGTAATTTTTATTAGGGGTTTAAAGGCTTGTGTGTGTATGTATTCTGTGAGTAACATCTCATTCCTTTGACTACTAAATTATAATGTGGGGTAGTATGATGATAAGACTCTCTTCAGGTTTCATGGTGGGCTATCTGTCAGGCTGTGAGAAAAAAAAAAGCATATTCTGGAGGTTTTTCACACCCCCTTAGCCCCATTGGTGCTGGGAATTGGGGTCTCCTCATGTGAAGTGCTAATGCAAAATGCATTGGCACTTGTCGGCAAGGGAGTTGGGCCCACTGGTACGGGTCACTCAGTCTTTTTCAGCCTGTGGGACGCAGATCAAGCTTCTCATTACACAGAGAGAGATGGGCAATTATCTACATGCTTGCGTTCTTAATGCTTCACAATATCAGTATTGTTTTAAGCTATTTCTCTTTTGCTTCTCCCATCTTTCACTTGTCAGCATGATTATCTTTCCAGTCTCGCATCAGAAATTGATCTCTATAAATAATAACTAGAACTAATCTCTGCTGTACAATGGAGTTAAAATCTTAGTATTGAAAATTGATGTCTATCAATAACGTTAAGTACAAAGATTTTAACAGCATTTGCACAGCAGGAGCTGTTACCTTAACATGTTCAGGCCCTGGTGTAGTTTGCTTGCAGTGACAACTAAGACTTTCCTTGCCCTATAATACATTGTGAATAGCTACGAGGATGATCTAGCTGTTCCTTTTTCCCTTAGTGATATGTCTTAACTTGACTTTTAACTGGAAGGGTCTTACTTTTATAAATTTTAAAATCAAACCACTTTATTCAGGTTCCTCAACAAGGGTCTAGATAGGTAGCTCAGTGGGTAGCCTCACATACCTGTCCCTATTCTCCTCATCCTGCAGTCACCTATAAACCATAGCCTCCCAGAATTTGTGGGCCTTATCTATCTGAGGAGGAGGGAAAACTCAAATATGCAAGTGATGGTCTGCAATATGGGTCCTATCGCTTCTAGGAGATAGGACACACTCTCACTTCATAAGCAGGTCCACCACCATCCACAAGGATGATGTGTTATCTAGGAAGGGCATGGTTGAATTTAGGCTAGTATGACTGAAAACGCATATTGGAAACATCAAGGAATTATGTATAAAATCCTAAGTTTTTTGAAGGGTATGGCTAAAGCTAGATTTTTATATTTTATTTTATTTTATTTTATTTTTGTCTGTAGCTAGACACCTAAATAGAAGTAACCTGGATGAATAACATCATATACAAATTGGGAATATGCCACCTCAGCCAACCTGCTCTTGACTGCTTGTACTACTGTAGCATCCTCATAGCCCAGCCAAGACTGGTGTGATGGGACTGGGAAGGTGTAATCATAGGGCCTACAATCTAAATTCAATAAGGTTAGCGTTGGTTCAAAATGCCTAAGAGAGCAGCTGTCTGCTGAATAATGCTGTTTTAACACAGTCTAATTCTGCATTGTTCTTCAAGCAGCAACCTAAAAAAGACAGAGACTTAAAGACATTTTTAAAACTTTGCAGCCTGGTGGAGACTCTGCCATTTTGCTCTGTAAAATAAATTACAGTATTTGAAAACTTTTCTCTCAAAACTGTAGCACAGCCTGCTTTATCTAATGTAACCTCTAATGGAGCTCCCACTGGTTCCTTAAGGACAGTGTTTCTCACGTCAAACTATATGTCATTGCTTGGGAATGTGTCCTGATAAACAGTGCAAATGTTACTATGTTTAATTTCATTCCTTTATTTGTAATTTTGTCCCTTTGGACCACCTACACCCTTTCCATAGAGCACCAAAAGGCTGTGGGAGATGAAGACTGTTTCACAAATGCATTATTCCAGATGTACTCTCTGCCTGGTGCATGGTGAGAGCACTCGAGTACAGCTCTTTGGATGTTTACCTCCCAGTTTAGATTTTCAAGGGGCTCTGGAAGAGTAATTGCCACTTTGACATCACCTATCTGGGAATGCTGATTACTTAAACACTGTCATTGTTGACTTCACTCTTTTTAGCAGTTTTCTATCTCAAAAAGCTTTACTTTTTCTTTGTATATGTCTCAGAGAGAGGGTGTGCTTCTTTAAAAATACGTATTTTCTCATCTATTAAAACCTCATGATCTCTTGTGGCAAGAGACATGTCTAGTAAGAAAATGAGAATATACTGTTTTCTAAAAAACAGGGTGACAATGTGTGGGAGTGACTCCTTATGGTGGTAGGCATTCTGGACTGATTTAAAAGCATTTTCTCGCCTTAGGTAAAACTCTTTTTTTTTATCGTCCTAAAACAGAGTTTATATGTACTTTTTTTTTTTTTTTAATGAAAAGAAATATTGTTCAGATCCCAAAGAAATGTATTGCCAAAATGGTGAAGTGTAGTAAAGTATAGCAAATGAAAAGCTGTGGTTTGAGAAGAAGATAGAGGACGGTCAGTGCCTGCCCCAGGTTTGTGTGGGGACACCTCTGCAGTAGCTTGGCAGAAAAAGAATATTCCTGTTGCTATCAAAGCTGGTAATTCTTGCAATATTTGCTTTGGCTGTGATTTTTTTTTCTTTTTTTTTTTTCTTTTTTCCTGTCTGAAAATAGATTACTTCTTGACTCAAGTACTTTGTTAACACTTGAATAATAAACAGTGTGTCTTTTATGTGTCAGGGTACCTGTGGGGCTTAGCCACACCGAGAAGAAAATGGCTAAGTTGTGCTCAGGCTGAATGTAAACACTGGGAAGGAAAATGTTCTTCGCTAAGTGCTTTGTGCTTCTGGCTAAGCAAAGTGCATGCCACTAACCATTTGCCACTGTTTGTAGTACTGCCTGCAGAGATGTTGAAGGCCAATAGGTTTTCATGCACAGCTATGTTAAGCCTATAGACGTTGCATAACTGAAAGCCATACTCACATTCATGAATGCAACAGGTGGAAGCCTATTAACAAATAACAGTGTGTGTAGTTACAAACACCCTGAGAAATTCAGTCATTTCTGATCACTTTTCACTACATGAGCCCTTCATTCAGGCATGAATGACATTGTTTCCTTGCCTTCTGCTTATCTGGTGGGGAAACGCTGGTCAATCTGGGTGCCCCAAATAGCTCCACTGCCGATGCCTCAGTTCAGACCCTTCCTTCCAGTCCTTTTCCCCTGACCACCAGCAGATGTAGTGGGGCTCTTGGTCTTCTGTGGGGCTACTACTGTCCGCCAGGAAGGTCAGGCACCCCTCCACTACTCTTCTCCGTCCTTTACCAGCAGGCTTCAGTAGTGAGCCGCCTGCTAGTGGCAGGTAGAGACACACCGCAATGGGGAGTGCACCTTCCACCTCTAAAGGTACCTTTGCAGATCACATCCTTCTTGTCTGCTGTCAGTTTGTTTGTCATTCTATTAAATACATTTTAGCATATATTCTTTGTAGCAGAGTTCTGTACGCTACGATTGGTCTTTGGTGATCATCTCTTACTTTACAAATCAGCCAAGACTAATAGCCAAATGCCAGAAATGAAAGAAAAAAAATATTATCATTATTATTATTTGAGTGTAGACAGGGAAATAACAGTTTCCTTTTGTCACTGTGTGGTGACATCTGGTTTTACATTTGTTGGCTGTGCAGATGATGACATGATGTTGGTGCTTTGAAAGGCTTTTGATTTGAAATTTCAGGCAAACTTTTTGGTGTCTCCTTTTTGGAGTGTGCTACTAAAAATATCTTCTTGAGATCTGATGTCTCACTAAGTGCTGGGCACTCTCCCTTTCAACATTAGGCCTCGAGGGAGATGGTCATTCCTGTGTTCCTGGGTGGTAATCATCAGAGTATGATCATCATAATGTCCTTTTTGGGTGCATGCCACTCATTACTTTTATTTTGCTGTTAATCTTTTCATGTTACTCACCGAATTAATCACAGTATTCAGTTTTCCCCCCACGTCCCAGTATTTTCCTAGATTTTCTGCACTAAGTTTAGCACAAGCTGGAGAGACGCTATAAGGGCAAAGCTTGCTCATGAGTCTCCTGTTGTAAATCCAGGCTAATTTAATTGAAGCTAGTGTTGTTCCAGACATGCCACAAGCAGAAGTGAGGCTCTGTTTTACTGATTTTTAGAGTCTGGAGTAAAAGAGCAATAGACTTTCTTTGTATGTGCAAATAAATTAATACTGATAAAGCTTGTTAAAAGAGAAGACAAACATTTATGGTTGTTGCTTGAACTTCTCTTCATGATATTGGATACTGCAAGTTTATACTGGATGGGTAAACCACTACAAAGCCACAGCAGCACTTGTGGATTTATGAAGTGAAACAAGTGAAAGCTTCTCATATAGTAAAACCACAGCACTGACAGTATTTAAGCAAACAGCTGCTTAATTTTTTGTCCACAGGCGGAGCAGGGTACAACTGATACCCAGCTGGAATAAGCTGGCAGATCTCCGTTTGCTTGAGAGGAACCAGTGCCACCGCACTTGAGCTGGGGGTTCAGGTTTGGTCCCACTGAACGGAGCATGAGGGCAGATGTGCGTCCCTGGCTGTGGTGCAAACCAGGATGCTGCTCGTGAGCACCCTCCTTCGGGAGCTTGCGTCTGGAGCCATTTCTTCAGCTCTGACCCAGAACACATCCATCCTCTGTAAGAGCTCTGTGCCCTGGGGAGGCTGCTGCTGATTTGTTTTATGGGATTCCAGCTCTCAGTAGACCCATGCTGTCCTGTTTTTACCACTCCGTCACCAGTGCCAGCAGTTCTGTCACAGATAGGGCACCTGATAACAACGAGTGAAGCCTTTCTCTCTGCCCTGCCAGCTTTTGCCATGAGGCAGTGGCTACTGCTGGTTACCATGTGCCTGCATTTGTCTCCAGCTCCTGTGCTGAGGTGGATGGAGAAAGACTGAGTTCTTCCATAAAATAACCTTTCTTTTCAGTCTAATGTTAATCAGAGGGAGGTTTTTTTTTTCCTTCTTTTTTTCCTTCTGCCTTTTCCCAATGCCAGCAATCTCTGTGCATAACCTCAGGCCTTCCTCTCTCTCCAAATTTTTGTCACTCAGCCAACTTTCCACTCCTACTTTTCTCTTCTTTTCTAAAATTTCTCATAGCTTGACTTCGCCTTGCAAGGCCTCCCTATTCAGCCTCTGTAAATGGACACAGGCACCACATCTGGATGGAAGTCACTGTACCACAACTGGATCAAATTTTGGTGCTGGGACCACCTTTGGTGACCAGCTCTGACCTCCTGTCAGTGCAACCAGGGGCCTGCAGCAGAGCTTGACAGGGACTAGATGAACCTGGGATGAGTTAATGCCAGGAGCACAGTGTGAATGATTTTGTTACCAGCTACAAGAAGTTTCAGAGGCATACCTCTGCTTTAGGGCTTCATCTGGTCAACCCCGGGGCAACCCATCCTGCACGGGCTTTTGCCGGTTGTCCTCACTCAATGGTACTGTCTCCTATGAACACTTGCTGTGCTCTGGCTAGCTCTCCATGACAAGCACAGTCATTGCAGTGGCTTCAGCACCACCCTAAATAGCTTTCTAGGCAGGAAGTTCAGGGTGCAGAGTTAAATCAGGTTGGAGGGAGACTAAGCTGGGCACAGACTGTAAAATACTCTGTATCTGTAGGTAAGCTGGAGGATGCTTTTCTACACCACTGCCAGTTCCACCACCGACCCTACTTCCCCTGGAGATAGTTAATATGAAATATGTGACAGATTTAAAAATGAGCTCTCCTGGGGGGAAAGGGGAAGCCTCTATATTTTCATACCTACCTTTCCAACATTACAGTTTTCTGAGACAGCCTGAAAAGGACCAGCTAGCAGGTATGCTCTTGCGCCTCCTGTCCATCAGCACACCTAGCAGGAGGGCAGGAGCTGCCAGGTAGGCACAGAAGAGCCATCTCTCTTCCTCCTTCTTCTGCCCTCCTCCTCCCCTCCCTTCCTCCCTCCCTGCATTTCTCTTGATCTGCTGGTGGCTCCTAAAAGGATTAATTAGAAAGATGTGGGCAGGGGTTGGAACGTCAAAAAACAATCGTCACTTTCATATCTGACCCCTATCACCAGCTGCAGAATTAACAAATTGAATGTCGTCAGCAAACAGGAGTTGCAGATGATATGAAGTTCATTACTAGCAGCACAGGGCTTGTGTTCAAAGCCCAGTTTAAACAACTCTTGCTGATTAAATTCCTTGCAGGGGCTCCTGCCAGACACGTTTAGAAAATACGGACATCTAACAACTCTCCCTCGCTTTTTTTCCTTGTCTTCTTCCTTCCTCCCTCCCCCCCACTTTTTTTCTTATTCTTTTTTTTTCCTTTTCTTTTCTTTTTTTTATTTTATTTTATTTTTTGTTTGTTTCTTAATGTGTGCCAATTATTTGTCTCCTATCTGCAGGTACTGGCAAGTATCAGTGCTCTGGCCCCGCTGTCTACAGCCTTATCCATTTGGCGCCTGCTACAGCCCTCTCACATTACCAGCAGTGGGGTCTGTTTTCAGCTGTGAAAAGCTGTGAGCATAGCTTCTTTCTCCCCTCCTCCCACCACAGCTTCTCTCCCCCCTTGTCCTTTTTTCCCTCTCACCCTTCTGCTCCCACAGCTCCCTCCAAGGGCCAGGAAGCAAGAAAAAAAAAAAAAAAAGCATGATAACCAAACACAATGACCTTCTACATGGTGGCACTGGGGATTCCCAACCTGCTCCCCACTCTGCTGGTTGTGGCCACTTTTGCTGCATAGCCCACGTGTACTGGCCCTGTTCCTGGTGAGGACCTCCAGCTTGTTGTGACTCTTAGTGTACCCTATGCACAGGAGCATCCAGAAGTCCACCAAGGCAGGTTGCTGGGAGGGCTGGATGAGGAAGTAGGAGCTGTAAGCAAGTACACAGGAGAGCTGTGGGGATAAAATTCAGTTGCTAGTCCAACCTCTCTCTAGTTAAGCCACCTTGAGTTCAGAGTCTGAGCTTCACATCCAAAACACTCTTCTTCCTTTTCCTAAAGAATTATTTTTTTCCTGCTGTATTTGGTCATTCCATTTTCCTCCCTCTCATGTCTTCAGGATCTTTCTTCACCATTTCCCTGGGATGTGAGGATGGAGTGACTGGCTGTTCCTGCTCACCCCCACAGTAACTCATGGACAGGACAGGTTGGGTGGGAACCCAGCTAGAAGAAGCAAAATCTCAGAGGGAGGCTGTTTCTGCAACTTTTGTGAAACCAGGCAGCTCTGGAAAGGGGAGAGGCATCGCTAGGGGTCTTCCTGGGAGAAGGAGCCCAGCCCTTGCTGGAGAGCAGAGCTATGAGGGTCCAGGTGAGGCTTTCCTGGGGTACACACCAAAGGAAGTACCTGGGTATCTGACTATGAGCCATGTATTTACAGGTTGTGTTTGCTCTGCTGATACTCTCCTTTAAGCTGAATATCACAGATTAAAATGTTGAACCAAACCAGGAGAGCTTTCAAAGGTGCCCAGGAGACAGTGTGGAAAATAACTGCTTTGCAGGTCATGTTGTACTAGACCCCTGCTGGTCAACTACCTTCTCTTTGGCAATCTTGCTCAGTAGGAAAATTTCAGGAATTATACAAGAAAAGTAGTCTCCGGCTCTCCCTTTGGAAGCAAAATGATGATATCAGGGGCAGGAATGTGGCATAATCTTCAAAGAATTTTGTAACTTTTTGTTGGGCCATTGCTGTATTATTTGGTTTCTCATATGGGAAGTATTTTATTTTCCAGACATCCTTTGCACCAGCCAGAGCAGTTTAGTCCCTGAAATGTTTGCTGAAGTCTTTCTACACAGGAAAAACTTTCACAGAGATTTGCACGCACTGTTAGATGACATTTTGGATCATGGGGTTTTTCATGCAAGAAATAGCCCAGCGGCAAAGTTTTCCTTTTTTTTTCTCTTTTTTTTTTTTCCTTTTTTGGTCCTTTACAGACCATCTCTCTCTGTCACGGAACCATTGACAGTCACAAGACGTAGAACCCCCCAACATCTCCCTTCCTCTGTATGACCATCTCTAATGAGAGAGTTACAGACAACGGCTGATCCATAGCAGCAAGTGTAATTTTTATACTCCTCATACCTAGGCCTCTTGTTTCCTATGCTTGCTCTGCTATTTTTTTGTTTTAAAAAAGAAAAACTACTTTCCAAAATGAACTAGTGAGACAGGCCTCTTTTCATTTTATTGAATTCACTGAATTATAATAAGAACCTGGCCAACATTTTCTACTTCCAAAGTTCCTACTGATATTTTTATTATTCTAACTATAAAAACAGGGGTTTTGCAAATATCTGTCATTGACTAAATCTCATTGTTTCTTTAAGCATTATGTACCTGCAACAAGTTCATCCAAAGCCTGTGTTTCAAGTTCAGTGATGTACACAGGTTGCAATCTTCCCTTACATGTGATTGCACTGATTACTACTGATCAGCAATTGGATGAGCAAATGCAAAAAGTGTTTCTAGCAGCGAGAAATTATTTTTGGAAGAGTTCACCACAGCATGAGTTTGCTGTACTGCTGAGCAACCAGCATGGGATGTCTACAGTGCAGGAGGCAAAATCCACTAATAACATGGCATGCATGGACGTATGTATGAGCAATATGAGCCTATGGGAAGACTTGCTTTTAAATCTAGCTAAGCCTAGAACAGCATGTATTTTCCAGATACTGGAAATTCCCAGCTGGTTGGATTATACTGACTCAGTATTTTGTGCCCACATTCATTCAATTCCAGCAAAATGGGAGGGTGAGATTGGTGCAGAGTGCCTGGGAAAAGAGAGGGCCCCTGTGATGTCCAGTTGGTAGAAGAAGGGCTGTAGTAAATTTCAGCAAGGATTACAGCTGAAGAAGCTGTCCCCTGCCCAGTCCAGTTGGATCTAGAAGATCTGCTGTCTCTTCTGTGCAGAATGGCTATTTTTCATCCTCTCATCCATCCCATCACCATTTTGCAGAAACATTTTTCACAAGGCTGACATGCCCACCCCAGGCTGTGCCCTGGGGCACTGCACGAGACTGTTTATCTGCACATATCTTACTCATGGCTCTTGGGAGAGCTCGGTTCAGTTGCTGTTGAAAAGGGGCTCAGACATTGCAAGCTGTCACCAACCTCAGGGACCAGCCTATATCTTTGGTTTGCTTTTGCTCTTCTAAAGCGTCTTGTGAGCTCTTGCTGGCACCCAGCACCTCTAGGTGTTAATTGGTCTCAGACCAATCAGCTGTTGGTCTTTTTTTTTTTTTTTTTTTTTTTTTTCTGGGATTTTCCAGCCTGTAGTGATGTAGCTGGAACATCTGGACCAAGATGTTTACATCTCACTAGTAGCCTGTGTTAAAGGACCTTGCATTAAAAATAAGTTAATGAGAATCCTCCTCCTCCCTATGCCTCTAATCTGCTATAGGTCGTAAAGAAAAGTACTTGCAAGGAAATGTATTAGGCAGTCTTTATGAGCTGTGGCACAGAGCACAGTAAAACCCATGGTTCGGCCCCTGGGCCTCCAGCAGGACATCTCTTTATTGGAGGGGACACCACAGAAGTACCATGTTCTGAGGCTACACAAAATATAGTAATAAGATTAGCTCACAGCAAAAGTGTAATTAATGTCATATAATATAAAGATTTACCATTTTCTCTAAGGATTTATCCCCCAGGCAGCTCTCTTGCGTCATGCGGTAATCTAAATTAAAACGTCCCTGACAATTCCCCATCTTTTTACCCATTTTCTACCTGTATGCTTGCTCCCAAAGATGTTTATCATGGGGTGCCACTTCAGCGGAGGGGGATTAGGAGAACGTTGTGCAACAATAGTGGTGCTGCCTTCTTTGCCTGTTGAGTGAAAAATCAAACAATGCGCAGCTTGTCTGGGGTTTCTGTTTCTCTCCCTCTAAATCTTCTGCTGTGCATTTTCACACAAGACTGCTGTGTCTCCCACGTTCCTTATCACTGTGAGATTGTTGCAGCTTGCTCTTGGAGATTGCTGAGGCAACAAGTACCCATGCTTCCTTCGTTTACTCCACTAACAGGACTTCTACGTGAAGGAGGAATGGCAGGATGGTTTTCCTGACCAAAGGGTCACACGTGTCCTCTAAAGGGTCCTCACCATGGCTATGCCTAATTCTTGTTCGGACCATGGCACCGGGTGGTGTTTGCCTCCAATAACTGAAGTGGCGAAAAGCTGAGAGTGCTGAGCAACCACCTGGCATTTCCCCCTCTCTCCTTCCCTCTCTCTCACTTTGAGCGTGAGGTTATTTGTGCTGGATTATTTGTGCTCCGTTGATGAGAACTCTCTCCAAAGCTCCCTGCAGGCAGGGGGAGACTTTTAAATGGTTTTCTACTGGGACCATTTCTGTAGTGACCTGAGATTCAATCTACTTAGCTGAAGTAGAGTAGGGGCTGCTCTTCACAGAGGTTACAGGAGCCACCCTTTGTGCTGAAGGCTGGGCTGTCAGGGAGTCCAGCAAAACTCAGTTAACTGAGTCCTGCTGTCTACAGACAAGTCCCCAGTGGAAATGTCCCAAATGGACAGCTAGAGACATCCGATGCCTGTGTGTTGAAATCCAAAGTTCTGCAGATCCTAGCTGGAGCCACGTCGGCCTTTTGTTTTGAAGCCTTAACCCAGGCAAAAGCTACCCACACCAGCACACAGAGGAGCTGGGATGTGCTTTCCTCCACTCTCACCACCACTACCCTTGAAATCTGGTTTTGCGGTGCGTAGCTCCTCTTTATAGCTGCTTCCTCCCATTTCCTTGCTTTCCCTGCCATTTGCCAAGCAGAAAAAGTTCTTCCAGACCAAAGTCATTCCTCATCCTTTGATTCCCCGTGCTGGCCAAGATGCATTGCTACAGAGGACACGCTTCGCTGCAGTGTAACCAGAGATGGAGGAAAGGCTGGTTTGCACCGTCAGCCTTGCAGGAGGCGTTCAAGCTCAGCTAATGACTGATTAAAACATGACAAGGCTTTTTTTTAGCCTCTTTTTCCCACTTCTGCCCTCTCCAGGAAACCAGGGTGCCCTGGGCAGTCACTTGCAGGTGTTTTAGCTCTGCCCCTTTGATTGCAGCCACACGAAGGGCAGTTGTGTGGGTGACTGAACAGAGGGTGCAGTCCTCCTGTTATCATGTAACAGGAAACCCAGAAGTGGCAGATCAACTGAGCACATGGCAGGGCCTAGAAATACAGCCTGGCAATGCTGTCGTGCTGTTGCAGGCTATCAAATTAATACGCAGTTTCATTTTTCCATCTCGCTATATATTGCCTTGCACTGACCTGGCGAGAGGCAGCTGCAAATGGCCATTTGCATCAAAAGCTCCCCAGTCACTCCTGATTAGAGCAACCACATCTTTTCCCAGCTAATGAATTGCTCCCATCTGTGAAATTACAGCTACTCACTTTTGTTTTGCTTAAATGAGACCTGCAGCGCTCACGCAGCAGGCTGTCTGCTGCCTCCAGGTACTCCGCTCAGGAGGCTCGATCGCTGTGGTTGTCGTTCTGTCACAGGGCTGTTTGTCTGGCCTTTGACAAGGAGAAAATGCAGAGCAGCCCTGGTTTTTCCTGAACTGTCCAGGCACTGCAGAGACCTCCTGGAGACCTGGGGCTGCACCGAGGCCGCCAAGATGCTCTGTGCATAATGCTGCTCCAGGAGCCCGACCTATTGATTGCCGGGAGTCTCAATAAATTTAGATGGCGGGTCTGTATCTGCGCTCTGTGCATGGGGTAGGATGATGATGAGCTGCAAAGATCAATAGAGGGGAGTCTTTTAATCGACCATGTAAAACGTGTTCTTCATCACTGATGGTGTGTTAATTGGGATTTAATTCCTGAGGGGGCATTCACCTGTCCCTTCCAGCTGTTTTCTCTCTGATCTTGTTCAGAAATCCAGGGTAGCTTGAAATATGAGTTAGAAAGATGAAGAAATATGAATCAGGGCTCTACTGTTCTTGTAGTATTATTTCCAGCGTATCCTGCCAGTCCCCAGCTTGCTGAAACCCCCGTCTTTCAGTAGTGTTCACATCAGGAGTAAATCTGTCCCACCGTGCTCCTGCGCTCCTCAGCCCAGGGCTCAGGAGCAGGGGGAGCCTTGGTGCCTGGCTCAATCCCCCACAGGCTGCCGGGTGCCCAGAGAGGTGGTGACACTGGACACTGGGCTGCTCTGGCACTGCCATGGCCCATGTATCCCACAGAGAAGTTTACAGCCATCCCGACCAGTGATCCGCTGTCTCTTGTTGATGCATCCTGCCTTTGCTTCCTTAGCTTTCACCTGCTGCTCTGTGTTTGGGCGAGGAAGCAGTGACAAGCTCTTATCCCACCTGCCTGGCTCAGCCCGGGAGAGGTTTTGGGGGCAAGCTTCCTGGATCAGAAGCACAGACTCAAGGAAAAGCGTTTTTGCTTTAGGCCATAAAGGCTGCAGAGCCACCATTGAAAAATGGATATCTGAAGAAAGGGAGCTAGCTTTTTATATAGTATATAAGATGCAAGGATTGTTTGTATTTGTTATTTTTTAATTATTATTATTATTTTATTTTTTGTAAAGTACCATGGGAACAGGCCTCCTTGTCCTAGGAGGGACCCAGTTTCTCTGGGGGTGCCTCCCCTGGACTCCACCTTCTTCCCCTGTGCTGCAGCAAGAGCCGAGGCCAGGCACGGGCCACCTTTGGAGGCTTGTCTTGGCAATCAAACAGCTCTTCCAGAGAAAATCTTACTGAGGCTGGATGATAGGAATGAAACTACATGTGAGAAGAGAAGGATATTTTGATGCACAAAAAAGACTGACATTCACTTTACCCTAAATCCCACCATGTTGTAATAGTGGACAACTAAATTTTACTATGTTGACCCCTCCAGTAAAGACCATCCCTGCGTCTGTCTGTTCCTCATGAACAAATTTGGGATTGTTGTCTGCCCTTGCAGTCCCCCACCCTCATAAGGAAAAACCTTAAAATCTTTGGTTTCCTTTGGGACTTTTCAGTTCAAGCCTTAGCAAAACAAATTTTGTCACTAGCTGGAAAATGGAAGCAGCAGCATCCCGGCTAAAAGCTCAGACATTTTTTCTTATTGTAAATTCTTTAATCTCTTTTAACAGATGACCTCTCTAGGGCTATTGTGTTACCTTCCTGCTAGTTTTCTGGCAGGTCTTCTATTTAACTAAACCAATAAATATGTATATTTGCAGCATGTATTTCAGTTATCCAGTATAACTGTACAGGGTATTCATTACTCAATAACCAGCTTGTATTTAATATTGAAAGGTTATTGCAAACTATATGACTGTATGCATGAATACAATTTATGAATACAACATCCATGAAATTTTCTTGCTGTAATTTAGCTGGCTAATTGATAAATACTCAAGCATATTCCCAACTCCTTCATGCTGTGAAGTATTTTGAGGGCAGTATTTTGGGGGGCAGACGAGTGAAGCAAAGCAGTAAAAGGAATCTCTGCCAGCCCAAACACAGTTACATCTTCTGTGAGCTCAAGGAGGATTTTGTAGCACCAGGTGGTGACCTCATAGAACATGGAAATAACTGTGGGACTAGCAGAGATCGTAGCTGTAAGGCAAACAGAGGCGACTGCACCAGTGGCTCCGTAAGTAGTGCCACATCCATGCAAGGGACCAGAAGCTCAGAGGAAGATGTCTGCTGGAGACACAGAAGTGTCTTCACATTTCTGGAGCTTGAAAGCTACATGTGGAGGGGCAGCAGAAAGATGAAGGAAAGGGAGAAGAAGAAACCGGGGGGCATTGGACAATTGTGAGGGATGAAGGGAGCAGGTTGTCCTCGTGTTTCTGGAGAAGGTGTTTCTCTTTGTCACCCTCATGTGTAAGATGCTTGTCATCTTGATGTTGCTTTTGTGTTCTCTGATTTGAAGGGGAGCAGTTGGTGTGGTCCTTGGACTGGCTTGTTCACTGCACAACTATTGCATGTCGTTCATCAGAGAGAAGTTTCTTTTGCCTACTCCTTTCTCTAAGTGCGGGGAAGGAGCTGGGGGCGGGGAGGAGCAGTTGAGTCCTCTAATGGTTTCTTTCATGATGGGATTAAGCAGGACCTGCTCCTTTAAAAAGTGTCCCCTTCCCCATCATCCTCCCTCCTTCCAATTACAGCACTAATTTCAGTAATGGAGCATTAATGGAGTAATGGACTGCTGAAGCTGGCCTGAAGGAACTGTAGTGCTCAGCACAAATTGAGTAAATAAACCATATATTAGATTTCTAAACAATACTTTTAGTCTAGTCCCCAGGGAAAGAGAGTTGTCAAGACTTACTTAAGTCAACCCAGCAAAAATGTATGCAAAAGATCCATCCATTCGTACCCTGGAAAATGGCACCAGTGGCCCGAAGTATCAGTGAATCTCTCACATAAATCTCTGTGGTCCTGACAGAGAGAGCTTTGTGTTGTTTCCTTCTTCCAGTTCCCCTCCTTTGATTTATTTACCAATAAGCAGCGTTGTGCCTATTTCTTTTTGTGTCTTGCTCGAAAGCTGTCTGTGTGGAGGGGAGCTGTATGTTGATGGAGAATGACTTGCAATTGCAAGGAACGAGTTATCACGGAGCTGAACGAAGTGATGGATGGCAGTAGTGCTCTAAACAGTTTTCAGTCTGGGAAAGTCCTGATTATTTTTTCTTCCAAAAGCAGCAGCCCTCTGTCAACATTTTTATTACTGTAAATTAAAAATAGGCTTTGCAACTACCTCAGCCAAATAAATAGAAATGAGTAATGAAGTACTGACTATCCAGAGCTACCCCGCTGGCATCAGGGTGACTAATTGTAATTCAGTTACCCTTGAACGCATGGGCTGCGGTCGAGGTTTTCCTAGGCAGTGTGCAGGCAACGTGAGAGCCAAATGCAGAAGACGGGGACAATGAAATGAGGCAAAGGCACCCAGCAGAAAAATGACTTTTTCACATCACTCTCCAGGTCAGGGGGAGAACCAGGGCAAAATCCAGGGCTCAGCCCACCGCCATGTCTACGAGCAAACCTTTTGTGTTCTTAAGAGGCAATCGTGAAAAGCCATAATTTCTAGAGGGCAGCAACTTGCGGGTGTTCAACATCCCACAAGATGATTATTTACTTTTTATGAGCTTCAGTGTGATCTGAGAGAAATCTTTTGAGCCTTTCTGGCAGAAATAAATATATATATATTTTTTTCCTCTTAGCACACACATTCAAGAAAGAGTGAAGAGTGCTCTAGCTCTTCTTGCTCATAAATTTCATTGAACTGTGCCATTACTAAGAATAAGTTAAACAACAGCAGTTTAGCTTGAATTGAAAGAACGAAGATCGTTTTAGTCCTGTGATCAGGCTAGAGATGAGGTCTGGACCACAGTATTTTATCAGAGGGAGTTTTACGCAGACATCATTAATCTGCTTCAGAGGTCCGACACCTAAAGTTTGGGTACACAAAATCACTCCCTCACTTGACCTCCAGATATAACACGTGAACGAATCAAATACCACTGACGTATACCAGACCTAGATGATGTAGTGTCTCTCAGGGTGTAATGCAGTCCTGGTTGTGATTCCTATTTTTATTAGGGGTATTTTTGAAATATTTATATAGAGAGAGTGAGAAAGAATTTATACTGTGCTGGTTTTAATAATCTGGAGAATTTAGCTATTAGCTTCTGGAATCTGGTTTTACAACTGACTGGGACAGGTAAATTGGGCATGCTGTGCCTCTGGGTATGTAGGGGAACTACAGTTTTTTATTTGTGTGGGAAGATTAATACATTACTCCAGGAGTAATTTGTCAGGCATAAAAACAGGTAGGTCTCCAAGAATGATGAGTTTATTACTGAATGCTTGAACCCAAGAATATGGATCAGAAATCTGGGAAGAAGTCTGTGCACCATTTGAAACTGCATATCAAAATCTCATTTTAAGAAATGATTTTTTATAATATTTCCATTGAACTCATAAGCTTACTTTTTTCCCCACAGCTTTAATGCTCTTGAACCCAGTCTTCAGGCTGCCGAGCTCTTCCTCTGATATCATTCTCTTCCTGGAGGACCATCTCTGATTTATCCATCTTGACCGGATCCTACACCCGCAAATTTCAGGTCCTTCCATCACCTGGCCTTTATTTCTCTCCTTCCTCGCCATGCCTTCCTGGAGAGTGCTGGTGGTGCACGGCTCTCCATCCCTCCTTGATGCATTTGCTCCCACTTCCACCACTGCATCCAGGTACTCCTCTGCACTTTTTCACATCCCACCACTTTTCTCTTTAGCCTATCACTCTCATCTGGCTGCTTATCCATTCTTCATCCCATGAAATTAAATGAAAATCTCACCCTGATGAGCCCCTGCCCTGTGTACCACTTGATCCTGCCTTGTTTTTCTTCTTTTTGACTCTGACCTCACTAAATGTACTGTTTACAAACAGTTTCCTTCTCCCAAGATTTCAATCCGCTTCTTCAAAGGCTGCAGACCTTAAAGCTGCACCATACTTGCATTAGTATAGCACATATCTTTTCTGCTATGGCACATGCAACATACATCTTTTCACAAAAGGAACAAGGACCATCTTAATGGGAATTTATAGCAAACACCACGTGTTCGGTCTCGGACCACTGCCATGGAAACTTCATCCTGAAGCTTTGCAAAGCAGATGAAAATAAAATTTTGTAATGAAAAACGTCAGGGAACCTAAATAGCAGCCGGCTGCTTGGTGGTTAGTCCCTTGGCAATGGGAAAGCACAGAGCTGCCAGCTCTTCAGCCTCATGCACAGAAATCAGAGTATGTGTGACTAACGACCTGATTAAATGAACATGAGTTAGGTTTTAGAGTGAACAGGATTCCAGAAAAACTATCCAACTTACACCTTTAAATACGGAACTATTAAATATTACCTCTGTTTTCTATACCTTTGTGATGCACTTACACACACTGATGAAAGGGTGAAATGATGGACCAGGAGCCTGGAGGTCCTTGCATTCCCATCCTGCTGTGTTAGGGAAGGAAAGGCAGTGGGGTTGGGAAGAAGAGCCAGCTGTAGAGGATGCTCTTCTGACATGGCCGCTTGTTTGGTGAGCCTGATCTAGAGCCATCTGACATAATTATGATCTGAGAAAACACAGCCCTCTGTCCCTTCCCCATGAAACTCTTTGCATTCAAATGTTGACTTGGAATATGTCTTCTTGTCTTTTTTTTTAATTTTTATTTTTTTTTCTCCTCCTTTGTGATATGAGCCATTTTGCAATTTTCAAGATAAATAGAGATATATCTTAAGATTTTGCATGTGTGTGTGTGTGAAATCCTAGCCATTTTGTGCAACTCCCTGGGTGCTGGGGGAGTCTCTCCTTTCCACCACCCCGTTGCTCAGTACTCTTACAGCTTTGTTCATTCCTTTTTGCCTATCTACATTCTGTTTTGGATAATCTTTGTCTCCTATCCAAATCCATGCTGTCATTCCGTGCTTAAATCCTACTGTCCTCCAAGACAACTGTATATCAGTCGCATTGTGTATTGGTATCGTCTTCCTTCTGCTGAGAGTTTCTCTCCAGTGGAGAACTGTGAAAAGAAAATTAATTTTATGTACGATGAGTGCTTTTTAATTGCTCTCTAGGACATCTGGGACAGGAGACCAAGAGATAGATACCCAATATGCCTGATATGGTGCAAATGAACCATTTATGATGCATGAAGGGCATAATCCTATACATACCCTTTGGGAGCTCTTTTGCCCATGCTCTTGTGGAATCTGTTATTCCTGTGGGAAAGCTTGGATGGAAAAAGAAATTGTTGATAGATGTGTGCATGTAATCATCTTCACCCTTTTTGTACCCCCAAAACCTGAAAATTTGTTCAGAAATAGATATTCCTCTAGAAGAAATCCGCAGGAATCACAAAGAAGCCACCACAAAATTTTTCAAGAAAATTTTAATGGGATCAAATTAAACCTAGATTTACTGGTGTGACTGGGAGAGTCCCTGGGGTTGTGTCTGCCTCTAAGATTTATTCTGGGATTAGTTTTTTGTTGTTGTTGTTATTCTAACAGCATTTTGGGGAGGCAGGATATTTGCTTCTTGAAGACTACATGGCCCAAGTGAAATCCATGGTGGTGTCCCCTGTCAGGAGAAGGCCTCCCAAAGAGATGCTCGGTGTCACTGCTGGCTGCCAACCTGAGAAACACCCTGGTCCTCGCCAGCTCTGCCGGCCACCCCTCCCCTTTCCTCTGGTCCCTGCCAAACAGGCTGTTAAGACCAGGAAAAAAAACATAGTGTAGATGACAAGCCAAAGAATTCACTGAATATGTCAGGCTTGATAGCGGCTGCCACTGTCGGGTGGCATTCCTCTGCCACGGGGCAGATGCACCGAGTACGTCCCTCCTGGGGGGAGATAAAACCCTGGAGCCCTCCACCGAGTGGGAGTGTGGGCATCCTTTTCCCCCATATGGTGTGAAATTGGCTCTTCTGCCTATGACTATATGCAGGTGATGTAATATTTTATTTATTTTATTTTTATTATTTTATTTTATTTTATTTTATTTTATTTTATTTTATTTTATTTTATTTTATTTTATTTTATTTTATTTTATTTTATATTTTATTTTATTTTATTTTACATTAAAGACTCTTCTATCAGCTTGCACTTGGGCTTGGTTGTCCTGCAGGTAGCAGAGACCTTCAGGGATGTAGCCCCTCACCTGGCTCCACTGCTGAGGTATGGCACAGAAAACGGGCTTGTGGCAAAGGAAAAGGAGGGCGTTAAGGCACACAGTCCCACAAAGAGTGCCATGCAGCTCTCCCCATCCCAGATGGCTGCATGGCACGGGGCCAGGGTAGGTGCAAGCTCCGTCAGGGAAAGGCGATGCTGAGGAATGTGCCGCTACGTATTTCCTCAGGTTTCCCCTCCTTGGCAGAGCTGCACTAGGGCCACAGACTTGGCAGGCGTGATGGAAAGCTGTCTTCCCCTGCAGCTCTCTGGGGACCTTCCCTGGCACTTTGCCTGGCTCTGGGCACTGGGCACCGTGGTGGGGAGAGGAGCTCACGCAAAGAAATATTGGATGGATGTGTGCAGTCCCACGGAGGGCAACACAAATGTCCTCAAGCTTCCCTCACCACGCTGAAACTGAAGGCAAGAAGCAGCTCTGCAGATAATGCAACCTCCTCTTATCACCGCTAATTAGGCTGGGCACAGCACTACACCCAGGGAAATATCATTGCTTCCAGGGCTGGAGTGAGGGCCCCTGTGCTCTGTAGAGTCTCCAGATAGGTATGACACCTCTGTGTCATGCTGTGAAGACTCTCAGACTTCACACAAAATGAGCAGGTGTGAGCCCTAAAGTAAAGGCACAGCAAGGGCTTGCCATTGTGCTTGCAAATGGTGTTTCTGGAATCATGGTTTTGGAGTTTCACTGAGATTTTAAGCATCATTTCTAGTTTGTGTAAAAATAACCCTAAAAAATATGTACAGGATGAGTTTCCAAAATATTGCAAACCAGAAGAAATCTGAAATTCTTTCTCAGCTGCTGTTATGCTTCCTTATGCAAGACATGGTGTAAAACCAACTCTCTAAGGAATCGTGATATATGGAGTCCCATGGTGCATGTTGTATGGCTGTGTGCATGTCTACCTCCACCTCAAAATTAACTTTCAAAATCATTGGGCAACATCAACCAAACAATTCTAAGGTGTTTAATCCTTACAGATTTCATGGCAGTAAATATCTCAGACAGAGAGTGCATGAATAGCTCCCACTGAAGGAGATGGTGAACTCGACCATTCGTGGACACCAAAGAATCCAAAAATGCACTCCCCACCCCACCCCCACTCCCCCTGACTTTAGGAATAGTTCCAGTCTAAAATTTCAGTTTAGTAAAGTTCAGTTCAGTTTAGGTTTAGACACACATACACAAAATCAAATTGCAAGACTATAGGAAACACATTCTCATTGACCTCAGTACTTGCAGAGCTATAATTTCATAGGAGTATGGCTCCCAGAAACCCTTGCACAGTTTGATCCTTTGGTATCACCTATAAATTTGCATCTCCTTTTTGGATTCAGTAATGCATGGGGCTGTGGCCATGCTCTGAAGAAATTGTTGTGCAAGAGAATCCCTCTTCCGTTACTTTCTGCTTTCTTGTTCTCCTGGGTGAAATGTAAGCAACCATTTAAGTGCATTCTTCAGTCACAGCAATTGTTCATCTGAAATCCCTTCCAAACAAGATGCTTTCATTCAATGCTGTTATTGAGTTGCTGTCATGACATATAAAGAAGTTTCTGTCCTTCTTTTCAGGGAATGGGGAGAAATTAACAGTTGGTTGATGTTCATTGTCAGTATTATATTCCAGGCTTTGGGATAGAAGGAGCCAACAGCCCCTAAGGTCTCAGAGGTAATATTATGGAGGGACAACATAAGCACTCACTTTTTCTCACCTTTCTCTCCATGCTTCTTCAGTTACCCAGCCAGCATGTGTAGTCTACGTCAGAGTCTGGGAGAAATAGTTCACGTCTCCTCTCATCAATATTGCATCTGCATTTGGGCTTGCTTTTGAAAGTCCTTTGGGGTTCAAGCCTCTGTTTTCTCTGTACATCTGTTATGCTTTTATTTTCCAGGGTGCTGTTGAACTGCTAACACTTCCCTGCAATGCCACAGAAGCAGTGAGCCCTCACATCTCACAGGATGGAGCATGTCCCCACCACACTGCTGGCCAGGCATGTTGGGTACTTATAAATTTAATTTGCCAAGATTTCTCTTTCTCAATTCAGAATCCATCCCAGAATTTATTTTTGAAGGGATTGTGCTCTTTTATGACATTGCTTTTTGTGAATATCTCTGAATTGTGCTGGTGGACTTAAGGAGTTTTTTTGATGTATCACCCTTCCGCACTGCATAAGCATAGAGTTCTGTGATTTTTTTCTTTATGGAGGTCCATGTATCGTTCACAAGTTGAATATAATTCAGATGTATGGGTTATTGCGTCCTGGAAATAATAGGCCAAGATTTATCTGGAAAAGATGGGTGCTTGGAAAGCAGAAATTGAAAGGCTAGTAGAGAGAGGAAAGGAGGTAACTGAGGCAGAGGGAGCCCTTGAACAAAGGAGGAGACACCAAACCACGATGCTTATTTGTCTTTGATGCTGGCTGAGTTATACAAGCTCTACAGGAAGCTCTGCACTGCTGGAGATCTGCTTTCAGTTGAGACACTGAACCCAGGTCCTGTTTTTTCTGGCTCTGGTGGCTGTCCAGGAGGAAGTGAGAGATCCTATGACACTTGTTGGAAGACAGGGACATGATCCCAGTGCTGTGGATAAAGTTTCCTGTCTGGCAATTAAATACATTCAGCTCTGTGGATGGTATTAACAGGTGCCAACATCAGGCTCTACAGACTGTTTGTTAAAGCTGCATAGTCCTCAGCTGGTGTAAGACTTAGGTGGTGGAGCTGCAGAATTTTTTCCCTGTTCCTTTATTGGGGAATTATTTCTTTCCTCTTCATTTCTAATGTAAATTTGGATGAGAGTGGAAAATGGATTATATCATCCAAAATTGCTTTTTAATGGTAATGATCGGAATGGAATTCGGTACAAAAAACATTACATGAAAGCAGTTGAACATGGGGTGTCTGGCGACATACATTTCTAGGAAGATAATGTAGACCACCTAAAGCTAAGAAAATCCCTGGTGCACCAACAAGTAAGTCCTCTAAACTGGCAGCAGTGAATACCTCAAGAACCAAGATACTCACTGTTGGCCTTGAAAGGCAGCAGGAAAGAGAGGGGGGGGGGTCTGTGCCTAGGCAAGAGGATTTGTTGATTATCATTTAAGGCATTTTGAAGTCTAAGGTGAAGGTCAGTCCATTGTCGTGTTTCTCGTTTTTTTGCAATTGGCTACAAATATTTGGTATAGAGTACAATATATGAACAGCATCTCTTAAAATTAATACTCGGGTGGGTGAAAAGGATGAGCAAGAGAAACAAGCAAAAACTTATTTAAGAGACTGGTTGCTGAATGGTAGCAATATGACTAGACTCAAAGCATTACTTCTCTTAGCGTGATTTATTGCTAATGCCCCTTCCTATGGCTGCCCTTCAGCCTCCAACGTCAGTCAGCTCTGAATTCATTACTTTGTAATGCAAAGTGAAAATGCAGCAGGTTTGGTTTATTCCTTGCTCCTTTCTGAGACTGTTGTGTTAACTTGCCTCTTCAGTGCTGGCTCGCTCTCTCGCCCTCCCTGCGAAGCACCTTCTTGTCTGTGAAGTTACACAAGCCAGAGTTTGTGCGCGTGTGCATGCGGTATTGTCTTGCAATAAATGGAGCCTTTTAGCCAGGGCAAGCGAGACTGATGTAGGAATGTAGGAGATCGTATCTGGGGGAAAAATCAATATTAAGATGTACAATTGCTCCCATGGTATTGAAAGAATTAGTTGATCTACATGCCAAATGACAGCCCCCTTGATAACAGGGATTATGTGTCCTGTCTTTCTAGGCTGTGCTCTGTTGGGGCTGCTCTCTGGGTCCCTGAGGCAGAGATAATCTAATTAGTACAACAAAGACCAGGGCAATTTAAAGAAAAAGGGAGGGGGGATTGGCAAGAGGGGCTGCGGGGAGGTGGATGCCGGAGTGTAAGGGCAGAAACATACTCTGGAAAAAGTTGCAGAGGAGGGGAAACCTGGGAGCACAATGTAATCATCGGTTTGGCTCCACAAACATTAGAAGCGCAGAGCCACCAGGCTATTACCAGACAAGTCCCAAATTAGCAAGTGCTTACAGCCTTCGTTCGAACACACCCTTGGAAAAGAGGGAGCTGAGGAAAAGGCACGGTGGTGTCAGTCTGAGTGGACAGGAGGCGGCTTGAACCTGGATCTGCTCGTCCATTGCAAAGTCACGGGCACCTGCTGCAAAAGGTGCTTGCTAACTATTAAAATTAATTATTAAGTATCAGCATCGCTACTGGGCCTCATATCTAGTACGTGTTAGCAGGAAAGAGAGCTTTCTTTCCCTCCTGGGTACAACCACGAAAGGTTTTGTAGGTGCTGTGTCTGCTCCGTCAATGCATGCTGTCGGCCCCATCAGCACCAGGTTCCCCGAGAGCTGTGACCACTTTCAGTGAGACCCAGATGGATGGGGCTGGGGGAAACATCCTCAGCGGGTGCAAACTGACCCAAAGGCAGAATAAATTCCCTCTGAATAAATGATGATGGCATAGAAGAGAGTCATTGAGGCCCAGCTCTGGGCTTGTGCATGACATTTTTGTCTGACTTTCTGGCAACTTATATTAATACCTGAATATTTTCATCTTGCTTTCACTGTCAGTTTTCCCTATGCAAGATGTACACTGCAGCCTTAGGCTTTTGCAGTTCATTCCCAATCTTTTCTTAAGTGTAGATCCTGGATTTATCCTTTGCTTTATAAACATGTCCCTGAAGTTTAAATCTGAACTTAAATTCAACTTCATTTCAATACCAATTGCCTGAAGTGCTTTGGTGGTTGTGTCTAGGATTTTGGTCCAGTTCTCCCTCCAAGGCAAATATCGCAATTGCTCTACCATGCAAATGAATACAGTTTCAGGCTGTATAATCTGGTAGATTTAGGGGACTGAGTGGTGAAGGAAGGATCTTTCACATCTGGAAGTTGCCTTTTTTCTTCCAAAGGATCACGAGCACAAGGAGTTCAAGCATTTTTGCACAGCTCCCCACTGACCCTTAAGTTCATGTCATCAGACCCAATCTTGTTGTCTTGGCAAGTACTCACACAAATAAGAACATGTAACAATGGGGTCTTTCTTCTAGCAGCTTTCCTCTCCCTCTCCCCTTGTCCCTTGCTGCTTCCCTCTCCTACACTGGAGATACAAAATTTGGAGACAGCAAGGATGAGATCACTGCTTTGCAAGGAGTGACAAGAAAACTGGCTGCATGGCTCGGGGCTCTGCAGAGCCTTTTCCCAGGGAGGAGATTTGATGTTATTTCCCCATCTGCAACTGCATGGAGACATCAGCACTTTGGAGACGGTGCTTGCCAGCCGCTCTGGTAAGAGTGCAGATAAGGCGTGGAGACGAGGAGCCATCAAAACACGAATGTCTAGAACAGACTTCGCATTCCTGGCTTTGCTGTATTTGCTTACTTCAATCACATGAGCTTATAAAGTGTAATTAGCGAGGTGCGGTCTTGACCCATTTTGGGGAAGAGAGCAGTCTGATTTGGGGATGTTGTGCAGGTCCATATTTTCCTTCACTTCAGTTGTGAATACAGATGTGAATTTATAAACAGGTTTTAGATTTGCGCAATGCTTTAGAAATAAATAAAACTAAGCTATTCTGTGAGCAATTGAACTGAGGATTCCAGATTTCCTATGCATTTCAGTGTCAAGACGGCCTCAAAGCCATAACTTCAGGTTATTATTCCCCATGTGCGCTTGCTAGGGCTTTCCACATCCCAGCAAAGTGCTGTTGCATTCACCTGAGCCACCAGGTAAAAGCCCTCACCCCAGCTAGTGGCACAGACCCAAAATGGCCAAGCATCTCTTGGATTTGTGCTGTAGCCCTTCCTTCAGCAGAGACGCTGAATATGTACCCCCTCCTCCCTCCAGTCCCAGTTTTCACCAGAACTGTAGGAATTTCCTGCACTGACCGTCTGGACTGAGACGTGTTTTTGCAAGTGTGTGCTCTTTGTTTTCACTGAAATGGAATAAAAACAAACCAGCAGAAGGAAATTCAATAAAAATTGCATTTGATAGACCCAGAAAAAAAATTGATTTTTTAAAGAAAGACTACTGTTTAAAAGCCAAGATGCAGACATTCCTTACCATCCCGCTCCCATTGAAAGTTCAGATTGAAATTACCTAGGACTCAGCTCTTCATACCTGTGTGGTTCCTTTCACTTGATTAAAATCAACAACAAGAAGGCTGTCAGGGGTTTTCTCAAGCATCCTGCAAAAGGGTAGTAACTTCTTCACAGTTTACTTTCTAGTACTGTGCTTTTACGTTATGGTTCATTAAGGTTTGGAAAGCGTTGGAGCTGTTTTTTTTATTTTACTTTTGTCCACCACATGCAATAGACTGCTGCTCTCTAGCTGGGGATTCAATGTACCATCACTAAAACCCACAAAGTCACCCTGTTGTAGGATGCTATGGCATTTATATCAGTTGGAGAACCATCATCTTTTGTGCAACCACTGCAGCAAAATGTGGGCTGCTGCATATTCTAGTAAGCTTTTGTATCAGTCAAGGGCAGAAAGCTGACATTGTTCTCCCTGTAAAACCTTGCAGTTTGTTATACTTTTCTAATGAGGAGTTTTGCATTGAGTGACAATTGCTGGAACTGCTCTGGCTCACTGTAAGCAGCATGTTCCAAGTGCAGCTCCTTGGTTTGGCAGATGGTGCAATTCTTGATAGAAACCATAGCTAAGTGCCGCGTTATTTAACAATTACTTACAGTGCCCTGATCACGCAGTGCCTTGGGATATTGTGCATTCTGCCTAATTGCAGTTTAAACAAAAATGTATTGCAGTCATTATGCCATTATGTTCTGAGAGTATAAGGAATAAAACAGAGCAAATCAGATAAAGCTGGGCGAGACTTGAGCTGTCTGCATCGGAATGTTGGCAACTGGGTCTCTCACCCGTGCAGGCCACAAAGATAATTTCCTGACTACTAAGTAGTAGTTGTTTTAAAATAAAATCTATTAGCTTCTCCGCACTCAGGGGAAATGTCTATCAGCAAAACTGATTAGAGATAAGAGTAAGCAGATGTCAAAACAGAAGACCACCAAAGAACTGAGGTCCTGAAGTGAATGGGGAGAGATCCAGCAGGTAGTAAAAGTGGGGTGGATTGTTATGGCCTGATCCAGGGCCAAGGGATGGTAAGACTGGACTCTATATCTTGTATGTGAGAAAAGTCTGCCTTCCACAACCCTTTTTTCTGAGTGAATTCATGTGTGCATGAGTGTTTTGGTTTGTTTCACAAACGCTTTCTTTCACCTAATGATTGAATGGAAATTAAACTAATAGGGAGAACTAAGAGCCCTGGGAGGATGTTCCACAGAATTTCTTGCTTTTCCTGTAATCGCAGAGGAGCTGAATTCAAACAATCTCCCTCTGTAGAAAGAGCTTCTCTGTAGGACTACATTCTGTTACAGACTTCAGCTTAACTAAGTCCCCAGTTTATGGGACCACATAAGGTCTAAAATAGGAAATGATGTTTTGATGGAATTTGCATTGCAGGAGCTGATCCATGAACTTCAATATGTTCTAAGAATATGTAGGCTTTATCAATGATTTACAGGTAAAATCATGGAGATAAGTTATTTTGTGATGTCAAGTGATTTCTGTGGGGTTGGCATGACATTTTTCACCTTGTTTATCCTTAACCTCATATCAAAAGATGTAAAATCCCAGGTTTTGTGCTCACCCCCCTTCCCTTGCTTTCCTTTGCTATCTAGAGAGGACAGTCGAGCTGCCTCGGCACTGTTTTCGGAGAGATGCCACGGAAAGAGGCTTCATGCAACCTTCCCCAGCTCGCTGAATTTTGGCATCACTGTACAAGGCCTGTGTGAGAGGTATTAACTCATGCCTAACCACAGTTTTACTGCTCAGCTTTGCTTCTTGGCCAAAGATTAGATGCTGGTGGCCAGGAGGTGTGGAGAGCAGGGCACAAATCCCCTGCCCTCCCCGACAGCCTGTTGTCATGCCAGAGCACAAGGAACTCAAAAGGGAGTCTCTCCATTGCATTTTTGCTCACCTGAATCCTGAGACTCTCACATGAGGATGCAAGAGAAAGCTTTTCCAGGTGTGGAGCACTTTTGGCACCAGCTTTGACACCACACATTGCAGGTTAAGCTCTGAATTTCACACTGTCTTCCCGTTCCTACAGCTATCGAGGGTGCTCCTCTCTGAGACTCCCAGCAAAAAGCTGACATTGCTTAGGCTGGGTCCAGACTCATCTGTGCTTATTTGAAACAGAGGAGTTTTTTTTCTCTGACGCATAGAACTGCTCTGTTTCTGCTTGGGTTTCCCTGGTTATTCGTGGCAGCTCCGCATCCATACCAGGAGGCATGACCAGAGCTGGATCACAGCCCATTAGATGTGGGGCCACCCGTGATGCATGCAGCTCATGCTGCAACCCCATAGGACCTGTAGACATAAGATCTGCTGGGTGGGGGGTGGGAATAGAGAGAAAGATGTGTCCAAGGAAAACCAGGGGCAGGAAAGCACTGGATTAAAAATATGCTGTGTGATAAGATTGTTACAGGACTAATCCTTACACAGGCAAAGGTCACTCATGGGGATCTGTCCCATTACTATTTTGCCCGTACCTTGTAATAGCATCATCAGAGAGAGCATTATCCCTGGGCAGGGGAGTTAACGTGGTTGGCTTCCATGCCTGGTTGTTTCCACTCCTCTTTGTGCCAACATTGATTTCGTTACCTGATGTGGGGGATCAGGAGAACAGTGGGGTCAGGACCCATTGTTCATTGCCCTCACCCTACCAGGACCACTGCTTCCCCCACAAGAGACAGTAACTGAATATGCAATGGCTTTTCCCCTCAGCCGTTGCATGAAAGGAGCTGGAAAAGGCCAGACAAATCCCAGGCATATGTTCTGCCTGTTCTGACAGTAGCTTCCAGTGTCCAGCAGGAAAATCTGCCTTGTTTTGCTGAAGGCAAGTCTAGACCAAACCAGCAGATGATGATGATGATGATGATGATGATTATTATTATTATTATTTTATTATTATTACTATTATTTTAATTCTGAAATGCATGTCTTCTCTCCAGCATTGCAGCAGACTGTGACAAGGTGAACTACGGTGTTAGCCCTTCCCAACTCAGCTTGTATCTAGGTTTTGCAGCAGTCTCGCCTGCACCCATTTGAAGCTGTCAGACCCTCCCTTCAGGTCTCCAACTGCCATCCAAGAGCTGGGGTTTGGTTTCAGCATGCACATACCAGCCAGACTCCTCCAGCCTTCCCACCTCAGAGTCTGAGCGGCCACACAACCATGAGAGAAGATTTACCTGGTCTTCACAAACCCTTGTAGAAAACTGCTGTTCAGCACCCCTGTGCACCTGATGTGAAATCAGAGGGAAGCTGTTCCCAGGCACAACCTTCATCCTTGGCCATCACCATTCCTTTCAAGGAAAAATGTGAATGCCAACAAGGATGTTAAGAAAAAAAAAAAGTACAAACTACTGTTTTTTAAATTTTCTTAACGTGTTTTCTTTAAAAAATGCAGAGCTTCATCCCTACTGCTGTTAGTATGAAGAAGAGAAACTGATGAAAGCCACAGTAGATTTGCTTCATTGGATAACATAATACATCATTCAAAAGGTAAGTTGCAAACAGTGGTCCTAATCTAATAACATTAACCATAACCTCTGCTCCTCCCCCCAAATCCCAGCCACTTTGAAAAAAATCTGTCTTCTTGTCCAGTGATAAGTGATTTTTTTATTGATGTGATATATCCAATAGTGAAATGGATTTTCTTTTTTACAAGGTATGACACTTTTTGCTACGCAGTATTTCCATTACAAGAGGTTTTGATTGATTCAAGAAGAGTCCTAGATAATAGCAGACTGATCAAGAATAAATCAGCCTGAATGTTGATGTAGAGTTCCCACTGTTTCTAAGTGGGTTAATACCATTCCTACTAAGAATGTGTAATGTTTGGAAAGGTTGCTTCTAGTAAAGCAACTACAACCTTATATCATTTGCTTTCCCTCAGCTTGGCAAATACTCATATTTTTCACTTTCCCTTCAGGTAGAAATTGTCTATATGACCTGAAAAACTTTGGTCTTTTGTAATGACTAAAGTTGAAAGCAAACAAGAGTGGCCTATGCCAAATATTGATCTGATCCTCAAAAAGGCTGGCCAGCTGCAAGCTACTTTAAATGGAAGCTGTATGTGGTTCAAGCTGCCTTTTGATCAGACTGCATCACTTCCTGTCTTATTTCTGTGTTGAAAAACAGAGATCTGTCTTCCCCAGGGAAAGTTGAACTGTGTCGCCCTGCTCCGTTTTCCCCTCACTCCCTTAATTCTTCCTTATTTACCTGCTCCCACACCAGTTGCTGGATAATGAATACATTGCTTAGTCTACATTTTTTTTTTTGTGCAAGCAGAGAAAAACATGCATTTCTGGAGACAGAGCTTCTCTGACTCACACGATACAGGGTGCTTCACCCACAGATATCACCACTGTGCTGAACTGCAGCATGCCCCTTTTTTGGTGCAATGCCTGCTCCGGTGGAGCATGGGCATGGTGGGGAAGGTCTGCCAGAGCAGTCAGAGACATGGTCACAAAGACACTTATTGGAGGGGCTTGGTCATTTATAAATAGATGATGGATGTATTTTTCTGTTTCATGCTGTTGCTGGAAAGCCATGCATCTCTTTGTGAACTTTGTGAAGAAGAGTGGGCACTCTTCTCTCTGTGTTTCTGCCCAGAATGAGCGGCTATTGCTCCTCCATCACAAGTGCACTTGCTATAATATTTTTAACTTGCCTGTTGTAGAGTCAAGTCCCATGCAGACCTGTTACGCCTCTTCATGTCCAGGCATTTTAAAATATGGGATGGAAGTGGGACTTCTCCAGGCCTCTCATGCCTCATGGACACCCTATGAGGAACATGGTTTATTCCCCATTGTGCCAAAGGAGACAGACCCACCCTGAACTGGTACTGAATCGATGGACTCTGCTTCAGGCGTGCTCATCACCTCTGTGTTTTGGTGGAACAATCCTTGGTGCAAGCAGCTCATTGATGATTGAACTGGAATTGGTGCGTGCAGCACAGAGCCAAGCTCGACTCTGCCTCCAGCTCTTCACTGTCAGCCAACCTTGCCGTGACCACAGGCTGGGACCAGTACCAGTCCAGAATTGCTTGTCTTAATTGCAGCTATTTTAGTGTAGACTACAGCTTCCGTGGGAGTAAATTGTCAGGATTTGGGAAATGCCAAACAGAATCAACTGAAAAAGTAAAAATCTTTTTGTTGGCATCCCTACACCACGATTTTGATGTTTGAGAAGCCTTTTCCTCTCACTTACACCCAAAGACAGTCGATGCATTAAAAGCACAGCTTTGCTCCAAAACAGTCATTTCTGGATTTGCATAGTACTTTATTATTTTTAAGAGAAACTGGCTTACTTCCAAATTAATACACCACAGGTTGAATGAGCTAAATTTAAATACCAAAGTAGTTTGAATGGATATTTAACATTAACAGCAATCTCATTTATTTTAGTTAGCATTTTCACCTATTTTTTCAAAGTTAAGCTAGATCTACTGCGTAAGAATGAGTGTTTCATTAATTCTTATAAGAGTTATAAGAAGCATATGTTTTAAAGCTCTACTTTGTAACATAGCAAAGTATATTTTAGACATATTTATTTACATAATAGCCACATTAAAAGAAATTTTCATATGGAAAAATGTAGCAATACCAAGCAACGGTTCCCACAATGTTTAAAAAAAATATATTAATGATATGGAGTGAAAAGAAACAGGAAAAATCTTAAAAATGAAATGAGAGGATGTGATTTTTTTGAAGTGTTCAAAGTGAGCACATTTCCACTCCTATCACAAAGCCAGTGAAAGCAAAGCAGTTTACAGCAAACTAAGAGAAATCATGAAAAAAAAAGTCCTTTGAAAGAATTGAAATATCTCACTTGGAAATGAGATTTTCATCTTGAAAAGGTGAGAAATGTTGGTTTTGGCATTGCTGTTCTGATCGGTTTTGGATCAACTAACATTTTGTTAAGTGCAGTATGCAATATATATAAAATATGTAAAATAAATTATCTTACTATAATATATCAATAACTGAAAAACGTATTAATTTAAATGTTTTGACAATGTCAACACAAGAGTTGACACAAAATGGCCAAACTTCTTCCGATGAACGATTTTGTGAAATATTTACATTTTGACAAAAAAACCACACTTTTCTATGGAAAAATCAACAACAAAATAAAACACAACAACCCCCCCAAAAAACAACTCACCAACCTCTCCAGCATTTTATCAGCTCAGTTACCCTAAGTATCATTGAAAAGTGTTGCAGCTAATAAACATACTACATCAGCACATCATTCTACTAGAATTAAAGAGCAGCTACTGTAACCTCCACTTGTCTAGGAAAATTTAGAAGAAATCAACAAAACAGTTTGTTTTTACAAGCTCTATGAGCTTAGAAACTGTAAGTCTGGCCTTACCAAGAATTTGAATTATCATCTAAAATAATTTATACAAGATGCACTGAAGAGAGCTTATGTATATAAAAGGTGTTATTTTTTGCTCTGCTTTGACTGACATACTGTTGCTTCTGTAAGCATGCCTATTAAATAATTGAGGCTATTTTCATAATCTAAGATTTTCATTGAGGATGTGGCTTTTTTGCATCAGGTACATTTTTTTGAGGTGAGTACAAGTGATTCATTTTTTCTGTGAATGCTGGGAGAACTTCACTAAGATCAACAGGAATTTTGCTTTCAAAAAACCTACAAGATTGGACTGCTTATGTCCAAGACCTGATGGACCTATTACAGAGCCTGAACCCATTAGGCTTGAAAACCACTAAGTGTGAGCCAAAACCCAAATAGATTGGCAACTATATCAGGAAAGCAACAAAATCCTCACTGCCCTGTTATTCCAGGGGTTTATTTCCTCGTGAAGTAACAATGCTTTTGACATGTCCCTGCAGAAAGTTTTGTAACATCCTGCTCCATGAAGGCATGCATTCCTGGAAGAGCGGAGGTCCTGAGAATGTCAAAAGCTCTTGAAAACAGGTCCAGCTTCCACTTTGCCAGACACTATGGCAAAGACTACTCTGGGAGCTAATTTTGGATAATGAGCAATCAGCAGGGGCAGAACATCCTGTAAGTATCTACAGCTGAACCCTCTTAAACAAGATTGGGATCACCCAAAGCTTTTCTCAAGGGTGTTAATATAGTGATTAAAGTTCACAAGAGGCTCGTGGTTTTATTTTTGTCTTGTCACATGCAATGGCAACTAGGCAGGAAAGTTGTCTTAATGCATTGATGTTGAGGGTCATATGTGCAGAATGCAAGATATGTTTATGTTGCAATAACTGCTATATAAATTTAGTCATGGCTGTTGTATAAATTCAGTTGGGCAAAGATATGGCAGCATACCAAGAAATATTATTTGGATAAACTTACTTTCATTGGAACATCTGTTTTAGCTTGCCAGAATGCCTTGAAGTACTAGTTGTATCTAAAACAGATATTTTCATGGATATTTGTAACCTGCGAATGTGTACTCTATCACTGTGAGAGATGCCTCTTCTGAGTCAGCAATGGCTACTGATAGCATTGTATACTGGCAGATTCTGTCATCTTTAGTTTTGTATGCTTTTCCCCACAAAAGCCAATCTGAGACTTCCTACACATATTTTTTTTATGCAACTTTTTGCGGGTAAGATGGGAGCGGCAGGAATCACCAACGTTTGGAAGGTTATCTACTCAATAAAATATGTAGGGGTGTTTCTTCTGCTTTCTGTTTCTATTCTTTCTCACCTTTGTATTTAAAAGACTGTCTTGAACAGATAGGATCCTAAGTGAATCTTATCAAGGTCAGAGCTTGCTGTTCTGGCATAGATTTGAATACGAGACTTTGTAGATATCTGATTCCCAAACATCTTTGGAAGCCATGTTTACCACCACTAGTTTGCCTGTAATTGTGGTCAAATTTCTGCTTCCTTTGTTTCATTTCCATTTTTAGGAGAGGCATCCAATTTAGTTTAATCTAATCAAAAGCTAATTTAATTTATTCTAATCTAAATTTAAAAGGGTTGTGTGAACAATTTTTTTGTTTTGGAATTTGTGTTTTTGGCTACTGAGCCAAACGCTGAGAACAACTTAAGTTTTATCGTGATGGATTTAAATATTTCCATTTTTCTCTCTTAAAACTGTTACTTGCTTTAGAAGAAATTAGTGTTTTTTTTTTTTTTCCAGTCCAAAGAAAATGAAATCTCACGTTAATGGTAGTTTTAATCTCAAGACCTGCTACGATGGTCACCATAAGCAGAAGTCATTCAGGCATGTAGAGAATTGCCCCAGCTACAGGGCTATGGCATAATTGGGGAAAGTTTTCTCTGATTCTGCCTCTTGGTTATGTTCCACTATTTTTAAAGCTTCTAGTTTTTTTCCAGAACTGGCACTCACCTACACATAGAGTAGTTTAGGAGAGGCTTTCATTTGTTGCCTGTCTCATTCATATAACCATATACCATAGAACTACAGTATACAGGACGGAAAGCAACTGCAGAAACTACCAAAAGATAACCTCTGCCTACATCAGCCTATAATTTGGTGATTTGAACTTAAATCACTCAAATGTGCTCAAGTAACAGGATAGATACAAAAGAGTGTTTTCTTTAAAACCACTTAGTAAACTTATGGGAATAAATTCTTTGCACACATTGCTGGCTACACACAGCTTTGAGATTACAAGCTGTGATTCAGTTGCTCAGCAATAGACATCTACATGCTCACATATATCCCCAGTGCACCATACCTGGGTCTCCTATATATTTATATCATATCTACTAGCCTTGTCCTGATGTCCCATGTGCCCTGGGACGTGTTAGTTGGATGCCTATGCAAGGGAAATTGATCTCAGCCACTTCTGTCCATTTAGTCTTGAAAACTATCTCCATGTTTGAATGCTGATGAGCATTAGGGCTTGACAGCCTTGTTCTCTTTCTCATTGTTTTATCACGAGCAATACAACAACCAAATATTTGTCTAAACTATTTTTACTACTATTTGTATGTGTGCAGAATATAAATAAAGGGTTGAGACTACATAATTTGAGGCAGAACTGCAAGAAAACGCAAACTAGAAAGAATTTGTTATGCAGTTTGTCCCAAACTAGTTTACAGTTGTAAATACATAGATTTTATATACTAACTGCTGAAATTCTTTGTGTAAATATAGGGTGATGTGACAGAGAAGAAAAGCAAAAAAGAAACTCAGTTTCATAAATAGTTTCAGCAGATGTAGATGTTCTTGAAGAACTGCTGAGACAGTTCTCATGCTCAAATCTGGGCTGGATCATAGGGATATATGTGATCATGTTCACCTGGGTGTTTGATAGGCTTGAACATGCTATTATAATCAGAGAGAAGAGGAAGCAAGGGGGAGAACACTATTTGTTTATCACAAAAGCAGAGGCAAACATTTATGACATTTCAGCTCAAATGCTGAACTTTTGTCTGCCTAGACGATTTGGTAGTAAAACTTCAGGACAGGGTCCAAGTCTCTCCTATTTTGTACCTGCAGTGCCAATCCTTCTCTTAGCTCACAGGTGATCTAAGCTGTAAAGGTTACACACACAATTGGGGCGTTGCAGGGTGAGATTTTAAATTTTTAAATCTGTGAAAGCTGGTGAATGCAACAGCAGGTGGCTATTGATGTCAGGGTGGCAGTAATTATTTGTTGGAGTGGTAGTCCTGTACAGGGATAGCTATCCGTAGCTATCTGGACACACAAGGAACTGCCTTCAGTCTCTCTTTGGTCCATGGATGCACCCCACTCTGTCACCACTTGTTTTATCTATTTTTTTTTTTTTTTAAATCCAAACTGAGCATAACCACTCTATTTAAAAGATGCTTTCAATGTTGTTCAACATTTCCTTGCACCTCAACTCAGTTGCCTTTGTCTTCTTGCTGCTCTATGTCAAAGACCAAACATAGAATTATAGAATATCCTGAGTTGGAAGGGACCCATAAGGATCATCAAGTCCAACTCCTGAAACAACAATGATAAAAGGACAGGTTTGGTCCATTTCAAAGTTGGATTAACTTCTGATTAACTTCTGGTGTAAATGAGCAGGATCTTGCATGTTATGTTCAGTGTGAGCAAGGTGACTGCATCTGGTGCCTCTCATCATTATTCTCAGTGCTGCATCATACTCAGTGAGGTAAGATGCCACCTGTCACACAGGAGGTGGCACTCTCCTGATCTAATCCACATGCAATGGAGAGAGGTTATGTGTTAGTATGTGCTGGGCACCAACTGGCTGGAAGGCAACTCCATAGAGAAGGACCATGGTTCCTGGTAGACAACAAGCTGGTGATGAAGCAGCAAAGCACCCTCATTGCAAAGAAGGCCAATAGCATTCAGGGCTCCATTAGGAGGAGTGTTGCGAGCAGGTCAAGGGAGGTGATCCTTCCCCTCTGCTCAGCACTAGTGAGGCCACACCTGGAGTGCTTGGTCCAGTTCTGAGCTCCCCAGTACAAGAGGGACACGGGCATACTGGAGAGAGTCCAGCAAAGGACCACAGAGATGATGAAGGGACTGGAGCATCTCTCCTATAAGGAAAGGCTGTGAGTGCTGAGAACTGGCACACGTTGCCCAGTGATGTTGTGGGGTCTCCATCCTTGGAGATCTTCAAAATCTAAATGACCACAGTCCTGGGCAATCTGTCTTAGGCAACCCTGCTTGATTTGTGGTAGCAGATTCGGTGATGTCAAAAGGTCCCTTCCGACCTCAGTGTTTCTTTGATTCTGTGATACGGTCATGCTTTGTACTCTGTAGCTCTAAATGGAATACTTGCATAGGATTGCCTTGATAACATAAAACTCCAACAAATATATTTCTTTCTTCTCTGTGGATTTATTTATTGTTTTAAAAATATTGCTGATATTATTTGTTAGAAACTTGACACTTGAAACTGAAGCAAATAGGTTTGATGACTATGCATCTAAAGGCTAAGCAGTGGGTTGTATGATGTCTTGCCATGAAAATCCTGCTCTTATGGACAGGATAATCTTTCAACACCATCCCTGTGGTCTTCATATTCTACCCTGACCACCTTTAACTGCACAGACTTTTTTGCATGCACTGAAAAGACAAATGTTGCTGGTGGCTGTTTCTTCATCGCTAGCTTGAATGTGCATGTCCTGTTGAGCGGAGATCTTCTCACAGGCCCACTGGCTCACACAAGGTTAACTCTAGACCTTAAATTACAAAGTGAGTATTAGGACCTGACAGGGTTTGATTACCACAGATGCTGGGAGTATTTGTCTTATATTAAATGTCCAGAAATGTCCAGAACAGTTCTTGAAAAGAAGGTCTAGTACATGTTCTAATTTTGAAAGTGGTTTTACAACGTAAAAAGCTTTTCTGTGAAATATCCATTTGGTGTTTTCCTATGAACACACTTTTGAACTGTAACTCTTAACCACGAAGAAAGTTCATGTGTTTTTGAGTCCTTGTATGATAGCTACACACAGCAAAAGTTGTTAATGGTCTAGAATGGCACATAGTAAAGGCATGGAAAGTGAACCCAGAGGGAAGTCAACCATTAACTTCAGAAGAAGAAAAGCTTTTGAAGTTGGAAATTTGCTAGCTATGGAAGCTTTATCAATGCCTTACTGTTTACAGTTTGCTCTCCAAATGTGATGCTGGGTTAAGGGCAGAACAGCTGGAAAGAGAGTAACTTTATTGTCAGCTTCATGGGCCTCTGATTACAAACACATGACTGCATGGCACACTCAAGTGGCAGTCAGACCTGCAAGTAGGCTATGCTGAAGGTACGTCACCAGTCATGCAGTTTTGCAGGATGACAACACTTGCAAGTAACTAGAACTACAGCAATGTTTAAAGAGCCAATCTTTGTAGTTTATTTTACACAGAAAAGAAACAGCATGTCACATTCTTCCGTCATATCATTATGAATAAAATGTTTTAATATTGCAGAATGAAATATATGATACATATAGGTTTGTGTGTATACACACACAATATATGTATATACATACAAATATATATAAATATACATGTGTACACATGCACACATCTGCATACATTTATATGGTGCCAGTGCATACAGAAGGCTACAGCCAAACTGTCTAAATAGTGTACTGGACTTAGCCCAAATTGTCCTGCCTGTGTGAAGAAATCCTTCAGAATATATTAAATAACTAATGAAATAAAAGAAGCTAATAAATTGAAAGCCAAGGAAATGCGGCAAGATTCATACACTTTTTAGACTACATCCCTTTTTGAGAAACTGCAGCATAAATGACTGTTATCTATCTGACATTTTTCGTAAATATAAACCCCATATAATTCAGACTATTGTTTTCATGTTTACCCTTAAAAAAACAAACAAATTGTAATAAGCAAATAATAATTTGCTGTGTGACACAGTAACAAATACTGTGTTACTGCTCTGTGTTGTGTCAAGGAGTGTGGTGAAGCATAGCCTGATGTCCAGCTTCCACTCTGCCCCACAAACAAAAGCCATGCAGAAGTTAGTGGGTACAATAGCTGCGCTGCAACGTTTCTGCAACCGATCTGCTGGACAAAAAGATATGTATTTTTCTGTAATTTCACACATCTTAAATAATACCAGCCATTACAGATTTACATACTCTCCATTAACTATAAATTTCAGATTTTGAAGGCAGAAGAGTTTCTGCTTGATATTTATTCTGAATCTTTTGTCATTCAGTTACTCTGCTTAAAACTAATATTATTATCGCTTTTTCACTCTTATGTTACAAATTCATTTTTATAACTTCAGCTATATATTGGCATTCAATTTTTCTGAAACCAAATGGGAATGATCTATGCCCTCAGTTGTCTCCAAAAATGCAGCCACAGCTAATAAAGATATTGTAATGAATTGGTGCTTAATTCAACAGCAATTTTAGCTACAGCACTAAATTCATTTTTGGGTAGTGTTTAATCAAAGAGCAAATGGCAGTAGCAGAGTTGCCTCTTTAGGTTATAAATAAACATAGCAAAATTATTGACAAGCCAATGGGATAACAAGAAAACCTATCAAGGATCTGTGGAATCAGATATGGAAGAATCCTACTTTTATCTCCCACTGCCCCTTGCTGATCATCACTGCTCTCCATTTCTCTACCTTTCCTGCATATTCAGCAAGTGCCAGGACAATATTAGCCAAGGATTTTTCCACTAACATCTATTCTAGCTGACAGGGATGGCGACAGCCTGTTATCTTGGTTGCCACAACCCCTGAGGAGCCTCAGACAGGGATCCTGTAGCACTCAGGGTGATACAAAATATAGAGACTGTCTCTTGGTCTGCCTCAAAGCAACCGCAGCCTAAATACATGTCACAGATCCCACCCTGCAGACAGCTGCAGCAAATGAATCACACCAGCACTTGCATACTCAACACCCACCGTTGGCACAGGTAGTGCTCCAGGCAGTGGGATGCAATGCTAATGCAATGGGTTGTGTGCCCAAATGGACACTGATTTCTCAGTCCTGAAGAAGCACTAGCGATACTTCACCACTGGCATTACCTTTCAGCTAGGATTTGAGTTAAACTATCAAGTAAACTAGCAGCCTGGTTTGGGTGTCAGGGACACCTGAGAAGAATCAAGTTGAAATTACTCATACAATTAATTATATAAAGCTCAACGTAAAAGTGCAGGTAATCCTAGATGCACATTTTCAACTGATATCTCTATTTCCTTATTGGTATCTGTTAATATTTCAATGACAATAAGTTGCCCGTACCCCCTGGCTCTACTGTCAATTGCATTATTTTATTTTATTTTATTTTATTTTATTTTATTTTATTTTATTTTATTTTATTTTTTGAGTTCTGGTGATGCTTTCTGAGTTGCTTTCTTTTTATTTTTCTTCTTATTTTTTGGTTTATATTGCCACATCCTTTAAAAATGTATACAACAGACAAAACACCCTCCCCATGGAAGCTATTTATTTTGCCTCCATATGCACATCCCCACACTTACTCACGCATCTATTTAATGTAAATAGAGTAGGTAGGGAGATAGCTGTAAGGGAGAATGTTGTGTTTTAAAATCATTGGAGACAGCAAAGTTATGCTCCCTCTCTTTAATAATAACAAACCACTGCTTATAACTCTTATCAAGCAGTCTGTGCAACGTCTGCATCCTTTCACTAATTTCAACAAACTGTCCTCGGGAGTGGGAAGATTAGCTGTAGGGTTGTTTATTCTCAATGGAATTATGTCCACGTTCTCCTCAAGTGAGAGAGATAGGAAAATAAAATCTTGTTTGTATCTCATCTTTCCTGTGTTCCTGCAGTGGGAGAGAATAACGCCAAGTGAGTTAAAATGCAAGCAGATGTGGGGCTCTTCCATTTTAGAGGGCTTTGCAGCCTGCTCATGTACCCGAGTGGGCATGGCTGAGGTTGAGCGGGTGTTCTTCAGAACAACCCACACTGCATCAAAAGCTGAAACACTTCCCTCTTGCTAAAATAAGATAAATTTAATTGATTAGTAAAATAATTGTTGCTCACATGCATATTGCCTACAGCAGCTCAAGCCTGAGCTCTGGTTTCATTTCTCACTCTTGTAACCAGGCAAGAGAAATATGTTGGTAATGAAAAGATGGAGTCTGTGGTGCAAACTGCTTCACTCCAAATCCAGAGAAATTGTAGGATGAAGAATGTTACAGTGACTGAGAAACCAGTTCACTAAAGAGCATACAATACCCGATAGTGCACTATGTTAGTAGGCATTAATTACACGATTGGCATTAACAGAAGAGAACCTCTGTTATTCTTTTCTTTTCTTTTTTCCTTTTTTTTCCTTTTTTTTTCTTTTTGTCTCAAAAATTTACTATTTCCTCTTCTTCATAAATGCAGATTTAGATCTCAGAGTTTGAATGTTCATTGTGGTTTACTTCAGCTGGGGAGGAAGTAAAAGATATTGTGCGCAAGCATTACAAGTGAATAGCCAACATTGTTATTATTAGTATTAGTTTTTTTTTTTTTTTGATGTCTAAGAAGCCAGAAAGAAAAGTTGTTTGAGGTTAGCTTTGACCTAAATAACAAGGAGCTAATTTTCTTTGCAGGTTCTCTTTCACTTTCTCTGTTTCTCCCTCTACATACTTAAGTTTATGTGTGTCTGTATATGCATATAAATGTACATATCTTTGGGTTATATTGTGTGATTTGTTTAGGCAATTCTTTTATAACTTAAAAAGTGTGCTTGATTTTGAAACAAAATGGTTATTTGGATCAAACACCAACATTTTTGTTTTTAAATTCTTTTGAAAAATTAGAAAAGAAAACTGTTCAGATATTTGAATCTATTTTTTTCTTTCTTTTCTAAATTGCATAGGATTTTAGAGACAAATTCATTCAGTATACATTGCATGTTTCAGTAATTACACTTGTATGAAAACTTTGCTGAGCCCCAACGTGGGTCTGTAGCAATAATTAGGAATTCACAGTTATCTCTCTCTCTCTCTTTTTTTTTTTTTTTCTTGTTTTTTCTTGGTGTGTGTAGGGGGAACAGATCCATGGAGTAGGTAGTAAGGGATAACTTTGAACTCAGCTTCCAAATCCCAGGGGAGGTTATACTCTATAGTGTAAACTCTACATCAAGAGAGACTATGTTGGGAGGTGATAAATTAAAAAGAACTAACAAGAAAATAAGAGCTTGGCTTTATTAATGCCAAGCTTATTTGCATATGTTTTTCTCTGTGTGCAACCTTGTCTTCCAGTTTTGCATTCAGTGGGGCACGCCATAAACCCCACTTCCAAACTTGCAGCCCTGCAAACCAAGCGACGCCAGATTTCTTCCTGCAGAAAGCTGTGCTATTATTTTTCTCCAGCATTGCTGAGGGAGTTCGCCTCTGCCGTGTTTATCTGGGGTGGAAGAGGAAGCCTGCAGGCAGCATGATGCATGGGCGGCAAGGGCCGGCATGATGTCATGGCGAGGGGGAACAGAGCCCGGCTGTGTCGCACACGCTGGGCAGGGAGCAGCCACCTTATCAATTAGGTAACGTCTGGGGGAGATTGGGGGGGAATTTCGTGACAGTGCCCTGAGCCGTGTCGCTGATGGAACCTTGCAGTTTCTCGGTGAGCGCCGAGATCACACTGACATGACCGAGTTGGGGGAAATGACGGGGAAGGGGTGAGGGGGGAGTGATAACTTCCCTCCAAAAAAAAACCTCCATGAGGGCTTTGCACTCATCGGGCTTCCCATCGATATGTGGCGGCAATGCTGCTCTGTGTGCTGTGTGACAGGGGTGGAGGGATGAAACGCTGTTTGCGTTTGCCCAGCTACCCCAGGGCTGGCAGGAGAGCAGCAAAGGGCCACGAGTCCTGCTGAGGAGACGTGGGGAAGCTTGTTGGAGCCCTTCACAGGAAATTTTTCCCTCTGCTCATCGTTCTAAAGACCTAAAAGCAAAGGTCTGTGTGAGCAACAGCATGGAAAGTGCCGACCTCTCCTTTATTAAGGGAAGGCTGGGGATTTGAAAGCAAATGTATTTGTAAGGAACAGCACAGCACTCTGGTCTCTCTCCTGCAAGAAGCTCAAAGCCACCACAAATGAGGGGCCTTGTCCTCCCAATACCCTGTCAGGAAGGTGTGCAAGCGGCACCTGACTTCCTGTACAAAATGGCATGTCCCAGTGCCGCCTCATATCCACAGAGAGTGCTCTGTAGCTGTTTAAGGCCAGGACTGCTTCAAAATGGCGGCTGTTGTCGTGGCCTAACCTAAGGGCACACAGCACAGGAGCTGAGCTCACCCCCTGGGGAGCTCTGCTAGGCCTTGTGATTTATCCTCCCTCCCTGAGCTCCCTGCCATACTCATGGAGCCCTGGCAGTGTTCAACGATGCTTTGCAAACACGTAGGGAGGAATGTGCCCCGACCTGAGAGGCTAGGAAGCAGTTACAGCCAGGGGTTTTGCTTCTGCCAGTGTGAGGAGACCATGGCCTTCCTCCCTGCAACCACTGTCCCCGTGCCAGGGGGGCTCCACGGGGGCTGCTCCCGCTCCTGCTCCCACCAAAACGCAGCATAAATCAGGATTAGTGCCGTGGCATCTGGGGAGCTGCGCCAGCAGCGCGTCAACACGAGAGGGAAATCAGGCCCCGCTGAGCAGGCTCCCCGAGTGACATGTTTATTCCTGCCGAACTCCCATCCTTTATCCCGGTGCAGAGCAGCCCAGTAAGCCCCTCTAAGTCCCTGGTATGTTAAACTGATATGGGTCTCTGCTCTCACTGTGCCGGGAGGGAAGGCAACGACAAGAAACCAGTGCTGCATCCTTCGGCCTTGCTGGTCTGGGCCCTGCTGTAGGACTGACCCTTTATTTGGGCCAGGGTAGAGCCTGCAACCTGCTGATGGGGCAGGAAGGAGCAATAGGGAAATGCTGAACAGAGCAAAAGCAGGCCCCCTGACCTCCCTCCTCTCTCCCTTGCCTGGCAGCAATTGATTTAGGAGCTTTTCTTAAGTAAAAATTTCATCATGAAAGAGCTTTCTCCCCAGAGCTGCTGAGAAATTGTGGTCCCCCCCCCCCCCATTAATGTATATATATATATATATATGTTCATATATAGGAGTATACAGTTTTCCTGACCTGAGTTGCAGGTACTTGAACTAATGGGTTTATTTGCCCTCCTTGACTGGAAAGCTATATGCAGTAGTAGGGCTTAAGGTGGCACAAAAGAAGATTGAAGCATCATTGCTAAATGTTTGAAAATTCCTCATGATGGATTACGAGGGATAATAACCTTGACCTTTCCTCTAAGGCTGGGAAGAGCGCTTAGGAGATGGCAAGTAGGTTTCCTAATGTGTTTAACATTAGAATTTCAATAAAAATCAAGCACATCCACAGTCTAAGGGATACTCTTAAGATCTGTGGTATTGGGGAGATAGATTTTGGGTTGTTTCTGAGTCCTTATGAAGGATGCTTATCCTTCTAGAGGTTGGACACAGGACGTAAGTGCTGTGTCCTGAGACTTGCTGTTACGTGCCAATGCCTGAGCAGGCCCTTCTGAAGCACCCAGGTGTGTTGCCAGGGTATCAGGGATCTCTGCATCCTCTCCTGTGGAGTCCTTCATAGGGTGAAGGCCTCAATATTCTGTGTTCCACCATGATATTTAAAGTATATATTTTAAAAATCCCTTAGAAAGAAGAAGTGAATTGTATTTGATTAGAACATATCACACCCATAATTGTATTCAGGTCCACAGAAAGTGAAAATGTCCAAACTTTCTTCAGTGAAAGAAAGTTCTTTCTTTCTTCCCTCTTCTTACGGAGGTCTTGTCACATATAGAAAACTACCTGCTGGGACTTGAGCGGAGGCACACAGTATTCAAAATTGTAATAACAAGTGACAGGGACCCCACACTGGACTAGACCCAGTAACACTTACTGAAAAAAAAACAGGAATTTTCATTAGAAAAACCCCCATTTAGAATGTGTGAAAAAATGAGCATTTTTCTCACAGGAAAATTAAGAAAATTTAGACTATGGAAAATTCTGTTTTCTCTTACTTTCTTATTGTTTTCCAACACTCACCTATCAGAGTAAAGAAGTACAAAAATATTTTTCCCTATTTCATTTTATTATATTGTTCTTTTCCAGCTTGAAAAAAAAAAGTTTCAAGCTATTAATTCTTATTCCCTTAGAGAAAATGCTTTAATCGTTTAAAGAAGCTGTTTAAACAAGAGATGTTAGTGTCTATGTTAAAACCTTACGTTAGCAATTTATGCAATTACCTGCTTTCCTAGACAAAAGAAGGAAACAGAGCAAAAACATGAAGAAGGGGGAGCTTATTATCAATATTGTGGAATGTTCGTCTTCCAAAATACCAAGTAATTTCAGAGCTTTTAGAAACCTGTTTAACTGAACAAAGATTTTGTTTCCTGAAAGAATCCACTGTCACTTCAGCAAGACATGCAGTGAAAGCATGCCATTGAAAATGGTTTACTTCCAAGGTCTTAGCACAAAATGTAGAAATAAAATGCACTGCTTTGTAAGTAATTGCTAGTTTAAGACAAAACAATGGCACCAAGTTTATCCAAATCATTCTGCCTTTGCAGATGATCTTGTAAGTGTTTTCTCTTTGGACTCGATGATCCTTGTGAGGCCCTTCCAACTCAGGATATTCTATGATTCTATATTCTATGATTCTGCTTTTTAAGAGAGTTTTAAGGAAGATGTGATTTAAATCCACAGGTAACATGTACAAGTACCTTCTAACCAGCAGCTCTACCAGAGAATGAACTATTAATAGCTCTTTAAAGATATTTGGATATTGATACAAAAATGTAGCTGGGCCTAAAATGGAGCATCCCTGAATAACAAGCAGAGATTTCCTGGGGGTTGGAGCCCTTCTTTCCTTCAGCCAGCACAGAAATAGAGGCAGCAATAGTGCAGCGGCTGCAGCCACCCCCCTGCATAGCTCTTTGCCTGCTGGGATGAACACTTGCAGGATTCGAGTGCACTTAGTCACTACTTACTTAGTGAACATTTATTTAAAATCAGCAGGTTTTGTAAACTTTCCTGGCAGTAAATTCATTATTTGAGCTAATTGAGAAGATTAAACATAAAAGGATTGTGATACAGAAATTCACTAATGAAGGCTCGTGTTTGGGGAAGAGTCTGATCTTCTTTCACGGTAAAGTATCAACTCCGCAGGTTATCGTCTCCTACCAAACAAACCAAAAGGGTCTCACCCAGCCAGATGTTGACTGAGACCCTGGGGACCATCAGCACCACAAACAGGCATGTTAGAGGGCAGAAATAGTATATGGAAATGGCAATTCATTAAGTATCTCAGAAGAGATGGATGATGGTCTGAGAGACTACCTAAAAACCATCCAGGAGAAGATATGTATGACCCTGGCGTGGCTGCATGGGCAGAGAAAGGGACTGACCTGAGGAGAAAACTGTATTTTATTTTCTTTTTCCTCAAAGAATTGCCGTCTGTCCTATCAAATTCACAATCAGTATTGATAATTGGATTCAAATACTAGTTTCAAAACTTGAAATGCATGCAAATGTGGACTAATTTTAAAGCTGTAGAAAGAAAAAAATTATGAAGCAGAGAAATGGGGGATTTATACATTTTTCCAGCTGACGGAACAAGAGTCTGTCTGGTTCCCAATAAAATTGGTTCTGTTTGATTCTTCCCTATCTAAAAAACCCTGTCAGTAAACCAGAATCAGTAAGATTTTCCCTCTGTCTGCCCTCCTGGGGCCTGACTTTCCTAATGAATGTGTTCCACTTGCAGAGTTGAAAGTTGCAACTGCAAACTCTCATGTTCATGCTTTCCTCAAAGACCACAGGAGCTGCATTGACTTCAGGAACGCTGCTCATAATAATAAAGCTGAGCCATAGAAGGGTTTCCAGAATCTGGATCACAATTAGCTGTGCTCTTGATTTAAGAACAGTTATTATGGACATCTCAGAATAAATATTTCTTAATCTTATTGCACAACATTCAATATGTAAACAGCTTGCACACACATAAAGAAAGATATATAGGAGCAGCTGATAAACAACCCCTTCCTGCTCACAGTGAGGCAAGAGCTTGCACAAACCCAAAGACCTTCCCAGCACCACTTTCTTGATATAATTGCTCCCTGTCCCAACACAGTGCTGCTCATTAGGGAGCAGACTGAGATTCAGCTCTGGCTTGAACTATGAGCCAGACGTTACTGAAACATAATGCCAAATCCCTGTCCCACCTGATGAAGGACAAAAAGTATCTGCTCCAGACCTGTGATTGCATCAATGCACATCACCTGTAAGAAAACTCGCACCCAAGGAGGAGGGGAGAGCCTTTTTCCCCAGAGCTGACCAGGAACAAAGCAAGGCTGTAAGAAGCTTGCGGTGACCAGTATTTATTTTGGCCTTTATTCAGGAAGTCTTTTGGGGGTGCTATATGCTGAGGTGAGGGGTGTTGCCTACTGTGCACAGGGTTGTGGTGTGGTGGGGTCACTTGCTGCTCTCAGGTATTAACATGGTGAAGGATGGCCATGTGCTGGATTTGCCTCTTGCACAGACTACTTAAGGGTTGTTGCATGCATGCTTGGTGTGTATCTTTGTATTGTGCTGTTACCATAGCTGGACACAAATGGCAATAACAAGCTATTGTTTTCTTTGGTGCTTGTACTAAAGTCAGGGCTAATGGCTACACATAAGGTGTAGAGAAATGCTGACTGAACCATGAAATGTTACTTGCCTGATGCTTTCAGGGTTGGGGATGTGCCTTGAATATATCTGTTTAATCAATGTACTATTGAATACTTGGGTTATGCTGGTCCTTTGTCAGCCTTACATCATTTGGAACTAGATTTTTTTCCTTTAAATTCTATTTTAGGCAATGTGGGCCTGTAGCTGTGACTGGCCACTTGTAACTTGTGTACAGCTTATTAATGGTCAGGAGAACAGCTATAAGCTTATTTATTTTTCAGGATTTTTTTTTTAACCTTTAGAAAGCTAAATTTGGGAAAGAAGCTAAGAAAAATTTCCCTCATTTTCTTCCTCTTCCCAAAATTTCCAGAAGCCCATTGCCTTCCTGGCCATATCTGCTCCATGCCTTGAAATGCTTTTGCCTATTGAATTGTGTGTGTGTGTGTGTGTGCACATGCCTGCTGCAAATTTTTGTGTGTGCATATTTATATCTTGGTGGCTGTGTTGCCAAGGAGCTCTGAAAGAAAGCAGAGCTGAGATAACTTCTAATCCACCTTTCTGTGATAATGTGGCGCAAGTGAAAAAAGCCAGGGGTCTTTCTCCACTCTAGCTATGCTCTAGGCTTGGTAGACTGGGGCCTTTAATAGGCACTTGGGACTTGATCTCTCTCTGTCTCAGGCTAGCGTGTGGCAGGGGAGAAAACAAATACCTGGGATATTGGAAACTGTAGGCTTGAGGAAGACTTAGAAATTGAGTGAATGATTCTGGTTGGATGCGTGTAGATAGCCACTGGGTCAAGTCATCCGTGTTTGCCATCGGTGCTCTGTATAGTTTTCCTCTTGCATCCTTGTGGAAAAGGAGTCATGGAATCAGGGTGTGGGAGCCTGGTCTGAGCTGCTGCTGCTTTCCTAGTTAAGAATATAGATAGACATAAAATGATTGTACCATCCAGCAGCAGTTCCAGAAGCGTGAAAGACCCTCCCGTTAGTTTCTGTCCCCTGGAGGGTCTCTGGACTGTTTACAGAGAGTAGAAATCCAAAACAGCCAACAGTCCTGCCTTTCAGTACAGATTTTTTTGCTTTTATTCAAAGTAGAGCCTGGGCTTTCCCCAGCTGGGAGGGTGCCTGGGCTGCTGGACTGTCTTGTAGCTCTGTGGCAACCCTTTCTGCCTCCCAGCAACTTCCTTCTGGAGTCAAGGTAGCCACATTCAGACAGCAAAGTCTGACGCTTTTGCCATACCTTTCCCAAATAATTTTGGTTTTGGAATAGATGTTTTCTGACAAGTGTTCTTCATCACGCAGTTCCTGACCTGGCTCCTTCTGCATACTTTACTTGTACAGAATATATTTGCTGGTAGTGGGGACTTGCAGAGCTATTTTGCTGATGTTGCCCCTGTGTGGCAAATAGAAAGAGACAGTTTGACAGAGAATCTTTGGAGGATAATTAATTTTTCAGTTTGACAAGGGTTTCAATTAACTGTGTTACTCTTCTTCTTCTGGATATTATGAATAATGGGCCAAATGTTTCCATGGTGTAACTGCATTAACGTCTTCAAGCAAGATGTAAACATATTCAATATCTTTTGAAGTTTTGTCATACATAGACTTCCCAGGATGTTCAATGATTTTTTTTCTTTTTTATCTGCATTCCATATCCAGTGGAGATGGCTTGGCTTATTAGTATTATAGCTGCATTAGACTCCAGAGGTAGACTCCATCCATCTGCAATATTGATGAGCAGCTTGGCATCGAACTTGTGGTGTTACTGAAGGGCTTATATTCTGTAATTTTACTTCTGTGAATATTTTCGAATGGATGGATGCCAATACAGAGGCAAATAACCTATTATTGGTCAGTTTGTTCTCAGAAAAGCTGCAAAGCAATGGACAAGCACAGGTGGTATTTTCATTGCAAGGGCTTTTGAGAGGCTTAGACCAAAAGATCTCACCAATACATGAAAGGGATTCCTTATTTTGCTGTTATATAGTATTACACTATATGGAAACAAAGGCTATCTCTTTCTGGAAAACAGGACTGCTTCAGATTGAGAGAGGATGGGGTTATTTGTCACAAACATGGTTGACTTTTTAATTCTGCACCTTTCTAACATTAAATTTTTAACATTAAAGCTTGGCTTTGCAGTCTTTTCTTTCTTCTAACATGTCATACCTGTTATTTCCAACTGATATAGCATTTAAACCATGTTGAGAATGGTAAAATATGATGATGTACAATTGTACTGGTTTCCCCACCTGTTCCCTGCAGCAGCAGTAGGAGCTGTGAGCCTGTGCAGTGGTTCTTGCACTAGCTGTGCTCATGGTGTAACTTATAAGAGGTCAGAGCTCTGTTATTGCCCTTACATTGCTAAGGGCAGGAAGATGTTCACAGGCATCCTCTGGCAGGGGGGAGGAAAGGCAATGTTTTGCGGGTACTGACTGGAGCAGGGCAGTGTGGCCTCTCTTTATCCCCTCCTGTTCCAACGTTGTTTCTCTTAGCTGCTGCCCTTCCTGCCTCTGTGTCCACATCTGTTCCTATATTCCTCGTGTCTCCTATGTACTTTCCTCATTCATCTGAGCTTCATCTTCCCCTCTCCTTCCGCCCCTCTGCCTGTTCACCCCTCTGCACCTTTGTCAGGCTGCTCTCATTCTTCTCTGCCAGAACATTAACAAGGGAAGCGGAGGGCGCAGCAGAAGCGGCTTCCCTGCTGTCAGCTCTCCTGTCTGGCTCCACGGAGGCCCCAGATAGACAGGAGAAAAGACTGCAGGAAGAATGATTGCAAGAAACATTTTGCTTGGCCCTTTAGCCCTGGGATGTTCTGTGGAGACAGCATAATCTGGTTGAATGCAAGAACTGAGGGAGGTTAGAGCAAGGGACAATCAGGGATCTTTGCAGACAAACTAATAAGTTCCAGCTGAGCATTTGTGAACACTAATTTATTTTTGCAGAGGCTTCAAACTTGGCCAGAAGCAGCCAGCACAGCCCTGACGATGACAACAAGCTACTTCCTAAATGCTAAGCCCCTGCTCCCAGGAACAGGAGATGTCAGAGCTCCGCACAAGGCGGAGAGGTACCCCGTTACCATCTCTCCCTGAAACAAAATACTAAGTTAAGGGAAATCTTACCTGAGGTGGGTGCCCAGAAACATTTCAGGGTGGCAAAAGTGAATCAAAACTGCCAGCAAAATCAGCCCCCCCACTGGAAAGGTATCTAATGCATACCTGTTATTTCTTATGGAAAAATAGGAGAATTACTACCCCCTTTGTTTTAATTCTGTTTGTATGGTTTTAGCAGCAGTCCCTTCTCCATCATACACACTTCTTGAGTTTTTTACTTGTTTCATTTTGCAGCATATTTTTAAGACACCTGAATGAATATCCCCCATTTTCAGGCCTTCACACACGAAGTCAGTAATACAACTGCTTTTCTGCCCCTTCACAAGGCTGCAGTGTTGCTTGCCTGCAGGATGTTGGGCTTCCTTTCTCCTGTGGCTGGCATGTAACTCTTGGTACATGACCACCCTCTGCTTGGTCATTTTAGAGCCCTGCTCCCAGGTAAAGCAGCTGTGTCAGTGGTGTCCAGTCCTACCCTGATGCTCCCCCAGGCTCTTGTGTCCCATGGTGAAGTCTGCTATCCAAACTGTCTGTTTGTGATGCTTATTGCTCTGTCAGTTGCATTCACAGGAAGTGGTAGTAACTCTGTGGTGGATATTATGGGGTAAAGGGAAAAGCTTGTATTATGTTCCATATGATCTAGGTCTTTTGCTAACTAGGGGGCCTCAGAGGGGCCAGCAGGCTTATCTGTGTGGATAGGAGCTTCAGAAGTCTGTCCCTAAAACATGTGGCCGCCTCAGGGGTTCCCATGGATAGCTAAAGTCATCACTGTCACGTGAATCATTTGTCATGGTTGTGAATTCACATGGGCTTCACTCAGATATCCAAGTAGATAAAGCTGTGACACTGGAGGGTCAGATCTAGAACCAGGGTTCTCCCCCAGCATCTTTCTCCAAATCTGTTCGCTTTGCTTATGGTTTATGGAATTGTAGACCACAAAAACTTTCTGAATGGAAACACTAAATGTATGGTTCTTGATTGTTATGTTATGAAGCCTGAAAGTTGCGAATTACTGGATTCATGTCCAAGTCTGCTCTGTGCCTGTTGGGGTGGATGGAGTTCAAAGGTTGACTTGATTGTCTCCAAGATCTGTCTTAAGCAAGTAGAAATAAACAAGTGTAGAGTTAACAGGGAAATCCATAACAATGTTGAATGTGGCGTACTGGTTATTGCTAGAGGAAGCATAGAGCCTGTAGAATGCCGTATTACTATGAAAAGTAAGATGTTCAATTATTAAAAATAAAAACACTGGGGGAGAGCAGTATTAGATTTTTCTCTGCTTCACAATACAGTTATGGTACATAAAACACTCCTGGAGCATAAAAGCTTTAATGTGCGGAGACTTTGCCTTTTGCTGAGTGACGCTCAAGTTCACTAGCAAGGCAAAACTCTCAGATGTGTGGGAATGAAAAATTAGTGTGTGGCTATATAATAAGTTTTGTCGCAATTGAGTGAGAGTATCATGAAGTAGCAAACTGAGAAAATGTTCTATATTTTAGACTAGAATAGGACAGCAGTGTAATATTTATTAGAAAGGTTGGACTCTGGATCTATATGGGGGAAAAAAAAAAGAAAAAGGCTCTCATTGGAGTTTGACATCTGCCTGGTAGCTGGATCCTTTCCTGCTTTAACAGCCCACACAGAGTGACACTCTGCAAACACAACATTGTCACCTGAACAATTCACTCAACAGCTCGCTGTGCTGTCAATCAGAGCAGACTCATTTCTTTTCTAAAAAAAATTTTTATACCCCCTTATTTTTTCTTTTGTCTCCAAGCCTTTGTTGATGTTGACAGCTCATCCTTTGGCCATCATTCATCCTGGCTACTGCAAACTTTGGAGAAAATAAAAACCCTGCTCCCCTAATCAGATTAGAGGGCCTGCAAATTGAATTCAGCCCCTCTCAGTGTCCCCTCAGCTGGCTGTCATTAGGAGTAAAGGCTGGCCCTTGGCAGAGGTCCAAACACCAGCTAACTGAATTTGAGATGCTGGAGTCTTGACAGGCCAGTGAAGGTAATTGAAGAGCCGTGGGGATCTTGTAAAATTGCAGCCATTGGGGATTATACTGGGGGGATCTTTGGGACTCATCTGTAGAAGGGACTGGGCACTGAAAAGCTACTCTGTGCTCTTGCTTCCCTTCACCATGAAGACTGGCGCAGATGAATAGAGGAAAAATGGTGAAATACAAAAATAAAGTTTTCAGCAATCTGACTACTTCTCTGCCTCTATCTTGACTGAATGCCCAAATCCAGCTATCATCAATTGGTTCTAGTTCAGAAGTGTCCAGAGGCCTCAGGCATTATATAAACATGCTGAATTAGTAAGTGTTGTTTGAATATTGTTAGTTAAAATATAAAGAACTGAAAAACAAGCCTACAAACTTGTGTTTGGACTTATTTTCTGGAGTATCTTATCCGCGAGTCCTTGCAACTCTTCCCTCCTTATAACTTAAGGTTTCTGTTCAAGTCTTGCTACAACTTTATCTCAGTGAAATTCTGTATTGTTTTGGTTGATGTCTCCTACCATCACAATTTATTTACTAAATACACTAAGGCAGAGGGAAACTCTCTTTAGTAAGGCTTCCAGCACTTGTAAATACTTACATTGGTTTAAAAAAAATATTTTGGGTTTTATCCACGTGCAAAGAGGTTCTTATAGGGGGGAAATGTTCATGTTGTGATCTGGCAGTACTTGTGGATTTGGGGTGCCCCAAATTGCCCCTCCAGAAGATAGATAATACATCTCTTGAAGATACGACCAAAAAATAAGCACATTGAAATTGAGCTTGCACTGAGGAAATAATGCACAGGAATGCAATCTGTGCAAGAGACAGATCTTCACAAAGGAGTCTGTGACACCCGATTCAAGCTTTAGGAAAGACAGGCTGATTTTGCAAGATCAAAGCTGGACCTAACTGGGCTCCTGAGCCTTTTTCATCTAGGTGCAGCATGCAGAGCATGGCAGGGAGGAATCCCATTGTAAAAACCTCTGTCACAGCTCTTTTTAAAAAGACCTAAATTCCTGCTGAAATGTATTGGTGGGCTTGCCCTTGGCAAAGTGAATACCATGAAGTGGGGAAGCAGATGCCCTCCCCACTTGCCCAGCTTCCCCTGCCACAAAGGAGCAGGCTGATCTGATTGCAAGTACCTTTGATCTAATTGGTGTCACTTCAGTTATTTATATAATAATCTCATCTTTTGTTAAGTCATAATGTTCATAGCTTTTAAAAGTCCTCCCTTCTCTCTCTACCTCTTCCCCCATGGAAAATCTGTTTTACAAAAGAGAACTGCTTCTAGGACACTGGGGTTGACACACTCTTAGAACACTTCATCTGTTTCTCAGCCCAAACCCATCTCTATGCCAGCTACAAGATTTCATCTGAGCTGCTGGTACATATTTGTTCTCTCACCATTTAGCATTGTTATCAGCTGCTTCAGCCCCCCATTTATCATTCAAAGTACAGTTTAGGAAACCAGAATAACACAACATACATAATAGGCAGTCTTCAGCTTCTGTAGACTTGCATAGCCCTAGGGAAGGCATAGGAACTATGGTGACTTCCTATATTTTTTTTCCTAAGATCTAGTTCTGTTCATGCAGCAACAGTATTATAAGTAGGACCATAAGTGTAACCTTTTCCTGAAGTTGTTGATCAAGGTCTGATTCCCAGTTGCCCATTACTTTTTTAGATTATATCCCCCTCCAGTACTAAATGTTTCCTGTGGACTCAATATGATAATGGGGATCTAAAACTTTTAGCTCTTCTGACCATCTGTGTAGAAGACTGCATGATGTCACCCAATATCCCCGATGTGCCTTTTCTCAGTTCTTCCTGTGATTTATAAAAAATAATAAAAATAAATTATTAGCGTTCTTCTATCGATGACTGCTGCGTATAACCCTATAGCTGAGTGTATACCATAGGTACTGAATGGTATCTGTGCAATTGCATGGTTAAAGATGATGTGATGTATTAACACCTATGGCCTGAGCTAAGGGCTGCAGAAAAACCACGGTTCTGGCACTTCCCAACTTGTGTATGCTCTGTGGTCCTGCTTGTATGCTTTTCTGCTTTTCATCTTTTTACTTTAGGATATGGGGTAATTCATTGTAGCGAGGGGCTGAAGGGAAGAAATAAATGATTATCAGGATTGTTAAATACAAACAGTTGGAAGTGAAGTTACTCCCTTTCAATAAGGGAAAATTAATCTTTCTGTATCAACATCTATTGTAGGATGTCTGAATATTCTAAGTAAAATAGAGATTTCTGGTTAGATTTTTATTCTATTTAAATTCTGAATGTACTCTCCTTGCTTCCTCAGAGAATAGTGATGAAGGGAAATTAATTAAAAATATGAAACTCGGTTGTGTTTTTTTTTTTTTTTCCCTTTCGTGGTGGTGCAGAAGGTTCTGGCTCTTTTCCAGGGGTTTTGCTTTGGGAGCAACAGCTTTAACATCATATATACAGAAGCCCTATGACCTTTGTTGTTCGAAGAAACGAAGGAGAATTTCAGGCATCTTTAATGATGTTAGAGTCCAAATATTTGCTTATATGATTCATATGGGATATGTGTAAGTTGAATTCTGCTAAACACTTTCAGTGTGGATGGTCCCAGAAAATCATTGATGCCTCTTTGTTCTAATGGTTCTGAAATCACTTCATGATGACCACAAAGGTCTCAAAATAAGGTTAGGCAATCCCTTCTGGTGAAGGACAGCAGTGTCCTTAAGTATGCTAGATCTGTAAGCTTAAGAACGAGTTGCACTGAGTGCTTTCAGTACTCAAATAGGACAGCTCTCTCCCAGATAGCAGCAGGCAACGTCCCAAGTCTTATCCCTATGCTTGAATATGCTATATTCACAAAAAGCAATAAAATACAGCTTTAAAAACCTCTGGTGTTCACTCAGGTGAGAGACTTCTGATAAATTAAATATGGTTACAGTACCCTTTTGAGCTGGTGATGCCAGGCTGTGTGACTTCAAACTGTTAAACCACCTACCCCCATGTTCTCTGCAACCGTGCCTTCTGCAGATTGCACTGTCTGGATGAGCACTGTGTATCTATTGCACCATGTAGTTTGTGCTTCCTTAAAAGCAATCTTTCAGTCACTATTGAATTTTTTTCTTATGTAGCACGCTGCCATATACCACTAAGATAGTATTTCAGAAGATCAGTACTCAGTGCATAGAGCAAAAGAGCATTTTTTTTTTTGTAAACCTCAATGTTTTTCCCCTTTCAACCTAAATTTAGGTCTACAGCCTAAAGAACAACAGCCATTTGTACGATAAGGAGCTCTCTACTCACCTGCTCTATTACCACACAGAAAAGAAAGAGGTTTCTAAGGTGAAACTTGGTCAGCGATGGCCAAACTTGAAAAGGGTGCATGGAGGAAATAAACATGTAGAATCACAGAATATCCTGAGTTGGAAGGGGCCCACGAGGATCATTGAGTCCAACTCCTGGCTCCACACAGAACCACCCCAAAATCAAACCCTATGTCTGAGAGGGCAGTCCAAACGCTTCTTGAACTCTGACAGGCTCCATGCCGTGACCACTGCCCTGGGGAGCCTGTCCCAGCGCCCAACCACCTGCTTGGTGAAGAACCTTTTCCTAACACCCAGCCTGACCCTCCCCTGTCCCAGCTCCATGCCGTTCCCTCGGGTCCTGCTACTGTCACCAGAGAGAAGAGATCAGCACATGTAGGATGTAAATGAACTCTGTAAGGATGGTGGGTTGGGTGCAGTTGCAGTACTCCTGTAAAGCAAAGGGCTTCTGTCAATCAGAATACAAATATAGTACCAGTCTGCCCACTGTTCATCCAAGTCAACACATTGACATGTACTGATTGGTGCACATATATATATATATTTCTTTGGACTGGTTGTGATATATGAGGTCTCTAGCGCAGATGAGTTGAGTGTAGTGGGTTTGGGGATTTCTGTGCTTCTGACTGCTCATTGTCCTGATGTGCTCCAAAAAGGCTTGTCAGGAAACTAATTTGTCATTAAACTACCTCCACGAAAAAACTGTCCTAAAGATGAAAACAAAAGCTGTTTATTTAAGGGTTGCCTGTGTTTTTAAATCCCTTTTTAAGCTCACAGCTTCTGTCTGCACCATTGCATTTTTCATCTTCTAAAACTTGGGGGATACCTCATCTTATTATCCTGCATTTGAGTAAGCAACCTCTCCAAAGTGGCCTTGTGTGTTTGCTGTACAGCTGAGAGTGAGGCTTCACTTTGTGTAATGGTTTAATTATAATGTCAGTGTGGATTCATTAGCATGACAGCTGTCACTGTAAATGGGTGAGTGGGGAGGCTCTTGGACCCCCTGGGGTCAGGGTAATTGATGTAGTGAACAGAATACTGTATTCACTGAACAATGGGACGGGTCTCCTTTCTGACCTGGGAAGGGCAATCAGAGTAAGCGGGGAATCGATAGCAGCTGAATTTTCATCCATGATCAGATTGATTCAACCATGTTAACCTCCACGTGCAGATTATGTTCTGCTGGAGCCTGGATGACTCTAGCACACCCCGAAGGAGGACAGGGAAATGCTGATGCTTTCATTTCTAGTATAAATCTTGAGCAGACACAGGAGCAGCTGCAGTTCTGCTCCACAACTGTTCAGAGAAAAAGAGGATCTGCCCAAACATCTGGAGGCAGTTCTTTATATTTGTTTTGCCATTGCTTCCCCGGCTCTTACTCTTCTTGACATCTACTCCACAGCTAGCCTTCCCTTGCCAAGCCTTCCTCTGGAAAATGAGCTAATAGCATGGTATTGCTTGTTTTCCTTAAAGGTTTTTACCCCAATTTCTGCTGCTTTTGTAGCAGTGCTGCTAAATGTTTGTGATTTTTTGTTATCTACTATAAGCTTGTTCCTCAGCAGGCCCCTCACAGATCTTCTGTTGATGTTTCTCCAAATGGAGTCCAAGTCATCAGGCTGATGATTGCTTCCTGTAATATTTGCTTACCTAATTTGTTCTTGTCTTTTTCACTGTGCTTGTCTTTTCAGCCTATGCAAAATTTATAAGCAAAGACATATTGTTGGAGGCCACATAGGTTCAGAAAAACAAGGTGTAGCTATAGAATAAAAATGTGTTGTATCTGTAATAACTGGAAGATAATTTGAATACTAAATTAACTCCTCTGTAGTGGTGGAAAACATTGCTTCGGTCGGGAAAAAGTAATTTGAAGGAATTATGTTATGTTAAAGGCTTCAGTGACATTATTGTTTTGCTGTATCTTTTCTTTCTTCTGTGATGGGATAAGAAGCATTCTCTACCTTCCTTTCTTTTTTACTGAGAGCAGGTAGAGGTGTATGCATGAGAGGTATACAGACACTTTCTCTTTTTTTCTTTTTCTTTTTTTTTTCTTCTTTAAATAGAACAATAAATCCATGGTTTCCATGAAAATGAAATTCTTGTTTGTAGTCATGCTGAAAAATAACAACAAAGTTTAGGAGAACCATGGCAAGACTCAAACAGCTTAGCATCTCCTTTGCCCTCCATCAGCCATGGCTCCTGTTGCAGCAGGGATGTCACATGCGTTCAGGGGAAAAGCACACCTTGGTGTGTGCAATTCGCTTCCATTGCTGTATGCCAGCTCTGCTTGTAATTGAACGAGAGTTTTCCTCTTGTAAGGCTCAGTCTTTCACAACTAGCCAGAAGGCTTGTGTTGGTAGCCCTGCCCTCGCTGCTCTGAGCACCACTCCCTGCCTCCATGGGGTCTGGGAAACTCAGAGGTGCTTAAACGTAGCTCAGACTAAATGTCTGGAAATAGAGAACACGGTCACTGAGCTGTCTGGAGGAAGAAAGGAAGCCTAAATGCTTGGGAATACAAATAGACAACGAATACCAGTACTGGGGAGGGCTGGTTGGAGTAGAAATGCTGAGACCAGCAAAGCGGAGTGCAACAGGACACAGTGGGGAGCAGCTGCTAGCACTTAATGGGCTCCAAAGTGCATAATGGGATGGGAAGGGGAGTATCTATGCTAGGGTGTGCTGAATGATGACTGTCACTGGCTCCTCTCTTGCACTTAAGGTTACTGCAGCCATCAACTAGCCAAAGGCTCTTGGAAGAGCACTGCTCAGTATCCTCAGAGGGGATCATGCTCTCTACTCATTGCAGAGGCTGGCCATGAGCCCTGTCCCAGGGCTGCAAAACAGAGCAAAGGAGGGAGGAGAGATTTGTTATATTAGCCTCTGTAGAGTCCTTCCAGCACCTTGCTTCCAAACACACCTGAAAGCAAGAATTGCATGAGGAATCAGTATAATTAAATGTATCATTTTCCTGTGTCAACAAGAAACTTTAACATCCCCAGTCTTAACTTTGTGTCGTTTGTATTTTCAAGCTAGCTCTATTTCCTAGCCTCAAGAAGCTCGAGTATAGTTGGATACTAAGATATACAGTACACAGCTCTTTCAATGGTGGCACCGGGTGCCAAGATCTTTCTTTTCTGCAGGGGAATAAGGCATAAGATTAGGGGACTTTTTCATGTGGAGAGAGGAGGAGGATAGCAGAGTTCTTCCTCTCCATAGCCCATCAGACACAGGTGGGATTGCCGAATGTGACAGTTCGCCTTTCTGCCTGTCAAGTTGTTCCAGCCAAGCCTGCACATTTAAGTACAGCTGTTTCTAATGTAGGAAAGACTGCCTGGATATCTACAAATAATTCCCTTCCCAAAGCTGGGATTGTTTGCTTGACAAAAGTCTCACCAAGTAGGGCCCAAAATCCCCAGAGCCCCTCTTACCTATGGGATACTTAGCTCTTCAGGGGACAGCAGAGAAAATGGACTGAGATAATCACGTGTGGCAGTGGGAGTGCTGTGTCTAGAATGACAGTCTCAGTCCAGTCTCTCTCTGGTACATTGCCCTGGCTCACAGTGAGGGGGTCACTTTGTTTCTGTCATCGTTGTCTCTAAGTGGGCCATTATTATACTGCCTTTCAGGGCAAATAGGGTGTGGGTAGCTGCTTTTGTTAGTTGGAGGTTTGTTACTGGATTTTAGAAAAAGTCACTTATGAGCAAGAAAATAAATAGTTCCAGAAGGAAGCGCTGGTACGCGAGGGGTGCTGAGTTTAAACCTGAGATACAGTGAGTAAAATTGCCCTCTAGTTGGGGGCAGTGAGGATCCCAGTCCCAGACCGACACTTCAAAAATCAACAAAAAATCACCAACCCAAATCAACAAACAATTTTTCCAAAAACTGGGAAGAAGTGACACTACAGAATTAGTTCCTCACAGGGTCAGGGGAACCACTTAGATCCCTTTTCCACCTAAGGTAGAAACTCACATTAAGATAGATAAAGTGAATATAACCCCGTACCTATTTAAAATGTAAAAGAAAGTGATTAATATTGATAATGGATAGAGAAAGGAGAAAGTAGGGAGAGGGCACAATCACTGATGCTTGAGGAGGCTTGTGTATGCACACGCACATGGTGTCGGCTCTGTTGCTTGCATAAGTGCTTTTAAAATAATGAAATTACTTCCATCAGAAAGAAGAGAGAGATGCTTGCAAGATACGCGTTTTGGGGACAAGGGAGGGGGAGTAGGAAGGGTTGCTTCTGTGATTTAAAAATATCTGTGGCTGTATTTATACCAGCCACGGAAGTTGTGTTGCCGTCTTTTAAGGCTTACAGAAATGCACCATAAAGCAAGAAAAATAACTGTGGGAGCACTTTAGAATGAGCTCCAGAGACCAAAAAAAAAAAAAAAAAAAAATCCAAATGCTTCATACTGTGTAGTCTTTAGAGGACTGCTTTGAGGAAAGGAGGAAGAAAGCCTGTATAAATTAAGAATGAATGTACATATGCCTCCTGGTAAACTGGCCTGAATGTTGTGACCAAAAGCGAGAAGTTTTTGAACTTTTCATTTTAATTGCTTCTGGAAAGAAGGAAGAAGGTCTGCTGCAAAGAGCCTCTTCCTATGTTTCCGTTCTGAATAGTGTCAGGTTTAAAGAGAGCATCATAGCAGGAGGAGATGTTTCACTTGGAAGAACGGGGAGGAAGGGAGAACCCTCCTGTGAATAATTTCCAATGCAATTAATCTTTGATGAGCAAGGTACTAAGAAGTCTGGGAACAGGTGCAGGGGGTTTGGTGACAACAGAGCTCTCATAAATACAGTTGACAGAAGCAGCCCAGAATTGGGTAGAGGGGTTTGCAGATTAACTGCTTACCTGGTGGCATGAGTCAAGAGGAGAGAAAACAGAAGGGTGCTTATGAAGTGTAGCTACCTCCAGCTTCCAAGTATCAGGCTAGGAAATGTGGGGCCATGCGGCTGGGTGGAGAGGGACTTGTGGGCTCTGTGTGGCTGGGACTGTGCCAACTGGGCAGGAATAATGGGGGAAAGTGCTTCCAACAGCCCTTCTGCCTTTGCCAGCCTCGCTAAACCCCTTTTTGATACATAACCACTGTCTTCTGGCTTTGGTACCATTCTAGTGAATGGCCTGGCTATGGATGAGCAGTACTGCATTGCAGGGTATGACAGAAGATTCATGTTTTTGAGTACAGCAACCCTCTACCCAGACAAGAATTGTTCAAGTAAAACTTCTGTGATAGATGATCCTAACTTACCTAAAACTTTCTTTTTTTTTTCTTTTTTCTCCACAACAGAATAAGGTTCAATCTGTAATAACTAGGTGTGACCATGCAGTATTTTTGTACCCACCTGAGAAACTGTAGTGGAATACTTTATTTCTTTAATGACACATGCTTGCGTATAAATGCACGCTACAATCAAGAAGTAAGTGAGTCCTGCCTCAGATTACATCTGTTCATGGACTAGCACCTCTCCTGTCACCTCCATCCAGCTAGCCATTTAAAATAGAGCCAGCCACAGCTGACAGCTAAGGGAGTTGTGGTGTGACAGCATTTGGCTATCCAGGGTTCTGCTGTACCACCGGAGAGGTTAACATGAGCAGCTTCAAAGCTCGGAAGGATTCCTAGCAAACTAGTCTTGTGGACCAGCTGCCCCCATCCTATTGCTTTGGTGTTTGAATACTAAGATGAATGTACAGCTAACATTTACCCTGTGATCCATTTTATTCTGACAAGCTGTGGATATATTGTACTACATGACTGGTTTTCTACACAAAGTGTCTGGGAATATGTCTCCATCAGTAAGATGGCCAGTGAGATTGTGCACAGTGCACAAGCAGATTAGGAAGAAAACCTGATTTAAAAAAAAAAAAAAAAAGGTATTCCAGTAACGACTGTACAGTACAAAAAATAAACTGACCTTCCTTTCTCTGCATGCTTCTTCCACTGCTGACCTTTACATAAGGGACTCTTGTAACAGCAAAATCTGTTGAAAATAAAGCGATGACCTTCTCTCCTAAAGGCCCTCATTCTTCCTTAAGAGCCCTGTTTTCATTTTCCCCCTTTCTCCTGTGACTGCTAAGCAATCTCCCTGAAATCCTGGGGACTGTCAAGAGAAATGATGACATGTCTTCTCTTGCAAGTAGACCAGAAGTCTGCAGTGGCAGAGTCAAAGCTGATTGCCTATCTTATCTCAAGTCGCTAGTCTCTAATTCAGGCTTTTACAAACAACTACCAGTCCTGTATTTTTCTGGAGCTACAGGTTAGTGTTTAATGTACTACTTTTCTGGGACTTTGCCTATCAAGTCCAAGAGAAAATGCCTTTTGCCTTTTTAATTCCGGTTGGAAAGGGACTCAAATCTAAATTCAAGGTCCAGAGAGCCCTGAAGGGGAAAAGGTGAAGGACGGGGGATGTCTGTCACTCAGGACCTCTTTTTCTTGAAACCATCCCAGAAGCACAACAGGCTATGATTTATTGAATACTAGGTAGACTGCAAATCAAACAGAATTAAAGTAAACTAACTTAGGACATTCACTTTATTCTTGACCAGTAAGCTGGTGGTCATTATTTTAAAATATTCTTGGTTTTGGACATATAAAAGTTGAAGCAGTATCTAGTCTGTGGGGGTGGGTAGGTTGAGATAATACTAAAGAAAATGAAGTTGTTTTGAAATAAACTCCCCCATCATTGGGTTAGGAAAGAGGTTTCAGAGCAGTTTGGTGTGAAGGTTTATCCCTCCTCAGTGACCCACAGCCTGCCCTCCAGAATGGCAGGTGCAAATAGAGTATGTCTGCATGCTGGTACTGCCTTACAGACATTCAGACAGTTTAGCTGAGTATTAAATCTTTTCAGTGCCATGGGACTACCAAATTGCTCTAAAACTTGTAAGAGAGCTTGCCTGGTCTCATTATCAGCAGTTCTGGGGTATGGGTTTAGACTTCTTGGTGTGCTAACAGTCTGGCTGCTTAGGGGAAATGGTGTGACCAGCTGCCTTGTCTGGTAGCATCTACATGAAATGTAGAAACTGGTATGAAATAACAGACTGCTACAATCCCATTAAAGAACCTGTAGGCTGCAAGCTGCAAAGTTTGGCCCAGTGCTTCTTTAAAACTACTTCTCACTCAAAAAGTGTCCCTCTTTAGGAAAAAAAAAAAATGTGTGTGAGGTGTGTGTGGGGGGGGGAGGACACGACTGCTAGTAGAGAGTGAAATAATTTTGCTTACCATGAGGTGATCACAGATATTTCCTTTTACCGGTTCTGGATTATTTCCTTATGGTTTATTTCAAAGATGCCATGAAAATGGCAAACCAGTGCAGGTGCTCTGGTTAGCACGATGGGCAAACCTCCGTGTGCGTGTTTGGTAGAAAGAATGCTCTAAGTTCTGGATGGTGAATCTTGGATGTGTACATCCATGCTGTGCAGCAACTTGGTTTGTCCTGCCTGGGTTGTGCACCAGTCCAGCTCCCATATGTGCTGAAATCAGTTGCTGAAATTGAGTGATTCTGTCTTTTTTTTTTCCTGGAAGATGTAATGATAGAATCTGCTCTCTCCAGCTTGTTTGACTTGGGTATGGTTGTGAAGTCTAACACCAAGGTGATTTTTTTTGTAGTATCTATTGCAGAATATTGTGATAAGTACAATCTCTAAGAGAAGATACGTTGGAGAAAGAAAAACATCATGTTACGAAGTGTGAGTAGAGAATTTCTCTAATGCAGATATACTTTTAGACAAGCTAGGCTGCATCTACATTAGCATGTCAGTGTGGGGCAGAAGTGCTTTTGAAGTCCCTCTCCCACCTGTCCCCACTTAGCACACTTTGGTTTGTGTTGTGGGGCAATCCAGAAGGTCACAAAGCATTTCTTCTGTATGGAAAGGAAGCTGAAGATGTGCCTGATGCCCTCCAGCTGATGGGTGTTGAGCCTGGGGAAGCAGGCTCCCCACACACGTGGTGTGGAAATTGGGCTCTCACCACCCCTTGCTCTGCTCTGCAGATCCCTTCCTGTTGCAGTGTTACCACCTGCTAATGCAGAGCTGGCCTTAATTTTCTGCAGGATTTTTACTTGTGGTCCATGTTCTTTTCACTTGCTTCCATTTCATTGCTTTGGTAATTTCACAGATCATTGAAACTCAACTGTCTCCATCCAGCTGGTTGGGTTTGGTTGGTTGCTTTAGGCTTTCAGTGGGTTCTGGGGGTTTGGCTGTTTTTTCTTTACTGTACTTTTACTAGAAACTGGACATCTTCTAACGCTTGTTTTGGAAGCATATCAATCTGCTGCTTCTACCGCGACCCAAACACTTTAATAGCTGCTTATATGTTGTAGTATATGTTAATCGGTCAAATCTGCTCTGCATATCTAGCGTAACATTTTTGTCTGCAGGCCTGTCATGTGCCTGATTGTGCAGGAAACTTGCCCAAGGCAAAATCTCTGGTCAGGCAAAGCCACAAAGTAACTTAATGGCACATTTGTCTGCCTTTTTTTTTTTTTTAATTCATATAGAAAAAGCAAGGCCTCATGCCTCTTCCACACAGACTGGTTTTGTAACACTAATAGTATCAGTTTTGTGGCTTCTGAGAAAAGCTCTGTTGCGATCTCAATTAAGTACATTTTCTGCTTAACGCCAGACTTAAAGCTCATAATGATGCATGATACAAGATTTATTGCTGTTTGTGTCATTATTTGATTTATTGTGATTTGACTGTTGTGTTCGCTAATTCACTGTTAGTGTATGCATAATGGGTGGTATTTTCAGTAGGGCCCTCTATTAACCTAACCCATTTTCTGTTGAAGCTTAAGTAGGCTTAAATTTTCTCCTAATACACTGGATAAGTGTCACTACTGATGATGAGGAAACAGTTTTACCAATGGTCAAGCTTCCTCAAAATGTTTCTCGTTATAAACAAATACAGACTTCTCCTATTCTCAACCCCAAAGAAGGTGTGTTTACATCTGTGCTCTCTGGACATCTTCTATCCCTGTACTGGCCTACTTTCCAGCTAGTACCTGTGTGTGCTGCTCGGGTACACATAGTTAACGCTTCACATACATGTAGTTCTAGCTGTTTTATTTCAATCAAACAAGCTAAAGCCTACAACTTTTGGCTGGAATGCTCTTTTGCCCATGCTGGCACATGTGCAATATTTTACAAGCATGCTTCTAATCAGCTTCCCCTTTAATTTATGTTTCATTATCCAGTGAGCTGAAATGGTTTAGATAATTCATGAGTGAGATACTGATGCTTTCTGTTAGTGAAATAAAAAAGTAAGATCTATCAGCATGTAATATGACCATAAAATTAAGCACAGCCACAGCATCCCAAAACAGAGTAACTGAATCATTGCAAAAATGCCTTCAAAACCATCCTTTCACTTCCAATTCCTGTGGTACAGCAGGGAAACTTTCAGCTGCTCTCTGGTAACAATAGCATCAGTTCCTGCTGAATGGGTGGTGAGAAGGAGAGGAGCTTCTGTGTTTTCATGGTGTTTAGATGAAAGAAATGTGACTTATAAACAAAACTAGCTGCTGACCCTTGGGCTGTACCCAGGACAGCTTTTGCCTGGGCTCTCTTTCCATCATAACACACCGTCCTCACTGCACACTGCTGAGTTCGGGCTTTGCAACTGCAACATTAATTTTTGTGCTTTATGACAGCACCTACTAAACTCAGAGAAGCACCCAACCATGCCTGAAACACAAGCAGCTAATACCTTGCCTCTGCAATAAGCCCAAGCTGTTCAGTGCATCGCAGGAGCCTTCCCCGGACCAGGAGATCAGCACTTTCCACCACTCTGCCTCGCTGCTGCTGACAGGCTCCTGTCACTCGGAGGGCAGATAATGGGCTGGGGATGACAGCTTGCTGTCCCCCTGCTCCGAGCACGCCAGCATCACCCTGGGGGCTGGGCATACGGCGTCTCCTGCCTGGCTCTATCCCTCGCTCTGGCACAACGCTGCAGGGAGGCTGCCAAGGCTGACTGTGAGATCAGATGACTGGGGTGTTTCTCTCCTGCTTCCAGGCAGAGGGAAAAATCTTGCCATGTTACTTGGGTAGTCCCGCTCGGGTTTGGGCTAGCAGGATCCTTCAAGTGACCTGGTTATCTTTAGAATGAGCTTATTAGTTGGACTATAAGCCCATTGTGTCTGCCTGAGGACCTAAAGACTAGTTCTTGTTTCAGTCATCTAGAACACAGGTCTTGATCCAACCTGAGCAGTAAAAGTAGTACCAATGTTTGCAGGCTACAACCTTGAGATATCAGGGATTTAAGTACCAGTGTGAAACGAGCTTTCTGATTACACTTCTCCCCTTAAAAATGAAATAAAAGAAAATTAAAAAACTATTATATAAATATATAATATAAAATATAGCCTATCTTGCTCTACCTGTGAAAATATTTGAAAGCTTCCTCATAAAAATGCATAACTCTCAACCATAATCTTACAAATGCTAATACAGTAGTTACCAAAGAATTTAGCTGGTTAATTTGTTAGACTTCAAGATTTCTGTCGGAGTGCAAGAGCCAAGTTTTAGATCTTGGATGCTGAATGTATATGACTGAAAATGGATAAACTTGTGTTTAGCAAGGTGTCTGTGTGCCATAGAAGATGATGTATTTAGTGTCCAGGGCCAAACTTCATGAATGCTCTTCAGAGTAAAAAATCCTGTAATGTAAGTCAAGAATAACTCCAAATATACGCTGATCTGAAGACAAATGATTCTTCAGATACTAATCCCTGTGTGGAATAAGTAAAAACCCACCAGCCACCGTATGCTTACAACTCTGAGAACGATGCACAAATTCAAGCTAAACAAATGAAGACATGGAAAGCTACATTGTCACTAGGAAAATGGCAACTTGGAAATTTACAGGAAAGTACAGGGTTTCACATGCTCACACTTAATGAACATTCCTGATGGAAAGATGTAGGAATATTCTTTTGGCTGAGAAGCAATATATTCAAATGTAAAACTAAATTGTGACAACATGTTATAGAAAATTCACACTATATGTCCCTCTGCCCATGTTTTCTTACTTTTCCTGAGGATTGTACAAACTCTACTAGTAGATGCTAGCAAATCAGGAGAAATCCAAGTGCCATTCAATTCAGACTATAGGAAATACTGTTTGTAAGCACTCTTGTGAGGCAAATATTCTGGTCAGTGCCCAGCCAAGCACTGCATTTAGCTGCACTGTTACAGAGACTGGAGTGAACTGTAATGGTGCAGAGGCCATTGAAGGGTTTCTGCCCTTGTGAAATGGTGTACTCTTGAAATGATGGTGCTGTGATGGGAGAGAGTTGTCAAGAAAACCCATCTTGTCTGCTTGGGTTTGGATGTGGGTTGCTGAGGCGAAGGCCTGAGAAGTCCAAGTGGACTTGGATGTCAGCATGGAGGAACACCTGGGGTGTAGATCTTTGATTTCTGTCTCAGCTGGAGGAGATAAACGTAGGTTTTGAAGGTGGGTGTGTAACTGTGCTCTGAATGATATGGTGTAGTTTGCTCAATCAGAATAAGTAAAAGTTCAGTCTGCTATAGCAACACAGGTAGAAGTCAGTTCCAGTTATTGCATGTGTAACTGAGGTCTGCAGCTGTTGAGCACAAATTGCTTAACTCCTTGCATCGCTTGGTGCATTATGATCCTTCTAACCTTACCAGCTCAAGCAGTCCCTTTGGTGAGTACATCTGTGATTTTCGGCCCTTTTCTTCCAGCTAAAAACAACTGAAAATATTTTGGCACTTCCTCCACCGCAGTGAGAGTTTGGCCAGGGTCTCCCTGGGAATAACTATCACTCATTTGCAAAAGAGTCCAACCTCTCTGAGCCTGCTTGTGAGCCAAAGCTTTTATCAGGGAAAGTTTAATTCTCTGTGGCTCTGCTGTGAATCCTTTTCCCTCTTATTGCCTGTGATGGGCTCGATGGTGTTATTTAGGCTGGGGAAGGTCAGGGTGAAGGCATCTTCCCCGGGGGAGGTGGGCAGCCGGGGTATGCAGTAATTTTGTGTTATTGCCATAAATCTTTGAGTGCGAATCCCTCTCCATGGGCAGCCCCTGCTGTGGGGTCCGAACACAGCCGTGCATTTCAGGGCGCAATGGCTCATGTGTGAGGCAAATATGCCCCAAGCAGCCTTGAGCGGGATGACTGTGGCATCAAAGACAGCTTGTCATGGCTATCGTGACAAGGGCTGGATTAGCACCCAAACTGAGGCTTGAAAAACAAGCCGACCTCGAACGATGACTTTCTTTTTCAGTGCAGAGAGAGAGCAGGAAATATCAGCTTTCTATTTACATGCTGAAAGGATATTCTGGAGAACGGTTTACTGGGAAACCAAGGCTGGCTGCTGGAGAAATACAGCCAGGAGCTTGGAAGAGCAGGGGTGCCCTTACCTCTGCCCTCCCAGCTATTGAGGAGCCCAACTCCTGCCCTGCTGGGGCTGCCCTTTCCCCAGACTTTGGCTTCCCCTCCCCAAAACTGATCTTCAAAGTTCTTTGTGCAGTTGCACACAGAAAGCCGTAAATCTGTACCCTTGTTTAGTGTGGCATGTACTCTGCCTCTAATCCAATTTCCCTTCTGTTTGTTCTCTGTACAGCCTCATTCAGCCTGACAGCTATTTAATAAACCTATTTGCTTTTCTTTGACATGAGGCAGAAGTGGTGGGTGTTGAAGAGCCATAAGGCCCTAGTGGACAATGAAACCCTTTCCCACTCAACACTCTTCCAGCTCAGCACAGATAAATTGTGTAGAACTGGGAAATTAACCCATCCTATCTTAAAAAAAAAAAAAAAAAGGAAAAAAAAAGTCACCATTTGCAAGCTGATCCGCAATCGATTCGAGTTGGTTTCTTCCTTCTCCAAAGTGAGAAACTCTCTGTCTGTTTATGCAGATCAGTGAAGTTGTAAGTTGACCAGAGATGATCATTTATGCACCTTTTTGCTGTCACCTACAAGAAGGCAAGCCATTCAGGAATACTTGCACTAAAAATAATAATAATAATTAAAAGATCCCACCTAAGGTGTTACTGGCAACAAAATTACTCTGAAAAGTTCAGAGAAGCTTACCTCTTAATTTATCCACTATGAAAATATATTATAAAATGTTCAGATTAGAAGCCTTTCCATTTGGTTTTCATGTGCACTGCTTGTGTGCTAACGTTTCTCTGCACACTTCTCTCTCAGTAATGTTAGCATGTGGAGCACTGCAGCAGATGTCTTTCATGCAAACCCAATTGCATGCATGTCCTCATCTTGGGGAAGGGAGGAGAAAAAACAGTTGGATCTCCGATGGTACAACTGGAAGACATGACTCTGCAGTGGTGAAGGTGACAAAAGTTTAGTATTTAGCTATATAGCTGCAGTTAGAAATGGGAAAGAGTTTTAGTTTGCTGAACTTACTATATATATATACATTTAAACAGCAAAAAAATTTTAGCCTTCTAGCTGTTTGCATGTTAACTGAGGCTTTTTTGGTAGATCTTTATCTCTTTGAATGATCTGGCATATGTATATGTATGAAGCTCAAATGCCAACTGCCTAAATTCCAGGGTAATGGAAAAAAGCAAATGTGGATTTTTGAGGCTGCTTTTCTTTTCTTTTGAGTCTTGAACATTATGTAGACTTAGTGATGCTCAAATGACAGACGAAGCAATTAGAATGTTGCCTGCAAATTATTGCAGCTATTTTAAGCTAGCTAGTTTTTCTTAAGTGGTCTTCTGTACTGTTGCCTGTAGACTTTCATTTTGGATCAGGGTCTTACTGAATTAGGTGCTGTACAGAGACACAGTAAAAGGAGGTCTTTCCCAAAGAAACAAGACTGAACATCCATAAGGAGCCATTCTGCTGACAACCCAACCTGAAACTGATATATGTTATAGTCACAAGCTTATTAAGAATGTGAGTGATGTATGGATTTAGTTGCCATTCTTCTTTTTTGTATTTCATCTACTTCATCAATTCTGATAAGCAATGAGAAAATTGAATATCCCTTTTCTGTGTCTCTTTAAACCTAGACAGCAGATGTTTTGATTCTTTTGACCTTGTCTTCAAAGCCATGTGTTCTAGCCTCTGCTGATACCGCTGTGCCCTCTTGTAGACTCCTCAGTCCCCATCTCTTCTTGGAGCAGACTGCTAGCCTGCCCCTGGACTGCAACAGGGGCAGCAGAGGAACGTGTTGGTCCAGAAAGAGGAAGGTGCGCTAGGAAAGGAAGGTGTGCAGAAGTGTCTAAAGGCAGAAAAGTTTTAAGAGAATGACCTTCAACATGCCTTTCCCCATCCTGGACCCCTTTTCTCCTTCACTCAAACTGTTTTGTAACTGTAAATGTATTTTGCCTGCAGAGCTGTGAAATCTTGAGATAGTTGAGCCTTGTAGCGAGTACGAGCACTTGAGTAATGCTGTATACCAAACAGGGATGTCTCAGCAGGGGTGTGCAGCACTGCTTTCTAAGTAGCCCATGGTCAGCTGTCAGCCCCAGCTCCTTCTCCATCAGGCTGCCCTAGCGACTGCTTTCCATCTTGTATTTGCTTTGGTTCTGAGTGCAATGCAAGTGGCTCCTACTGAGGTATCCTAACACCACTATGGATTTCAAGAAAAATAATAATTTTAAAAGCTAAAATGTTGTAATTGTTCTTGGCAACTAATGCCCATAGAGGTGGGTTCAACAAAACAGCAATATTTTTCAATGTCATTGTCTCTGATGTTTCCTTTTTATAACTGCTCTCAATCCTGAGGAGGATTTGAAGACACAGGAAAAGTATCCACATCTTCTATGGATACAGCAGTACGCCATCATTTTTGAAGTTGCTGTCTTGCTTCATTTTTATTGCCAAGGGGGAAGGTCAGCACCGGCTGAAAGAGGTAGCACTGCTCCCTGATGTCATGCGGGAGCTGTATCAGCTGTGGCAGCACCTATCCACAGTGAAAGGCCAAGTGGCAAGCTGAAATATGTTAGAGAAAAGACTTGCTGGCAGATTGATGGAGAACGCTGACATATTTCTGTAAACCACAATACAAAGGGAGTTAATCAAGATCAGGAGGAGTGTCCGTCTTCTTGAGAAGTTGTTTCCCACCTCAATTAGCTGGTAGTTTCAGCACACACACACAAGGGTGAGGCCCCATCAGTCTGAGTGATGCTTTCTTGAGCAACTCTTATGCTACCGACTTCACTGGCTCTCTCTGTGATTTTGCTGCTGGCAATTGGTAGACTTTGTCAGCAAGCCAGTGAATCTTTATTGACAGGCTGAGCTTAATGTTTTGCTCAATGTCCCCTCTTAAGGCAGAGGGGAAGAAGAGGAAATATCCAGGCACGGCATGTACAACATCTATCAGAGGGTTGGCAGGAATTTAATTTCTTTGTTATATTGATTGTCACATTTTATGAGGGAGCCTGTGCATGTCTCTGTTGCTGGAGTGGTCTCGTTGGGACTTCTTCCACTCAGGCTGTTTGCATACTCATTTGGAATTTCGTCTCCTGGAGTGACCAACATCTTCATTCTGCACTGAAGCCCACTTGAGCTCTTTGAAGAAAAACAACATCTTGTACCAAATGATGACAAAAAATCCGCCAAGCTACTGATCAAGAGGAAAATAAATGAGTCCTTAGGCATTTAAGTCTAAACAAAGGCAAGCAATAAACATGTGGTAGGAAGGGATGATTTCTTTTAACCTTTTTTACTATAGTTTCTGATATTATCCAGTATAGGTTACAGTCCTTTTGTTTTTCACTCTGAAATTGGCAGACCTCTGCTACAAGGCTGCATTAATGTGTTTTTTCCACTGTCTGTTCTCCAGTTTTCTTTTTTTTTTTTTTTTGGTGTCCCTCAACATAATGAAACTCTGGATTTTCTTCCTGCCTGACAAATACCCTGTTATTGTTTTGGACCACACTGGAAGCTCTTTACAGTGAAAGCTCTCAGCAGTAGTATGCAATACGCTGACAAATTGAAGTAGCATGTCTTGAGGCTTAGTTTCTTTACCTTGCAAAGCATGACTTGAACAGCTTTTTTTAAAATTGTTTTATTTTTTTTTCTTCCCCTGGGCCACCCTTTGATGTTCTAGAGGTTAAACCAGAACAGAATCATATTTTTCTTCCTTTTCCATTAATAATGGGAATTAATCTAGCTGTGCTAGGTGAATATTCCATGTGAATATTGCACTTAGGCATACGGGCTGAACTGGGTGACAGCAGTAGGCACTGAGACTGCTCTGCTGGCCGTGATGTAGAAGGGGTTGTCTGAATTGCTCCTATCACCTGTGAACTGAGATGCTTCAACTCTCTGAGGCCTAATTCAAGCAGCTATCCCAAGCACAATGCCTACATTTCTTATACAACTACTTTTTATAGTTGGTAGGACAGTCGTCAGATTAAGAGCTGTAGAAAGTGGCGTGAATTCAGTAAAAGTCTTCCTCTTTCCTACACCCTATGTTTTGAGCTATTTCATTATCAGGTATAAGATAAGAATTAGGAAAATCTCTGTGGTAGAAAAAACTGGCTTGTAGGATAATGTGGTTTTGTGTTGGGGAAGGGGTTTGCAGGCCTGTTGTAAGAGAAGCTGCTGCTGCTCTCTTATCTCTGTCACTCAAATACTGCACAAGGACATCGTCGAGGTACTGCAAGGAACAGATGCTTTGTAAATGGGAATGTGTGAAAGTACTGCTGTGCCTGTGATGGTATGGAGTCTTCCTTCTGACGTGGCTGGCTTTACAAGGGATGTACTTGTGTGTATGAGGCACCATTGGGTATCTGGAGGAGCAGAGGCAAAAACTCTCCTCTGTACTGCACCTGGTGGATTTTTATTTGCAGGGGGAAAACATCAGGAATGCCATTTCCTGGCACCTGCAGTGCTGGACCCTTCTGACTCATCGATTTACACCCCTGTGCTGAGCTTCCTCGGTAGCCCCAAGAACGTTTGGGCCAGGGCAGTGCTCCTGTTGCTGCTGACAGACACAGGGATTGTGGAGGTGGTTTAACAGGGAGCAGGAGATGCAGCAACTCAGCCGTACCGGTGCCTCATTTATTGCCTATACTAAGGAGGATTGGGAGTCTGTAGGCTTGTTTTCCCATTCTTTGCAGCACAGGGGTCAGGAGCTACTTCACTGTGGCTACCAGGGGTACAAATATAAGTCACCCCAAGGGGATATCAGGCACCAAGTTTCATCTTCTTTCATGTATTCCTGACTGCTGGATCAGGGAATATTGTCTGCCTCCAATGCCAGGGTGGCATGCAGCAGAGCAAGCATGCCACTCTGCTGATCCACTGGCGGAAGACACCAAAAACACCAAATTAATTCTGTTGTTCACAAAGAGCAGCTTCCTGCCAATGAGATTAAAATATCACTGGCACTAGAGGTTAGTCCCATGTATATTTCTTTTCTGTCAGCAAAATATTCCCCTCTTGCCCTCTCTTATCTCCCAGCTTCGACTCGTTCCAGCCCCAGTGCCTTGTTACTGCCAGGAGCACAGCAGCCGAGCCACCTCTGTTCCCCCACAGCCCTTTGGGGAGGTCTCAGCACTAATTAGAAGCATTATCACTTTGCCGAGGAGGAGCCTGTCTCTGCGAAACATCTCAAGCATCGTGAGCCTCAGCTACAGTCAGTGCCAGCCTGAGAGGATGCCGGCAGCATCCTGTGGTGCCTGCCTGAGCAGGAGAAGCCCGTTTTGGGGCTATAAGGCTGTGTGGAAAGTGCTGGGCTCCTGTATGGGAGGAAAACAGAAATAATCCCATTTTCCCCTCCCTTTGTGGGCTGGAGGCCTGCAGAGGGCAGGCAAGCAAGCCGGAAGGAGGGAGTTATGCCAAAAAGCAGGGCCAAACCGAATTTACAAAACCCCAAGTGCTTGGTTTCATTTGGTCTTTGCTGCCAAAGCAGTGCTATTTTCTGGTATCCATCAAGGCTGCCTTGTGCCTGGCGCTGTGTGAGCCCTGTGCAAGCACATTTTCTGCCACACAGGAACGCATCACTTCAGGGCGTACTGAAGGAGGCAGACGTTGAGAAGCTCGGAAACAAGCAAAATATCAATCTGTTAATGATGGGTTCACCCCCCACACCTTGCTGGGCACGGGTGGCTCATACCTTTCCCAGGGCTGTGGTTTTGCCCCAACACTTGCCAGGATGCCGAGGGCAGCGGCAGGGAGCCACCCATCTGTGGCAGCGCTTTGGTGAGGGAGAGCATTTCGTAAGCAGGGCGAATAACATGCGCACCTTTGTCACATTCATCCACACAAGGAGGAAAACAGAGGGAAACAGGCGGTGGAGTGGGCAGCAGGTCTCCATCCGGTCCTTGTCTTGGGGACTGACAACAACTGTGCATCAGCGAGGCAAAATAGTTACAGCAACTTGCAGGAAGAGGAGCTCTGCTTAAAGGTGTTTGATTCATGCTTTCACGAATTGGAAGACATCAACGCTTGCTTGAAACAGAGGTATGCAGGCAGCTTGAAAATGTAGGCTTTGGACTCCAGGGATAGTTTGGATGGAGAATGAAGCTTTTGAAATCCTTTTTTTTCCCCCTTCAGTCACTTCCTTATTAACATGATGCCCCCAAAATGCTGGCAACACTCAAAAGAGTTGGCAGAGCAGCACTCAAATACGGGATTCTTTATTATTTCACATTTCTGCCTTAGAGCAACAAAGATTTAGCTGAACCTTTGAAGCATCACGTAGTCTTTTTCTCAAATCTTTCTTGTGTTTGGAGGCTTTTTGGAGGAAGGCAGTAATGAGGACATCTTGTTTAAATGCTGACAGGGGCTAACATGATGTTGCAGTTCGTGGAGTTTTTCTCTCGGAAACCTTCCTGCCTGCCTGATGCAAAGTCACTGCAGTCAACTGGGATGTCAGATTTACAGTTATTGTGTATTGTTATGTGCTAATGACAGTGTCCCAAGGGGAACACCAAACAGAAATATATGCAAGTAACATGAGGTGACTCTGGTCAGAAGTTGAAGGTAAAATGTGTTAACCTATCAGTGTACGTTTGTAGCCCTGGAAAGGTGTGATGGGGATAACACTCTGTTATGCCTCTAGCAATTGCAAGGGGGTCCAACATTCAGATTCACAGATGAAGATACAGCAACCTCTGACATCAGCTCGAGCCCTCCCATGGAGTTTCCTTGCGTTATCTCCCCTGAACGCTAACCTCAGCTGCTGCATATTTTCATTTCTCACGGTATCTAAAGAAACAGCCCAGGGAGCGAGGGACGGGGCTGCTCTGTCCTGGAGCTGGACCTTGCATGTCGCTTCCCAGTGGCATGAGGACACTCTCCTGCTCAGCATCGCCCATGCCTCAGCACCCAGCCCTAAAAGAGTTGCTCGCAGTTTGTCAAAAGGCTAATTTTGCAAGAACGTCTTTTCCCTTGGTGGGGGGGGGGGGGGGGGGGGGGGAGGGAGGTTGAAAACGTTTTGCAGCCCTGTGTAGCTGAGGTGTTTGCTATCAACTGGCAGAGCTTGCAGCCTTTTCCTGCCTGGCAGTTGCAGGCAGCAAATTACTGATAGCCCGTCTAAAATCTGTCTCTTGCTTGGAGCTGACTCCATAGCTACCTTGTCTGGGGCAGCCATAAGGTGGGGGAGATTTATATATTTAAATGGGGAGAAAAAAAATACTAAAGTCAGGCCTAACCTCAGATTCCTCCGGGACTGTGAGAGGAAGGTAACTGGAACCCATTTTCCTATTTCTTTCTCGACCTTATCCGAGAGCAGCCGGCCTATCTGTAAGTGGCAACTGTGGAAAATGTGCTCTGGCCACTTGGTGTGAAAGATAGGCAAGACTCCTAAAAAATCTTCTCCGCAGCTTATCACCTTTCTGCTGGCTCCACACCAAACTAGTGCCCCAGCGCAGAAGGAAACTGGCTGTCTGTAAGGCTGGACAGGGCCTCATCAACAACTGATAAGCTTCCCTGTGAACATTCAGGCTCTTCAGGGTTTACTGTCCTTTCAAATACCACAGAAGCTCCAGCTGGGCATGTTCATACACACACGCATGTATGGCAGTGCAGTCAATATGTGGGGCTATGCATCTGCTTCTCCCTCGCTCTTTCTGCTATTTCAGGGATGCTGCTCCTGATTGCTGCAGATGTAAATGCATAAGTCTTGTGTTTTATGTGTTTAAAGGTAATTGTCCCTCTCCTTCCCCGGTCCTAGACTGCAAAAACTCACCATGCCACTACAATAGCAGCAGAAATAGGAGAACTGGAGGAGTGCTCTTTGTGGAAAAGAAAGCAGCACCCACAGAATGATGCCTGGATGTTGTTCTGCCAGTGTAGGTGTGAAGGCTCTCGTTAGTTTTCAGTGGGGCCAGGGAAAGTGTAGTAAGTCATCACCTTAGTGTCCTTTTCTGCTGTAGTTTCTGTAAAAGCAGAAAAGTAGCACTAGGACAAGTTGCTCTTCAGAGGAACATTCTCACCCAGTCTGGGGAGAGCAGTTTTATGGTGACTAGGTAAAGAGCAGACTAAAACATGCTGTTATGCGAAAGGAGCAGAGAGGTGCAAGAAGATAGCCAAAAGGCAACACACTGAAGTTCTGATCTGTATTTTGATGAATAATGCTGTAAGGAAAGCCTGATTTAGTCATCCCGAAACTTTAAGTGAGAGAAGAAGCTGCCCTGTTGCTTTGGCAGTACTTTATTTTCCCAGTTTTTGGAGTCACCACTTTCAAACTGCAGCTCTCTTTGTGCAAAAAGTTTTACACAGGCACACTGAGCTGGTAACTTCAAGTTATTGTTTGAGAAGTGTACAACCACCACTCCCATGGTGCACTGAAGCAGGCTGGGTTAGGGTGAGCAAGAAGGTTGGGTGTGTTTGGAGGAGTTTGCTGGCTGCACTTTGATCAAATGCTCTAAAACAGTTAATGCACAACTGATTTAATCTCACCAAAGCCCAGCTCCTCAGGGTTTCTCTCTGCCATTTGGCTAGGGAATTATTTAGATCAGTGTAACTTATAAATCTGAATAGCTAACAATTAAACCAATTCTGTTCAATAAACAAGTAAACAAAGCTACAGTAAAAGAAATAAGTTCCCCATGGGGCATTTTCAATGTTAGATTGCAACCACAAAGCATCAGACAGCAGAAGTTTTATGCATTCAAATCCAGAACAGACTAGCTGGGATAACCAGGTACATGACTTTGTGCCAAAATATGAATATTTCTCTGTTTGAGAGAGTGCAGATACTGGGTGTGATTACTTGTTAATGAGGAGAACAAAAAAAATGGAAAAAGGGAACAGAGCTGAGGATCATTATGCGAGACGGAAACCCTGTTGAGCAAAGTTTAGTCCAGCAGTTAGTGTGCACCAAGAATAACAACGTACAGAAAAAAGGATGTGGCTGGTGATAATTGCTGGTATTGCAACACCAGCTGTTTTTGTGTGGCTCAGGTAAGGAAAGTAAGTGGTGATCCTTTTCTGGTTTGAGGTTTTTTTTTTTTTAAAACCTGTAGGAAAAGGGAATAAAATGTAAGTGACAATGTATTTATCCAGCAAGATGTGTTAAAGAAGCTGGAAGAAACACAGTATAATCACTGGATAGAATGGGTCTGAAATTATACCATTAGGTAACTTCAAGGTAATTATGCAAAACTGCTGTTACTGTCCACTGGAAACCACTGATGTTAGGAAGAAGGTGAAATTTTAGTAAAAAGTGTTCATGCTCCCAGTATAACAGAAGCTAACACAAGTGTATATACTTTTCAGTGGAATACAATCATGTGAAATGAGGAGCTTGAAGAAGGAGCTGGCATGTTAAGCTGACATGAATGGCCGTATACTTTTCTGTTATGCACAAAGTTGATTTAATATTTTTGTATGAACAATTAAGATGGTCAGTTTTAACAGGTGATCTTTTTAATACTTCTAGAAGCTTAGTTTGTGTTGTTTTGTGTTTATAGAGAAACAGGAGCAGAATCACAGCTGTAGCTGTATTTGCATGTTGGCTTTTTTTTTTTTTAGTCTGTGATTTTTGTTTTAAAAATGTCAAAATCCTTCTAGCTGTCAAGGTATACAGGTGGTCCTGTACTGCATAAATGTAAAATAATGTCATGCTGAAGATCTATATTCCATGTGTTTCTTTGCAGTTTTAATTCAGAATAAGGCTTGGCATCCTGGCATGCTTTCCTTCCAATGACAAGTTTAGTTTTATGCTAATATCTCAGTAATGGGCAAAATACACATTAAATGAGGGTAATACAAGGAATACCCTGTAATCTCATGTTAAATAAGCACCATCCATACATTTTCTAGCTGCCAGTGGGTCAATAGATGTTCCTTGTCTCCACCATTTCAGCAGTGCGTTAGTTTTCCTTGGTCACCACAAAAACTACCTGAGAGCTGCAGTCACCTGCTGGAATTAGCCATAGTGGGAGTTGGGGTTCAGCCCCATCACTAGGACGTTTCTTAGCTTGGAGTCTCACCAGAAACCTCTGGGAAGGCACGGGGAGAAAGACCCTGTCTGTGCTTGGGGGGTGGTAAAGCCAGCTTGCTGCTGGAGTGCTCAGGAACCCAACATCTTGCTGGTAAGCACCACTTCTTAAAAACGTGGTCTCTCCATCCTCTTGGGACTGTGGAAGTTCCCTCCAAACCTTGCACCCTTGCAGCCCTCCTGTGCGAGGAAGCTGCTCATCCCGCACACACACAGTGTGGGTGCATAGTCATGCGGTGGTCTGGCTGCTTGTGCAGGCAGCCAAAATGGTTTGGATCCTGCCTGTCACAGATGTGCATCCATCTTTCCAGGATTTGATGTGCTGATTAGGGCACATGCATTTCTTTCCAGCAAATGCCTGCTGGCTAAATGCTAGGGAAGGTGTTTTGTGGGTGCCTCACCACCACCAACAACCTTCAGAGCTGGCTATGCAGCCCATCCCTATGGACACAGCATGAAGAGCATGCTTGAGACTCAAGAGGGAGGGAATGGCCAAAAAATTGGCAATAGCTGTCAGGTGGGTGAGGTGAAGACAAGTTATAATGTATCTGTAAATGAAAATAATGCTGTATTGGATCTACAAACTCTCTGTATGCTTCCAAATTAACAGAGGGATATTTTATATTCTGGCCCAGAATTATTATCTGGCCTTGATCAAAGGTGGAAGAGAAAGTGGGTACTGGAATTAAAATGTTTCAAATGGTTCAAGGTGTGGTGGGAATTGAAAAAATATATATAATGATTGGTAAAAGTTATTTTGTCTCATGTGATTTAAGTCACCTGATCATTCATCTCCATGCATTACTTTGAGTAAAGTCAAGTGGGTGAGACTATTAGAGGACAAATTTGCCTTGTCATATCAAACCCCAACTTAAACTGTGAATAAAAATAACTCGTCATGTAGTAACTCTGGAATTAATTTTCCCTTCTTTTCTGAAGACTGAAATGATTTAAATCAATCAGAAATCCTTTTTAACAGAACCTCAACTTCTGCTTCACTCTGCAGAGAGTAAACCTGTCCTCAGGCTGCAGGGCAGCAACAGAGCAAGCAGACAACCCTGTTTTTTTGATTCAACGTTCCTTTAAAAATACACCCTGTGCTTGCTCTGCAGTTTCATTTTCTCATGTGTGGGCTGGAGAGGATAGCATGTTATGGTGCTCAGTTATCTGCTGTGTTACCGTGACACTTCAGCGGCGCAAGCAGTGTCCAGGACCAAACCACCATTCTGCACGGTGCCACCAAATGAGTGCCCGCACTCAAAGCCAGAGGCCTGGCTTTGCATCTCTGCTCTTTTTATTCCTGTGCATCCCCAGCTTGGTCCCAACTGGCAGTTCCATGGTCTACTTTAAAACAACAAGGTAGGGAAAAGGATTGGGTCTGCCAGGCAGCTTTGAGGTTACTCATTAATGTGTCCATTTAGAGCTGCACTTCTTGCAGATGTAGGGAAGCATATTGCCGCTCAGTATAAACAAACATATCCAAGTGACTCTCAGAGATGGTTCCATCAAATCTATCCCTGTTAAGAGCCTGCCTGATCTCATGGCAGCAAAATAAAACATAATTAAAAAGTGGATTAAGGCAAGAAGTCTTATAATGCAGGTTGCAGCTTGCCAGGCTGGAGCCCTGGCAGGTTATTAGAGGAAGTAAATTTTAAAGGCTGGAGCTTTGGCTGGGGGTGTTTTGCCATGAGTTTGGAGAGCAAGCTGAACTGATGTGTTCAGTCCAGCTGCTGGGAGGAAAATTACCCTCCAGCAGCCCTCTGCCCAGCAGCAAGAGCAGTGCTCTCAAAAGACAAGCAAGAAAAAGAAGTTCAGCAAATATCCCTCCTCTCTCATTTGTCCCCCAGTTGGGCAACAGCATATGGGGAAGCTGTGAATTTGTCCTCTGGCTACTAAACTACTCCACTTCTCCCTTTGGACCAGTTACAACATTTATGAAGGCTGAAGTTTTACAGAAGAAAATTGCCCTGCTTCCTTAACGAGGGTGATCAGTGTGTTTGCTGCTTTTTAAGAGGACAATAACTTATTATGTTGAGTCTGTGGGATGGATATTTGGCTAGAGAGAGATGTTCAGTGCAGACATCTGATTGTTTGCTATGGTGTCCTGCCTGGTGTCAGGAACGATGGGGATCTGTTGTTTTGGGGAGAAAAGCACTGCTGAGGCTTCACTGATCTGTCAACTTTGAAACCCTGTAAACCAGAGCTTTATCCAGAATCCACTGAATAGTCCCACTGGTTTTACTCATACTCAGAGGTCTGTATCTAGCATCCTTTGAAGTAGATAACTCTTCCTACTTAACACATGCATAGTTTTATTTGTAATAGACTAGAATGTGCCTATGTGGTTGAAAGTGAAGCAAAGGGGCACGTGCATCTCTGTTACACCTCAAAAACAGATGTAGAAATAGGAATAAGAAATGTTATTGTCTAAATGGCACTTAGCTCATAGAAATGGCTGGGGCAGGGAACATTGCTTTCCTCTGCGTCTGTACAGCCCCTGCACGATGGCTGCCAGCTCCAACAGGCAGGCCTATGTGTTTCTGTTCTTCTGAGGGCAGAAGGGGTGCATTGGTCAGGAAACAAGAAAAACAAGAAATCTGAATTCTGCTCTTCTTCCGTCACCTCTCTGATTTCCCTTCAGCTAAGTTAGGAGAAAGTCACAGGCTTTGATTGCTGAGTATATTCCATTTCTGTTGTTATGGGAGTGTGTTTACATGTGGGAGCATTCAAGATTATTTTTTTTCTTATTTCTCTAGATAAAATATGAAGTCTTTGAAAGAGCAAAACTTTTTTTTTTTTTTTTTTAGGGTGGTGGGGGAGGTGGGGGGGAGGGGTTCAGAGAAGCCAACTGAGGCTCAGCTTGTTGTTTCTTAATAGACCCTTGCTCTGGGATGCAATAAAGTGATGTTCTACAGCTGCTTGGCTCTGTTTGCTAGTTTTTGCTAGTAAAAGACACTGGTCTATTCTTGGTGTGCTACATTAAGCAGAGAGCAGCTAAAAACATCCGGTGATGGAAGGAGTGAAGGTAGCTCATCCAGCTGAACGGTGAACCCAAATTTTGGATGTTGTTGCTTTCAAGAAGAGCGTAGGTCTGGAGGCACAATATTAGGATTAGTGCAGCCTTGTCATAGCTGAATACAGGCAGGTGACCTCCTCTGCCTGCCCCTGGCACACTGAGGTCTGATATTTATTCATTGCTGATGGGTTTGGCTAACCATAGCTTATCTACAAAGAGCAAGCTGAACTAGGATGACCTGCACCTTGCCCAGGTACCTATGGCTTCTGGAAAGTAGGTGCAGGGTAGGAGCCGGACATCGGTGGAGTTGCAGAGCAAGCAAGTGACTGAATGCACAGGGTCCTGGACAGCAGTTTAAGGAAATCCAGCATTTTACTCCATCTGCTGCCAATCTTGTAATGATTCTGTAAGAAGTTCAGCTGTTTCCTCCCTTTTCCCACCGTTCCTCTCTTTTGCCTGTTCAAAGCATGAGGCAGGAACCAGAATAAGAAAGTCTTGACCCTGCCAGAGCAAATAATAATGGCAGTGATTATAGCCCAGCCCAGCTGACACCCTGTATGATTTAAGTTAAGTGCAAAGCCTTTGTATGTAGGAGTTGGACCAGGAGAGGCATCCTCCACAAGGATACATCTTTTTTAAAATACCTGGTGCTGGAAGAAATCTGAAGTACTCTGAAGGCAACATGCTCTGGCTCCTCTGAAACATTTTTATGAGGCCTGGGATAAATCAGCTCTGGAAAGTATGAGTTAGCAGTAATCAGAGGAGGGAGGGAGTTTTATCCAGGATGTGGGAACCACTGCAGCTTGCTCGTACGGCAATAATGCACCAGAAGAGATTTCTGGGGGTCCCACAGCAGCGGTCCTTTGCCCCATTTGCAGAGTAGAGGAAGCTCACGGCCCTGGTGCTGCGGAAAGATGATGGAGGTCTGGATCTGCCCGTGCCTGGCTGGTAGCATGGCTGCCCCATCAAGGAGGAGAGCTCACTTGACTTTGGTTGGAGGCTGCGTGGCTGCTGCACTGCGTGCACAGGGCTTGTCACCTCATGGTTGTGGGGCCAGTAACAAAGGTCAGACAGGAGTGAGGGAAAGGAGGGGCAGCAGGAGAGGAGCCATGGAAAGTGTCCAAATTCCTACTGTAAAATCAGCTGTGTTCACGCAAACCACCAAAATGATGTGTTCCTAGCACGCTGGGAAAATATTCAAAATATAATGGTGCTGTCTAGGCTCTGTTGGATGATTGAATGGCTGGGCTGAATAGATGGGGATCTATGGGGTACCTTGATTTACATTTTTAAAGGCATATGGGTGCTGCCCAACTTGGCAAAACCTGTACCCCTGGTTTGGGCACCTCATCTCTCTTGTGTCCCAAAATACAGGCGATGCTCACCACAGAGGGCCGCAACCTGTCTGGCGGGGTGTCCACACTAGCAGCCGGTATATAAGATGTACCGGGGGGCACAGGGAGCAAGAGCTCCCTTTCTGGAGTAGCCCAGGGCTTGATGCCAGGAACTGCAGTCTAGCAGCTGAGGGGAGAGACTCCCCACCAGGAGGAAAAGGCTGCCCCCAGCAAGCCTCGCATCCCCCTAGGAAGTGTAAAAGAGAGAAAATGCAGCCCTGATGCCTAGGTGATGGCCCTGATGGCACGTTTGTAATACACTCTGCTAAACTGCAGCCCAGACCTCTGGGAAATAAGGTGCACATCTACAAGGGGTGCTATCAGGGAAACCAAGCCACGAAAGTAATGTTTGTAAGCCACTCAGGGATGAAAGACATGCTGCAGATTAGGTATCTAATCAATCTACGTTTCCACACTGAGACCATCATCTCAGGCCCCAGTTTCTAGACAAGTTAGAAGACCAATGAACGTTTCAGGTAATTCCACAGCTTCTCTTCCTTGCCATAGCCCTATAGACATTATTTTCATTTAGTAACTTTTTAGCAGCAAGCAAAGCCACGTTAATTCTATCTACATTGTGCCGAACCAGATTCTCAGCAAGACAAATTTTCTTTGGCTTCACTGACTCAGGCCAGCTGAGGATTTGGTCTGCTGTTTAGCAGCATATTCTATAAAAATATTATTTGGAAGTGCCCTTTGATATTTCCCCTGGTGCTGAACATATTATATAGCAGGAGTTATCTGAAGATTAGAGTTGAAGTCAGGATCTCTGTGCAACTCATACAGCTGTGTTCTTTCTGGTATAGTAAAAAACACATCTGCATCATTTTAGTTTTGGAGCAAATATAGGCTTTATCAGACAATGTTGCACATGCTGAAGGGGAAACTATCGGAGACAATGAGATTTCTGTTTACGTAACAATTTTGACATGTAAAAATTGCAGCTCTATCAGTTTTGGCATGTGTGACTCAGACCCATGGTGACTGGAAGTGGAATGTGATAATTTTAAGGAAAAAGCCTGGAACCCAACAAGATACTGCGGAGCGACAAGCAGCCCTACGGGATGTGGATGTGGATGCGCTCCCTGCCGGCATGTGGGACTCTCAAGTGGGAGAAGAACTGATAAGTCCAGTGTGGCTCCGCCACTTGGGGCTGCCAGCGTTAGAACGAATGACAAAATAAACATTTTGGCATATGCATGTGTCTTTCTGGCCTGAAGATACCCTGCAGTGGATTTAATTCACTTGGGGTAATGTCATTAGGGTTTCTCTAAACATACAAACTCCCGTGCACAAAAAGCATCTTCAGGCATACGCGGTCACATTTGCTCAGTGGCCATTTCTCATGCAAAATGACTGAAGGATTTAAGTGTTCTCAAGTAAGGATAATCTACACTTGTACTAATCTTGCAGCATCACCTTACTGCTTTCAAAGTCCTCTGTTATTGGTTCCTGTGGCTTTTAAAAAGTGTGATTCAAGGCCTTTCTTGTTGAAGACCCATAAATTACTTAAGCAAGGCCACATGAATGTGGTTCTTTGCATGCTCAAGTGGTTGCAAAATATAAGCGTTTTCAGACCATAAGTATGTGAGTTTAGGCTCATCTTGTCTGAATTTTTGACCACAGAAGACCTGGGACACTCTGTAAAACTACCAATATTTACATATTAAATAGACAGTAGCCACAAAGAGTAAGTGGGATAACTTAAACCAGTTAGCCTAACATCAGACCCAGTTAAAATCATACACGAATTTCTACAAGGCTCTGTTATTCAAGTATTCAAGTACAGGAAAAGAATTAGTATCTGTTCTTGGATCAAAGTTGATGACTTTCTCTGCTGGAATTGCAAAGTTTATTGCTAAAAGAAGTAATACAGTTTTATAAGTCATCAGACACGCTACCTTGTGTGTGTTATTTTTCATAAATAAGTTAGCATCACATATTGTTGCAAAAGTGTATGTTAGACTAAATCTTGAAAGAGTTGGAAGTAAATGAGGAATTTTAATTGAAGGTGGATTTTTTTGGTTTGTCTGAGTGGCAATTCATATTTGACCTGGCAGTTCAGCATCTTCATTTGTGATTTGAAGTAAAATAATAACCTGGAGATAAGGCAAGGACTGCATGAATGGTTAAAGTCAGGAAGACTAAACAGTGATATGAATAGGTCCGAATGACTTGGTAAGCACAGCCCAGTGAAATGGGGTGATACAACTGAAATACAAGTTTGTATACCTTAGAATAAAAAATACAGACCTCATCTACAAGAAAGGGGGGCTGCACCCTTGAAAACAAAGGCTTCTACTGGTTATATTGGACCAGAAAGCAAGCAGAGGATCACAGTGTAATCATCTAGTTCTCTTTGCCAGTAATGCTTGAATGAATAAAGGTATTTCTGACCCCGTCTGTAGTTGGGACAGGTGAGAACGATGCTGAAATACTGCAGGTTCAGCAGGTTCTGCTTGTAAGTTGTATACCCAGAGAGCACAGAAAGAGCTGTAAAACAAAATCAAGGGTTAGAGAGAATGACTTAGATGGAGTTTCTTATGTGTGTTTATACTCCATAAAGGTACTCCAGAGAGGCATCTTTGCAGGAGGAGAAGGCTGAACACCAAAGGGCTTTACAGTCCAGTGAAGCGAGGCATAACCAGAATCTGTGGCTGGAAGCTGGAGCTGGACAAATTAAGCTGAAAATAACACGTGTTTCTATTAGAGTGAGCCTAATCACTGGAATACACTAGGAAAAGGGTGGGGGGGAGGGTGGATTCTCTGGCTCCTAAAGTCTTTACATCCAGACGGATGCCTTTCTGGAGATAGTCTTTAGCAAAACACAAGTTATTGGACTCAATGCAAAGGTAACTTCGTGAAATGTAACGACCTGTGATGTATAACAGGTCAGACTGGATGACAGAGTGGCCCCTCCTAGCCTGGAGCATTACAAATCTACGAACACTTTAACTTTAGGAAATTATGACAGCAAGCTGTAATATTTTTCTCTGCTGAGATTCTTCCAAAGCTCCCAAATAAATCAACTGATACTCAGCTCTCTAACCAGCATGGTATATATGAGACTTTTTTCTTGAAGATATATATATATATATATATATTAATCCTTTTTTTTTTTTTAATTAAAAAAAGTGTGTGTTTGTTTAAGCACAGTTAAGAGGCTCTAATGCTAAAGCTTTCAGAGAGCAGAGAGAATACATATATTATGTATTATGTCTCACCAGGCTATGTCATTTTAAAATGTTTCCCATACTAGTCTGCACTTTCCACATGCCACCTGTATTTGCTGTAAATGCAACTTTACCATGCTCTAGGCTGCCCATAGTCTATCTCAAATTTTATATAAAATATAATGTTTTAACAAAGCAGGCTGATAAGAGAACCACGTTGGCATATTCGGAAAAGAGGGAGCTGTTTTATCTACACACTTCTCACAACTGTGCCTGGGGTCAGGTATTGTCTACTGTGTACTTTCCCTCCTTGTTTGAAAAGATTGATTTTGTGTTATCAATAGATCTGCTCTTCTGAAGCTCAGGAGGTGCTCTCCATGACAGATTTTCCTTGGAAGATCATAGGGAAGAAGGGACGCTAGATATAACTAGAAAAGAAGGTATCTGAGACTCTCGTTGAGAAAGCAAGTGCTTAACTTTAAACAGGTGCTGAAGTCCATCAATACGACATAAATAATCTGAGAAACATTGCAGCATTTACTTAAACATGCCCCTGTGCTGCCAGCTCAAATGAGTTACGGCTTCAGCCTACTGAAACACTTAAGCAACTGTGTAATTTGAAGTACAGGAGAAATCCCTTGACTTTAATGGGGTTTGTGTGCTCAAAACCATCTGCCTGCTTAAGTGCAGAACTGGAATAAAGCACTCTGAAAAGCAGAAGGCAGCAAACTGGGAGAGTGTGGTGAACATGCACCACTTATTTTACTGTCTGCTGTTTGCTGGCCGCAGCAAATAGATCTGCAGATCTTGGAAAGGATGGAGGAGTGCGAGGCCTTCAGATGGGCTTTTCTTGGGAAGGGGTGGGGTGCTGTTAGAGAAAAAAAAAATCATTAAAAAAATTTACAGTGATTCTGGGGTAAATTAAACCCTGAATCTTAGCCTGGTAAACACAAGAGTTTTCCTGAGATACTCAGTGATTTAGCAAAGAACTCTTTCCTAACTCCTTAGGCAATAGATTAATGGGTGTTTGGTTTGTTGCTAAAGAGGCAACGTTTGTTGATTCACTTCTTGTAATTCTTCCCTTGTTTTCCCTTTCTCCACCTTATAGATAATGTAATTAAAAAAAAAAAGTCAAAGAAAGTTTAGCTTTTTTTTTTTTTTCTTTTTTCAGCAGAGATTATTACTCCTAACGCTGTGTTAACATAATCTCACAGCTGACTGAACACTACCCTCTGACCTTTCTTTCCTTGGGGACAAACTCAGGTTTAATTGACATTTGTGTCTGTGAGCTCTGTTGAGGAGAGATTAGCAGTGGCTTAGCTAATTAGTATTTAAATGTTCACTAATGTTCCAATAGATTTGTCAATTGCAATCTTATTAAAAATTGATTCAAAGATTTCACGTATAAGATAAAAAAGAAAAAAAGCAGAGATGTCAGAGCTGATTCAATTTCTCCAAAGGATTAAGGAAAAAATCAAATCTGCTATTATGATCTTTTTGGTCATACTTGAAGACAGGGAACATACTTTGAATTGTAAATGGCCCATATGTTTCTTGAGGTGCAAATATATTTACTCTTCACTACTGCTTTGAAAAATTTAGGGATGCACAAGATATTAGTATTATTTGCAAATATTCACACTGCAGTTAATTGTAGCATTGTTCTACTATTCTAACAAAACTTTTACGGTTTGAAGTACTAGAAAAACCTTCCTGATAAATTTATCGGGTAACATTAAAATAATTCTATTTTCTAACACAAGATATTGATTTCTTTAGTGTTGCTTGTGTTGTAAATGGTAACACCTTCCACTCAGTGCACTAAGTGCTATCTATAAAAGTTTTTAGCCAAGGGGTTTCAATTTCAAACTCAATCCACAGTTTATACACTAAGCAACGAAGGCAGCTTCTGGCTGTAGAAAATCTTGGCTAATCAAAAGAGGTGCAGCTTGTTATAAGCTGAAAACACTTCTTCTGACTTGGTTGATGAGGGAAGGTAATATAATAGGACAACTTAGTTTGAACTGACCCTCTTTCAACCAGTTTCTACTAATGCATTTCAGCACACAAAGCAAGTAGGCAAATACATTGTAGAATAAAGTTTGGAATTCGGTGCCCTAAAGGCAGTATTTAAAGCCATCTCAGAAACCATCCATGTACCCTAAATTCCCCATGTTTATTATTTATTTTTATTTATTTTTTTTTCAAAGATGCTGCGGTATTACAATGACCCAGGAGGCTCAGTGGGAGTTTCAGCCACATAGGGGATAGACATGCCCTCTGAAAATGAAGTTAGTTTATTTGGAAATGTAGCTGTGGATTTAGGAACTCAGGAATTGTAAGGAAATATTGTCATGTGCATTCAGGAATGCTGGCATGACTGGAAAGCCCAAGATCATTGACCTTCCATGAAGGCAACACTGCATCTAACTTGAGCAGCAAGAATGCATGATTATTTGGTGGTTTTTTTTTTGGCTCATGATTTAAAAAGGAGTCAATCCATATCAGCACAGAATTACTTTGTTTACTGCCTAATGAACAACCAAGAAAAGATGCTTTGGATTAAACTAGTGAAGAGTGGTTTTAGTTTAATCTAAAACAAACTGACATTTCATTCTCAGATGCTTTGTTTAAACCTAAGCAAAGAAGATGTAGTCCAAAATGTGAGGAAAAAAAAGACATAATTTTAGTATACTTTTCTTTTCCTAAAGTTCTTGGAAACTAATAGTAATTTCAGAATTGTTATAATTTTCCAGATATTTTTACTCCAGTACTTTTTTCTTGCTGACCTCTGCTTCCAAGAACCTGAGCTGCTTTTGGAAAGCAGTTGTAAATTCAGAAGTGCCTATGTGATTAGCCTCCCTGCTAACCCCAAAATCTGGTGCAGACTCTCTGATTCTTTTGGGTCCTTGGAGTCAGTAGGTCATTTTCCAATAAACTTCTTGGGAGCTCTTGTTAAAGCAGAGGGCTTTTGCTAAATTTATTGAAAGAAATACGTGGACTACCAAGGAAGAAAGAATTATGAGATCTCTTCTCACACCTGAGCAATGGTTCTGTCTCCCTCTCTCTTCTCCCACCCACCACCCTTTGGGTGTCCTCTTCACCCCTATTTCATGTCCTTCTTCAGAAAGAGCAGTATGCTTAGGCTCGTGGGACATGTCAGCAGTGGTGCAAGCAGCATGTGAGGCACACAGGCCCAGGGACGTCAAATCCGAGATCACTAAAACTCTCCATAGTCCCTGAACCAGTGAGATACTCTGTTGTAACCTTTCCAAAACATTCCCCTGGATCCCAAAAGCCATTCATTACAGTTATCAGGGAAAGAGTTTGGTGCTGAGTTCAAGATATTGAACCGGAGACGCAGGGAGAGTGATTTTGGAGGGAAAATCACCTCCGCATCCTACAGCACTGTCTGGCATCAAAAGGCCCCTGCCCTCATGCTGGAAAATGGATGTCCAAGGTAGTCCTGGGACATAGCCCGGCCTCCCCCAAACCCTGATACTGCAGGTGTTAGAAAAAAGCCTTGATAGGGGGAAATGTAAACAGAGAAAGACATCTGGGGACTGTAGCCAACAACTACGTTCTGGCACTGAGAGCCAAACCGCAGCCTCAGCGCTGCAAGGAAGATATCTGCTGGGGTCACTGCTCACTGGGAGGAACCAAACAGGGACAGATACATCCCATCCCCACGGGCTGACAGGGGATGGGAGCAGGGCAGTGGTATCTCTAAGCAGCCCAGTTGGGTTTTGTGGAGGGAGAGGACACCGACACCAGGCTGTGGTTCTGATTGGAGTCACCACAGGAATACGTGCCATCCCAAAATTCAAGTGCCACCTCCTGTCACAGTAAACGTCTGGGCAGGGAGCCCTACCTGCTGCTGCTGTGTGCCTGCAGGAGCAGTGGAGTTGGTGGAACATCACATCTCACTCGTGTGCCTTGCCCAGAGCCTGCTCAGCTCATCAACAAGCCAGAGTCGGGTGGCAAATGTGGCATCAGTGGACGGGGAGCAGCTGTAACTGGCCAAAGTGGAAATAAAAATGAAATAACTTTCTGTAGTAAATTGACATGCCTTGTGGACAGCTAGGAAAGAAGGACCTAGACTGATTTTGTTTTGCTATTGCTTTTATAAAATATATTTGCTGACAGTGGCAGAGCAACTGAGAATAGAGAAATGTTTGTCTCTACTGTATTTTTGTACGTTATTCTCCCTACCTTACAAAAATCATGCATACTTGCAGTAAATTATCTTGACTCTTTTAATTGAGAGGCCAACATGCCTTGTCAAGAAGACAGATGTCCTATTTCATTAGAAGTGTACATTGAGGAAAATGAACTATGAAAGTGGTGTCTCACTTGTTAAAAACTAGATAGTTTTTTGTATCTTTTTGTCACTTTTGTTAGCCCAAATATTTGTAGTATAGGAAGAGCCAGTCCACTTCCTGGCTTATTGCATGAAGTAATGTATTACTCCTAATGCTTTGACTGATAAGAGATGATTAGTCGGAGTTCATAACACTCCTGCAAAAAAATGGGTCAGTCTATCCCAAGACTGGGTGGGAGGGAGATGAGGCAGCTCATCTGCATGACCAGAGGAAATTCATAAGGCTGTATAGATACATTTATTCCTAAGGAATAAAAACAGTTGGTATCCATACAGTCTGAGTCAGAGCTAGTAAAACACCAGATTCCAAAAAGGGAAATGCAGTAAGAATGTATTGAATTAAGTGCCAAATTATGTGTAATATTGATTAGCTAATTTAACTGTCACATCATCAAGCTTACTGCCTGCCCCATCTTATTTTTCACAACTGAAAGCTTTAATTTTCAGTTCCACCAGGTTATGACACAGAGCCCTGCTGCCCAGGTCAACCTCTGCTTCCAGCAGCTAGCAAGCAATACATGCAATGAAAAATTAATTCTGTGGAATTAAAGGGAAAATGTGAAAGACAAAATATCCCTTATTACACTTCAGTGAAGTGCTGTATATTTTTTTATTAATTGCTTTTAGATACAAAGGCTAGCACATTTTATTTTGTGAAGGCAGCAGGAAGGGAGAAAACAGGAAGGCTAGTGAAAAGGTAACTGATGGACAGAAATCACCATCCTCTTCATTTTTGAATGAATAATAATTGTAAATGACATTGAAGTAAACCTGAGGTCACTTTTATTCACTGAAAGCCCAGCCTAAAGAACACTGAAGTTATAAACTCCCATTGAATGAAATTGGCTCTCAATTGAAGCGGGCTTCCTGCATGACTTTAAATGGAACTTAAAAAAATCATCCTGAACTTGAAATTTGACCTGGCGTATTTCTGCCCATTACAAGGGGTGAGTGCTCGAGCAGTGGCCTTCTGCACATGAAAACTGGGCAGCCTCACCTCCATGTGCTCCCACGCATCGTTGTGTGTGCACATGTGCACCAAGTGCAGGGCCCTGTGTGGAAACAGCGCCAGGCAGCTGAAGCCATATGGTGTGGGGATGAAAGCTCATAAAGGATGCCGTTATTTTAGACAATTTCAGAGATTTTCTGCTTGGCTGAAGGCACAAGGAAGCTCTCTTGCTCACTGTTTTGCACAGCCAAGTGTTAAATCACTTCATATCAGAGCTGAACCTCAACCTCATCACTGTTAATCTTCTTGATTGGCTAAGTCCTTGCTTTCTGTCAGAAGAGCTAAAATCTGAGTGTCAGCGATCAGCACATGAAGATTTTCCAGCAGAGGAGAATGCTTCCCCTTTTCCACCCCTTTTCCTCTGTTGCTGAGGGGAGGGAGCATCCTCTTGACCCCTTCTTCCCAACATCTCTGTTATTTGCACTCTACTGTTTGCTGACTATACATCAAGCGTGGGCTGCAGGTATATCCTTCTAATGCTCACCCCATGACTCAAGAAGGCTTTTAATCATGCAGTCCTTGTCAATGACCTATGCTAATTAATACCAGGAAAACTTCAGACTTGAGTGCATGAAGGTGTCAGCCCTGGGATTTGGACATCCTTGTCAAATGAAAATGGTGCTCTGAGGAAACAATATTTTTTAATACCAAAAAACAATTTTTGCCCTTATATGTATGTCATTGACAGAACTGACTTTCCTCACCAAAGGTTAAATGCTGATCTTTAATGAACAGGACTCAGTCTTGGTTCCTAGGTGACTGGCCACCTGTGTGGGTAAGAGATCTCCTCACCAGGCTGTGGAGACAGTGCTACAGCTGTCCTAGGAGTCGCTCCATGGGTCTGCAAGCTGAAAGGCTCCTCCCTGCTGACCCTACAATGGCCACCCATCCTTAAAGCAGTCCTCACAGGGCAGCCAGATTGCCTCCAGAGAGCATAACCACTGTAGACATCTCCCATTTGTGCATCTTGCTTCCCAATGACAAGAGAGGTGATATTCAATGAAGCGCAAAGGTGTTTCCTCTTTATGTCTAACTTCTTGCCTTCTTGTCCATCAAATCTCTTAGCTAGCCACTTTGTCACTTTGGCATGCTGGCTGGCTGGCACCTTAGTCACAAGCTATTTTTCCTGTTTTCTAATTGAATGACTGAAAGATGTATAAAATGAATGAGGAATAAGAAAGGTACAGTGATGCATGAACAAGCTAATGAATATGGACATCAGGATGATTAATAGACATGTCTCAAATACTCAAATCAACAAAACTTTGGTGGTGTAAACAGACCATTAGCAAATAAAAGCAGGATGCTAAAAAGGTTAAAGAGGACAACTGCTCAGGAACCAAATGAATGCTTGAAAACAAAGTTTTGCAGTCTGCTCAAATAGACCACTGAGAAAAAGGTCAACTCCAACATGCAGCAAGACTTTCTGGACCTCTTTTTGTGATGTGTAGCCGTGAGAGAGTCACTGAATGGAGAAGTTCCTCTCTGCAATTACCATGCCAAGGGATGATCCTTCTTTCAACCACAGTCACTCCACTGGATGCCTTGGTGAATAAGGCTGACAAAAGCCTTGCTTACACAGTGTGTGGAGTTCTGTTTCCCTCTTTGTGCTCTTCCTTGCATCTTATCCTCACAGATGTGATGGAACCACAGCAGAGCTTTTGCAGAGCAGCTTCAGATGAATTTGGAAGGCATGCTTCTGGTTAAAGATGGGATATTTCACACGGAGGATAATGTTTGCACTGAATGTCAATGCACATTTCGGTTTGGTCAGGATAATGCCTAGCCAGTGACCTTATACAGCCCCAATTAGCTGATAACTGCCAGGGAGTCCCATTCCTTATTGTTAGGAGTGAACAAGGCAATCATGGGAGGTAGGTAGCAATAATAAGAACAGCTAATTAGACTGTGCTTGGTGCACAAGGAAAAGAAAATAGAAAGATGTGAGAGTTTCTTGATGATCTGGCTGCCAGCTGAAGATGAAGTAAGGATCTGGAGCCCAGGACATAAGCACGTGTCTCAAGTTAAGGTTCAATTCCCTCTACTTCTACAGTCTTCTCTTTGGGCATGTTTACACTTTGCAGCACAGCATCCTTGCAGCAGTGCCCAGACCCCACTGCTCCACTCCTGGAGAGGGCAGTGGTCCTTCTCTGCTGGCAGCAGCCTGGTGCTCTCCCACAAAAAACAGAAGCACCCTTTTCCTTGTACACCAGTGGCACGTGAGGATCAGTATCACAGGGAGAGCTGGACCTTGGGTGTTTGGGGGAAATACTAGGAAAATGACATGTTTGGGGGGAGCCCATTTCAGCAACTTTAAGAGGTGTGGAGTTCTCTTGTGGACTTTGTGTCCTGTGGTATATTAATATCGGCAACACTGGTATTCCTCAGAACATCAGAATAAAACATCTTTCTGAAATACACTTTTTAAAGTATTTTTCTGTGTTAAGTATATAGATCTGTAGGACAAAGCATCATTTGGAGAACTTGAGGGAACTGTTGATACTGCCAAGATTTCTAGATGAGAGGAAATATTTTGGTCTAATCCTATTCCCACAGTCATACCTGATACTTCAGTTTGTTGTACGTCACTTAAGAGAGAAATGTACACTTATTTGAGCCTAATTGTGCCTACAGAAATACCCAGTCACAGCAGTATAATTCCAATTGTGAGGTTACTGGAATGACCCTTCTACAACTCTTAACACCTACTGTCTTTTTTGTATGCTTGTAGAAAATTCACCAGCATAGTATTTTATTTTATTTTTTTATTTTTCAAAATATTTGCTGTGGGCTATACCCTCCTCTCACTAATCCTCATAAAATCCAGTAGTTTCCATTAGTATTGCTAGAGCTGACCTGGACTTGCGTCCAGGCTGGATAATGGAATTTGACTGCATGTGTCTGTAGGAAATGTAGTCTTCTGTATACCACTTCAGATGAACCATATTTCCTGAATTGCAGGGTGGCTGTAGTTGGAGGGGCCCCTGATTTTAACTGAGAACTCCAGGCATTACCGTGAGACAGATACAATAAAGTGTAACTCGTTAGGCAGCAAAGATAAAGCGCCACTTAAGGGAACCACTGACAGATGCGAGTGTGGCTCTGCAGCTCTGAGCAGAGAGAGGGCTGGGTGCTTGCCCCTTCTGCTGCTAAACCTCCTCACTATGCCTTGAGAATAAAAGCCTCATGGCATAATGGTGGCGGTGATGACAAGGGTAATAAGGCTCATGATAATAAGGACAAGCAGGGTTTCCATTTCCATTACTAGAGCAATCGATTGGGGTTTAAATTTTTTTTTCCTGTGTCATCTAAAGCAAGTTCTATAAGGGCCATGAGATAAAACCCTGAAAAGGGGCTCTAAAAAGGTCTTTGGAAGCAGTGTGGAATTTTAAAATCTAATCTGTAATTTAAAAAATGAAAACTAATATAATTGGTGCACCGTCCATTTCCATTAGAAGTAGGGTACTGTTCAGTTGTTTCATCTCAGCATAGGCTAGATTAAGCATACAGGTGAATGCTTTCCTTTCTGTAATTCCCCTCTCTAGGGAATCTGTGTTTGCAGGGTAACAGATGTGGCTTTTGACCTGTTGCACACACACATGCATATGTTTCACTCTCGGGGATGGAGAGAAAGAGTTATTCATTCAGTGGAGGTAAAAAAGTTGCTATGGTCTTAAAGCGGCTGACCTGCTTCAGAAGGTGGGGCACCTCAGAGCTCTCCCAGGACGTGGGCACAAGCACCAAGCACAGCAGGCTGGCACAAAGTGATGCAATTCCCCTACGCCCCAGTTCCAACTGGCTCTCTTTTGCCATCACCTGCAATAAGCAGCCCTTGCAGGGAGCTCAATCTTCCTGGAGGAAGACCAGCTAGCAGCAGAGCCCTGTGCTATAGCCACTGGCATGACCTGTCCCCAGCTGGGCGCCGTGCAAGCAAGACAAGGGAAGAGACGTGATGGGAGCGGGGCTCTCGTGGAGGGGCTGCTGGCAGGACAGTCAGTGTGAGCTGGGGGTCAGGGAATAACCTGTTTACCAATCAAGGTAAAATCATGGTTTTCCTCTCCAGAAGCTTGGAGCCAAGGCTGAAACTGAAGTGCTGTAGAAATAATCCTTGCCCAGAGCAGTTGGCTTTGTTTCAGGTTTGCAACTGTGAGTCAAAGATGCTTTTATGTCAAGACTTGCTTGAAATCACTCACTGTGGTCCGTTTGTTTTAGCCTGTGGATGGGAGGAGCTCTGTTCAGATGGGTAATGATATCTGAGAGCTCCAGGATGAACTTTGCTTCCAGACTGAAAAGTCTTCTCTGTGCTTTGACACCCGTCGCTCGTGGCTGCGAGGTGTCTCGGTGATGTCTGTGTATGTTGCAATGCTCTGACCTTGTGTCACGCAGAAAACAGTTGCAATACATATCCTGTGTCACTTTGTTAACAGCATAGCTTACTGTTTGCTCAAAAAAGTGATATCCATGTGCATCAGTCAGGTTTCCAAGTGGATAACATTGCATGTGCAGGAGAGAACTAGCAACTATTACTTATTTTTCCTCCCTCCGCACTATTGACTGACCAGGTTGTAGCTGAAAGAGCAAAACTCAAGCAGATGAAATGAAGGAGAGAGAGGAAATTATTTGTTAAGTAGACAACATGTTAAAATAACCATCTTTCTTCAGTACAGTAAATAAAAGGCAACCTTTGTTAAGGTCTGTAGTTCAAGCAGGACTGGACAGAGTTAACAAAAATTTGGCAGTGTGGGATTTTTCCAAGACACAGTGAGATTTTATCAGCTGAGAGAGGAAAGCTGAAAGCAAAGAAGGGTATGGTGGTTATCTCACATGGAAAAATAAAAACTTTGCCCCTTAAAAAAGGAGAGTTTACATGAAAAAAAGAAACAGCTCTGAAATAAACTTTGACTCTGAAGGTGTCAAAAGGTGTAAAACTTATGGCACCTTGAAGCTCAGTGCAGAAAGGGAGGCTCAGAAACCAGGCACATTTCTGGGGAAGAGCTATACACTATACCTATAGACACAACCCCCAATTAAACACACATCCCACCTCAAGACCCCTTTGCACATGTAGCAGACAGCCTTGCTGTCATCCAGAAGATTGGAAAGAAAATGTACAACATCTTAAACAAAAAGTTTAGAGGCTGTGATTTCAAAAGAGCCCAGGGAAACTGGAAGCCTTACTTCCATTAAATTTCAGTAGGATTGTTTTGCCTCCTTCAGCCAGATGCCTCTGGAAATCTCAGTCCACAGCATTTTACCGAAACCTCCTACACAAATCAACAATATGTTTTCTTGCAATGCTCATTAAGCCTGTGCTTTTACAACACGTTATTTTTCCCCCTCTCTGAAACTGTGACTTAATGCATAGTAATGGCATGTCAAAGACAGCATTACAGCCCTGCTCTTGGATGCAATACTGAGTCTCCTGTCATGCGTGGAATGTAATTACCATTAAGGTTGAAAAATGAGGGAGATGAACAGTAGTGGCAGTTTTTCTCAAGTTTACATAAACACTGGCTGCAAGAAGAGGGCAGGAACATTAAAATCAAAGAGTTCCTGTCACATCAGCGCTTTAAATCTCTAAGCGGCTCCTTGAAAATCATCTGGCCTCAGTGAACACAAACAACCGATAAAAGCCTCAGTTAAGGTCTGCTCTTATCTGCTAATTTCAGGGCAGTCTTGCCCTTTACCCACTGTCCCTAGGAAAGTAGCGATTTTGGCACTTTCTGTTGGCTCAGTAAACTCTCTGCTATAACAACGAAAACTGGCTGGAAAAGCAGTCAAAATGGGGATGGAGGTGTTCGAGGAGCAAGTCTCTGTATCACTCACGGAGGAGTTGTGGGGAAACACTGCCGAGGCTTTGCCTCAGCATCCTAACGGGTAAAGACTGGGCAATAGAAAGTGCTGCTCTGCCTGTCTGCAGTACTGGCGGACACCTCTTGGGCACGGTGTACCAAAGTAAAACCCCAAAGCTCTCAGAAATGCGGCCAGCACCTCTCTGCCACCAGCTCCTGGCGGTAGGGCTGGTTGCCTGCTGGGAGCACTAGAAAATGAGCATGTCTGAGGAAGGAAGAATTCACAGAGATTTTTTTTTTCTTTTTTCTTTTTTCTTTTTTCTTTTTTCTTTTTTCTTTTTTCTTTTTTCTTTTTTCTTTTTTCTTTTTTCTTTTTTCTTTTTTCTTTTTTCTTTTTTCTTTTTTCTTTTTTCTTTTTTTTTTTTTTCCCTGTATGATTAGTTGATTTGGTTTGGTTTGTTTGTTTGTTTGCTTGTTTTTCTGAGTCATTGGAGTAGTGTTTTCCTTCACTTGTGCCTAGTTAACAGCCAAAACCCAAGCCCACAGGTTTCAGGTTTCATTATGGATGTGAAACTCTGATCGGGTTTGCCACCAGAGGATGTTTCAAAGGTAACTTTTCTGCATGAAACTGAGCTGATTTATTATCTCTGAGCATTTTTACTGAGCATTTTTGGCTTCTGTTTTCTTTTTTTCCTTTCTCTCTCTCTCTCTCTCTCTCTCTCTCTTTTTTTTTTTTTTTTTTATGTGAAACCTGATGGCTTAAGCTGGGATTTGTTTTGTGGCTTTGATGAACTGAGGTCTCCTCATCATGCCGCTTTTAATGGACCAGAGTTGTAAAGCACTTTAGGTTCAAACCTCCCACAAAATTCAGTGCCAGTAGAAAAGGCAGATTGCTCATGTCTGCGTCTTCTGGATTTTCCACATTGCTTTCCATCTCCAAAACCCAAAATAAGGGCTTCATGGGAGAGGTAAAATGCTGATCTTCTACCTGACAGCCATTTCCCACTACCCATGCAGTCACCTGTTTCAGTGTTTGCCTGACCTTTTATGAAAATGGTTCTTTTGGGTTAGAATGAGTTCTTTTCATCTTCCAAATTGGATCAGTTTGGTAGTTTGGTTTAGTCTGTGTGGAAATTGTAGAGAGCTGCTAATGCTTTATCTGTCTGGTGACAGATGAAATAAGCTAAACAAAAAATAGAGAAGTTTAATGCAATTTCACATGCAGATCTTGAAAGCAGTACTCATTTGCCACAAAATAATCTTGTGTTTTTATCAATCATAAAACCATTGCTTTCTGTGGCACAAGCATTTTTCTTGAAAAAAAATTCTCTCCACTCAGCATACATTTCAGTAGAAATCTGTAAGGCTCAAATATTTGGGGGAGGAAAGATGATTTTTTTCCTTCCAGATTTTCCAGCTGAAGGTACTAGATGAAGTCAAAATGAAGATTTCTTATAATACAGCTAGGTCTTTAAATATTTCCTTGCTCTTCTTTGCGTATCAGAACATGGGCTACAGATTCTTGTTTGCAGAAGTCCTCTTTGCAAAACATATAGACACGGGTGATTTCTTACTATAAAAATGCCTCTAGGCCTTTAGTTAATAACCCTTTTTGGGTCTGTCCCATGGTACCCAGATGCAGCAGGCAGTGCAAGTCACCAGACTGAGCCAAGAGCCCAGGTGAGTCCATGGTGCTGAAGGTCCTCAGCCAGGCAAGGACTCCAAGTCCAGGGTTAGGGGCAGGGAGGTACAAGACCCAGCATGTGTGTGCCAGCAGTGTAACTCCAGCAGAGACCAGGGGCTGGAGCTTGACCCTCAGGACAGCTCAGCAGCAAAGGAGAGGCTTGTGAAGTCTTCTCAGGGCCAGATCCCCAGGATCTGTATCCCCAAGGCAATATTCCCTGGGCCCTAGCACGGATACACTCACCCTTTAACGTTGCAGACTGGTAATTGCAGTCCTAAACCCCAGAGAGTAGTGCCAGTACTATAAACCATTCAGGTATTTTTGTTCTTCAGTGACAGCAATCAATATGAACAACAGCTTTCACTGCTGATGCTCAGGCAGGTCTTCATCTAACTTTAACCCCAGGCAGGCGCGGAAAAATGCCATACATTAAATATTAACTTAATGACATAGTTGGAATAAATGTATAAATGTAAAAACCACAGCACTCAAGTGGAGTAAAAAACACCCCAGGGGGCAAGTATTCTTCAGTACAAGTGAGACAAATATTGGATACCTCAGAAATGGTGAGAATGTTCTTGAGTGTACAATCCTTTTTGCAGTGTCACACAACTAAGCTAGACTTTTATCAAACCACTCTGGTGATAAAAGCCTGGAATTGAGAAAATCAAATGGAAAAACTAAAAGTGGGAGGAGGGTGTTAATAAAGTTTAATGTGCTGTATATTAGTTTTTAATCAAGTTCTGTATGTGATTGCAGTAAAGAAATATGGCGAGCTTCCTCCGTTAATACTTCACATTCTTTTTAGTGGTCTTATTTATTCACGCTGTGCTTCCTGGAAAAAGAAAAAAAAAAAAAAAAGAACTGGGGGTGGGTGTGAAGAAGTGGGAAAAGCAGGAAGGAAAAAGCAGAGACCACACTGAAAACACAAATATTCCTCTGAGTATTCATTTTTAAGTAGCTCATTCTGTTTTTCACTCCATGTGTGAAAATGAAATGCAGTCCTCCCGTTCCCTAAAGTATCAGTGGACAAAACGGCCTTGACTCCTTTAAATATAATGGAACAAGATCATTCATGTTTTTCCTCTTTTACCAACTTTTTTGGTTAATTTATACCTCTGTTTAGTTTGCAGACCATTTTATCATTCGGTTTTAATCATTATATAAACCTTTGATCGTTAAGTCTGATTGAGTATGTTTAAAGGGACATGGTTTAGCACCTAGAGAAGGTGTTATTTTAATTAACATATATATGTATATGTATACATACATATATACATATACATTTAACATATACATATACATATAACATATATATGTATATATAAAGTTCTGAACTTTCCTAGCATAAGAGCTGCAAGATTTGGACCACTGCTTCTCAGTTAGCTTGACCAGCTAACAGTGTAATGCAAACAGAAGGATTCATTTCACTAGCTAGCTCAACCAGAAAGGGATAGGCTCCAAACTAAGAGGAAATCATTATTCAGGCAATGATTTTTACAGTCTTAAGGACAACAAATGAGAAGAAGCTGCACGCAGTAGCTCGAAAAATAGGCTTTACAGCTTTGGTGAGAAAGAGACAGGAGAGAGTGCAAAAAAGAGAGATTATGGGCTTTTGTGTCTTTCTCTGAGTGAATTATCTCCTGCCATGTTAGGTCCTTTCTGGATAGCTTCTTTCTTTGAGTGATGGAGCTTTATTGGTATGCATACTCAAAGAAGCCAATTTATGAATGACTTTGACATGACTAAAGGGAAAATCCCTTACATGTGAATTGTATGAAATGCTTGCATATTGATTGTTCCAATAAGTAGAGATGGTGCCATGTGGCTTGTCTGAACAAATTAACCCAAAAGCTTGTCATTTCTTCCACTTTCATTGGTCTGATAAAAGATAATACTCCCCCCTATGAAGACTGCCAAATTAGTACAGTTCAGACACGGAATATTAAATGGTGGCTATGGACTTTGTGTTAACTGGAAGAGGTAACCTTCTGGAAATAAAGGCAGCAACACAAAAAGTTGTTAGTGTTTGTTTGTTTTGTTTTGTTTTGTTTTTTTAAAGAAGAGATATTTTGAAGGAAATTATAAATTACAGGCAAAATTAAACTGTTTTCTCCATATGTTTCATTTGGTTTTATTTCTCTGTTAATTTGTATGATGTTTTAAAGAAAGAACATTGAAGAATATAGTGGTCTATAATACCACCTATAGATAAAACCACAGAACAGCCCTTTTGCTGCTCTGTGACCTTGCTTCACTATTGTCTAGCATGTTAAATGCCATGTCACATGAATGAGATTGTTTGTGGCACAGGGCACTCAGCTGCAGCATTTTTTTTTTCATACACTATCCAAAATTATCTTTTTTGAATTTGAGTATGATATTGCACAGGTAAGATACTTCATCATTCACAAGCAGCTGAAAGTTGTTATTAGAAGGTTTTTACCTAAGTGTACATTATTTGTTATTTTATCTAAGGGTGACTGAAACATAAATTATACAGAAACTTAGTGAAGATTCTCTCTCTCCCTGAAAGCAATTTGCACAAGTGTATATGTTCTCAGTTTCCTGGGAGGTCATCCCTATCTCACCATTTAGAGAGGTGAAATAAGTGCAGATCCCTTAGAAGGAAGAAATAAAGCCAGATTTTTCTGTTCCACAGACAAGTGTCCTCAATTAACACTGGCAGCTATTTAATTTCATTTAAAGTAAGCTGGTTTAAAATATGATTCTTATCTCCACTGCAGGATGGACTAAGTCTCTCTGTTAGAGTCACCCAGCAATGGGTATTAGGGGAACTTGGTTACATTTCTTTCTACGGAAACCTGAGCTCCATTAGCAAAATATAGATTTAAACAGATACGGACCCAGCATCTGGCCTTTTAGAAACAAGATAAAACTGTGAGGAGGGAATTAGAGAAGTTCCAAAGCCCACTTAAATCAATAGGGAGGCTTCATAACCTTCAGCAGGTTTTGGATCCTGCTCTGAGAGAACAGAAGAACTTGTTTACCATAAAGCAAAAATCATTGTCAGTTCACCAATGCCTTGATTTTGCTTTTTTTTTTTTTTTCCTTCTTCTTTCTGTAAAATCACTTATCTCTCTCTCTGACTGTAACTGGCTGTTTTAAAGAAAATGGACCACAAATGATGCCATGGTTGAGAGAAGTGGATATTGTCCCCCATGAGAGGGATGTGCCTAATGCTTAATGTAATGGTCCCACCCCAAATGCTGCTTGACTTTTGATTACACGGTGTGCTGCAAAACATCTAGAGTTGGTAACATAATGAAGCTAACTACTGAAAAAAAGCATCTGTTTTGAACATGTCTTTTCAAAGTAGAGATTTTTACATGCAGTCTTTTTGTTAGTCCAGTTTTGTGGGCTTTTCATTTCTCAAGCAAAAATGATTTATGTGTTCTCAAAAATACACTGATACTATTGGGGAGACTTTTTGTTAAAACAAGAAAAAGATCTGGAAAAGTATGGAGTGGAAAGAATGAGAAACACCTTTCTCAGTCAGCTCCAGACACATCTTTAAAAAGCTTTAATTTAATGAAGTGAGAACAGCTGATGTTGAACTGGTTGCTAAGGTGTCATGTAGCATATTGGCTTATATAAACTCTTTGTTTGTGGTGATTACAAAATAGCTTCTTATCTCTGTGGATGTGCAACTCCTGAAACATAGAGCTTGAGGGCACAGATACTAAATTAATGTTCGTTGAAGACTTCTTGTCAGTTTTACTAAGCTATACTCAACCGAAAGAAGTACCCAGGTCCTAGGTCACTGATCGATCATTGTATGCTGATGGCTTCAAGACATGACTGGACAGGGAGACAGATATTCTCATCTAGGCACCCTTTTCCATGAAAGGTTGAACCAGATGATCTTTTCTGATCCATTCCAGCTGGGGCTGTTCTGAGATTCATAGCAGCTCCCTAGGAAATGAAGAAAGCTATGAGAAACAGTCTCGATTTCTACTGAGATGTGGGTATCAATGGTGAGGGTTCCAGCAAGTGAAATCTACTGAGCAGTCTACATCTAGACCACACTTTACCATTCAAGTAGCCCCATTCTAAATGACAAAAAGTGTTTGTTTGGTTTTTTTTGTTTTGTTTGTTTGTTTGTTTTTTCTCTTACATTAATGAAGATACAGAAGAGCAGCTGCAGTGCTGCTTCAGCTCTTCTGGCTAGGTGACTATGGTGAAGGTGTCTGCCACCATTAAGGAACAGGCTTTACACACAGAATCACAGAATCACAGAATCACAGAATCGTCTGGGTTGGAAGAGACCTCCAAGATCATCTAGTCCGACCTCTGTCCTAACACCAACAAGTCCTCCACTAAACCATATCACTAAGGGCTACATCTAAACGTTTTTTAAAGACCTCCAGGGATGGTGACTCAACCACCTCCCTGGGCAGTCCATTCCAATGCCTAACAACCCTTTCAGTAAAGAAGTTCTTCCTAACATCCAACCTAAACCTCCCCTGGCACAACTTTAGCCCATTCCCCCTTGTCCTGTCACCAGGCACATGGGAGAATAGACCAACCCCCACCTCGCTACAGCCTCCTTTAAGGTACCTATAGAGAGCGATGAGGTCTCCCCTGAGCCTCCTCTTCTCCAGGCTAAACAACCCCAGCTCCCTCAGCCGCTCCTCGTAAGACTTGTTCTCCAGACCCCTCACCAGCTTCGTTGTCCTTCTCTGGACTCTCTCGAGCACCTCCATGTCCTTCTTGTAGCAAGGGGCCCAAAACTGAACACAGTACTCGAGGTGCGGCCTCACCAGAGCCGAGTACAGGGGGACAATCACCTCCCTAGACCTGCTGGCCACACTGCTTCTTATACAAGCCAGCATGCTGTTGGCCTTCTTGGCCACGTGAGCACACTGCTGGCTCATATTCAGCTGCCTATCAACCAGTATTCCCAGGTCCTTCTCTGCCAGGCAGCTTTCCAACCACTCTTCTCCCAGCCTGTAGCGCTGCTTGGGGTTGTTACGCCCCAGGTGCAGGACCCGGCACTTGGCCTTGTTGAACTTCATAAAGTTGACCTCAGCCCATCAGTCCAGCCTATCCAGATCCTCCTGCAGAGCCTTCCTTCCCTCGAGCAGATCGACACACACTCCTAACTTGGTGTCATCTGCAAACTTACTGAGGGCGCACTCGATCCCCTCATCCAGGTCATCGATAAAGATATTAAAGAGGACTGGCCCTAGTACTGAGCCCTGGGGGACTCCACTAGTGACCAGCCTCCAAATGGATTTGGCTCCATTCACCACAACTCTTTGGGCCCTGCCATCCAGCCAGTTTTTAACCCAATGAAGCGTACGCCAGTCCAAGCCCCGAGCAGCCAGTTTCTTGAGGAGAATGTTGTGGGAAACGGTGTCAAAAGCCTTACTGAAGTCAAGGTAGACCACATCCACAGCCTTCCCCTCATCCACCAAGCGCGTCACTTGGTCATAGAAGGAGATCAGGTTCGTCAAGCAGGACCTGCCTTTCATAAACCCATGCTGACTGGGCCTGATCGCCTGGTTGCCCTGCAAGTGCCGCGTGATGACATTCAAGATAATCTGCTCCATGAGCTTCCCTGGCACTGATGTCAAACTAACAGGCCTATAGTTCCCCGGGTCTACCCTCCGGCCCTTCTTGTAGATGGGCGTCACGTTTGCTAGCCGCCAGTCGACTGGGACCTCCCCTGATAGCCAGGACTGCCGATAAATGATGGAAAGCGGCTTGGCCTGCTCCTCCGCCAGTTCACTCAGTACCCTCGGGTGGATCCCATCTGGCCCCAAAAGACAGATTAAAGGACAGATTAAAAAACAGATTAAAGTTTACTTAAAATCAGTACCTCATGTCCCTCCACCAGGTGTGGAGCTACCACATTTCTATACAAAGGCAGACATCACTACATAGGAGAGCTGCACAGAGAGTGTGTCTGGGGGTAAGCAACCTTCTCATGGGCCTTAGGTACTCCTGGATTTCTTCTAAGCATTCTTGGGCAGGTGCTAACCTTGGTACAAAAACATCAGTGAGTGTTAACTCAGTTGAATGATCTTCTTTGCTTCCCTCTCTCTAAAAAAAAAGTGTCTATTTCCTTGTGAGTGTCTGGGTTGTTTTGCTTCTCTTCATCTGAAGGTCATTAGGCTGAAAAGCATCTATGTTGTCAGTGGGTTAGCAGTGCCAAAGAGGGAAGGAACTGCAACTTGTTTTTTGAAGCTTGTACTAATGGATGAAGTGAGGAGATTCCTGGAATAGCAGGAGGGGAAGAAGAATATAACACTAATAAATCAGTGAAATCTAGCTTTTCTTTGAGTGCTTATCTACTACATTCATGCTTCTTGTATGCAACAGGCACCAGCATACAGATACTGCTGCAACACAGATGTCTGTGCAGAACATCTCCAAGGACAGCTATGAGCAGGTAACCCATCTTTGCTATGGTGTTTTTTTCAAGCTGGTGCTATGTTGTCCTTTTATCAAACAAGGTGTCTGTAAACAGTGAGATTACAGCTTTTATAGCTGTGGTTAACAGGCCATCCTGTGCTCCTGAGAAATGCTGGTTAAAACTCAATTTGATGCAGTAGGTTTTAACGTAAGCTCCTATTAGTTATACTGAATTGTGTGCAGCAATCTTTTGATATTTCAGATTAATTGAGGAAGGGCTTGGTGTTAACTGGATGAATAATTGTTTTTCCAGACCACACAGTTAGAACTTTAATTTATTGGGGGTGATAAAATCATGTACCTTTTAAGGTGTCTTTACTTGCTACTCAGGGTGTTGGTGTCATCAAAGCTCTTCCTCGTCCATATTCCTTTGTTGTATCTTTTTTTTTCGGGATATGTCTTTACCTGAAAGAAACACTACTGAAGATACTCCTAAAAATATGTTATTCCTGGGTTTTGGTCTCATTTTTATTTGTGAAGTCTTAATTTAAAAACAAACCAAACAACAACAACAACAAAAACAAAGCCTAAAACTACCAGTGGTATTAAGCTATTTTCAAATGAGAGTATTAAAAGAGACGGTGACAAACATAAACTCTAAAGGACTGTGGCTGAATTGATATGCTATAGACTTATATGCTGTACCTAGTTTTGAAGATGATGATGGCTTTCCTTGCAGTCAGTTTTTATACCTTTTTTCGTGCATTTAGTAAACATGAATATAGACAGTGGGACACTTTCAACAGACTTTCATATTATTAGATCTAAATAGTAAGGAGCAGGGTAAAAAAGTGGAAAAATATGTTGGTGAATAAGGGATATAAAAGACTTCCTTGGCTCCCACCATGGTAAGCACTGCTATGGTGGATCAGACCTGAAGATCCACATAGACTCGTATGTAGCAGCTGTTCTTCTTCAGGCTGGCTGGACAAAGAGAGAGGGATCACTTTGCTGGTATGTTTTCCCAACTTTTAAACATCAATGATATAAGGACCAATGATTCTTTAGTATACATTGATGGATATATCCTCTGTGGACTTACCCAATTCTTCTCTGAATCTCTTTCCATACTCGTTGCTTTCACAGCCTTCTGTGGCAGTGTCCCAGAACGTATCTGTTTCTGTGGAAAAGTGATTCCCTTCCTTTGCTCGTAAGGTTATAGCTGGACAATTTCATTGGGAAACTCTTTTTATTATTATTATTTTCTTTTTTTTGAAAAAAATATTATTACCACTTAGTTTTTGCTATACTAGCCAGCATTTTTAGGTACAGTTATTCTTGAATTGTATTTAAATTTCCTCTTCACTGAAGAAAATTAATTTAATACATCTCCAATGAGTATTAAAAAAAATAGTTTTACCTGGTTTATATATGCTTAAAGTCCAACTGCAACTACATTCAGTCTGGTTTGTCCCCATTAACATTGCTATTTTTTTTTTAACATGGAATTCTCCTGTTTTCTTCTACCTTTACCTGTTTTTGAAACTTGTTTTTCTATAAATGTTTTTCATCCATGAAGAACAAGACAATTGTGTGGTGTCATTTGTCTTAGGACACTTTGTAATCATGAGATGTCCAACTCGATGAGGTTGAAGGTAAAATTATGGTAGAACATAGTGGCAAATAATCTGGTTCCCAATGCTCTGTGGGGGAAAAACTATTTTAAACTAGTGAAATTTAGTTCTTGCACTTACAAAAATGAAATATCCCAGCTACCTCTAGGTAAATTAATCTGCTTGTTTCTTACTTGTGCCCCAAAATAAATGATGTTTAATGAATGTGCGTTCTCAGTTTATTCTGTGGGGCAGCAATGCATGCAGTGGGTATATAGCAAGTTGTATGTCAAATGAGTTTTTGTGAGAGCTCATTTGGACCAGTTGTCACTATCATGCAGAAGCTCACATAACACTGTAGTGCTGGGTTTAATGGTGAAGAGTGAACAAACCTGCACCTCTCTGAAACTCCTTCACTAGCTTGGTACTGCAGGAGAGGCAGGGCCAGGAAACCTGTTACCCTCTCTATTCTCATGTGGCAACAGAACAGCAAGACACTGAGGAGACAAACCTTGTTCTCCTCTTCCACCATCCCCAGCACCATCCACTAAGTCAGCTGTGGTCTACTTGAGTTAGCCAAGAGCTGTGGAGACAGAAAACTAAACAAAACCTCCAAAGTAGTCCAAAATATAAATTAGTTTAATAGTATCTGGCACTGTTTTCAGGATCAATTCATTATTTTTTAATAAAGAATGGTGAAACTTTCATTAAGATCTATTTGTTAAAAGAAACAATAACTTTTAGGAAACGTTCTTTGTAAAGATTCATACACAGAGACCACCCACTACTTTTATGTCAATTCAAACTTACATAATTCTGAAAATCCATTCACAACCCAGATTTCATTTTGCAGATATCAGCGGGCTGGGTGGCAGGAAAGTTAGTCTGTTTAAATATAAGAAAATTTTCATCTTAAAACTTCTCCAGAATGAGATAGAAAATGTTATGGTACTACTTCTTGATTTTCTGTATGCAACTTCTTCATCTGAAAAGTTAAATATATGCTTTCCACTATTTTTTATGTAGCACATACATGAATTATTTATTATTCAGCATGATCTACTACAAAATCTAAAATGAAATTAAAATAACTTTTAATTATATGCACCTCAAAACTCTCTTGACCTCCTCGAAAGTGGTGTTCCTTGGTTAGCAGCTAGTTCAGTGCTGTGATTTGCTTGGCAATGCAAGATCACAGGTTAAACATCCAATGCTTTCTAGAAATAGCTTTTTATTGCTACATCACACTTGTATTTGGGACTGCCCAGTCTTCTCTTAACAACCCAAAACATCTGAGTAGTAGCTAAGACAGATTGAGGGGTGAGGGGGTAAAGTGAAAGAATTAGATGGGTGAAATAGTTGCATGCCTGGAATTTTTGCAAGCTGTCATATTGATAAAACTGAAACACATGCATCATCTGAGTTAGACTGGTTAATGATGAAATGATAGAATTTATTAGGTAATGGGAAGAAGCTCTTTTAAAAGGTGGAGAACATAATATGGAAGGTACCTGAAACTTGCTTGGGAAATTCTGCTTGGGAAATTCTGACGTGCCTATGACTGAGAGGGGTTGGAAAGGCTAGGATATTTCCAGCTTGTTAGAGAGAGAGAGAGGGAGTGCCCTGATAGTCTAGTTCAAGAAAAAACTAGATGGAGTTTTGTGTGTCCTGGACTCCTAATGAGGGTCTGCTTATGGCTGGCTAAAGATAATCCCATCTCATGCTGATTTAGTGTGAGAGACTGGGTGACGGGAACTCAGTATTCCACTTCTCAACCCTCCTGCCCTAGAGTTCAAGTACCCGCAGTGCTTCGAAGTTCTCTGACTCTTTTCCAACACATCACTCCCATTCTTCAAGCTCCATTCCCAAATCGCTTCTGTTTAGAGCTTTCCGTTCTTTCCCCCGGATCTACGACCTTTCATCACCATCTACCCAAAGTCTTCTCAATCATCCCAACTCCCTTTCCTTGCCTTGCCCATTTTGCACTGCAGCAACCTTTGAATAAAGTTGCTGTAGCAGTCTGCTTGGTGAACTCTCCTTGTCTCTTTCCTTCTCTCCCACAGTGATTATATCTGATGACTAGATTTTCAAGTATTCACTCCCAGCTGTCTACAATGGGATCTGTTATATGTTGAAATGTTCCCATAAACCTCATCCAAACAGGACCCTATTCTAATGAATGAAGGAAAATGGCATGAATCCTTTCCTGTAGACAAGAGATTGAGAGTTTGGGTGTGTGTACTTGTGAACATCTGGTAAAAAGAGATTTGGTGATGAAACTTTCCTTCATGTGGTCAAGCGTCAACAATATCACCTACTGTTTAGTCTAAACTTTTATTTCACCAAGTGGCATGCTTCTGCTTTCAGTGACCTTGTACCTCAGCCAGAGGCTATGCCTCACACTGCTGTTTGCTCTCTGAACAAGGAGGCTGAAATTCAAAATTGCAGTTTGGAGATTTTACCACCCTGATACTCTGTCCCTGTTGTTGTGCCCAAGCTTATTACTGTCATATCGTTATCGTTAAGTTGACAGACCACGCATTGAACATACAATCTATGACATACCTAGAACGCTAGTTTCATGAGACTTTTTTTCAATAGGCATTTGCAAATGGCCTGTAACTGCAGCCAAGACATCCTCCTCTTCTGTTTTGGTTGGTCTGCTCCTCATGTATACGATGCTGAAAAACATTTCTTCTGCAGTGATCTTCAGTGAGCCGTGTTTGATGCATGTGTTCTGATGCAGCCCTAATGTCAGGACCTAAACAGTTCTTCTCTCTTGTTTTGCTTGATGCATGAGGAAGAGGAAGGAAAAAACACCATGTCACCTATCCTCTGCTCTGTTTATTAGAGCTATTAAATTGAATTCTGATACATGGAGAATTGTTATTTTGTTTTGTTATTTTGTTTTGTTATTGTTTTGTAAGGAACAGAATGGGGACCACTGCCCAGAAATCTGCCAGTTTTCTTGTGCCTCTGCAACTGGGCTCTTCAGCCCCTTTCATCTCAGACCCTGCTTTAGTTGTAACACCTGCTCTGGAGCTACACTGAGAGCTGAGTCGATAAAGGTAGCGCTTTGCAGACCTGAGCACGCTGGAGTGCCTTAGCTTTTTGGATGGCCCTGCTTTTGCTGGCCCGGATCCAACACACCACTTAGACATCTGCTTAACTTTAAGCATGTGAGTATCCCCTTTGAAGTCCTATGTATATTGTTTTGGTGGACTGAGGTCAATGAGCTCAGTACCCTGCAGGATTGAGCTCCTGAATGTCAGATTTGATTAAATGCTCCCCCTTTCCCCCCTCCTCTCCTACCATGAAAGCCTGATCAGAGCTGAAACAGCCTCAGCACAAAATAAACAAACAAACAAACAAACAAATAAATAAATAAATAAATAAAGGCAGCTGGTGGGAAGTGACTCTGGCTCAGCTGTGCTAACTTGGTCTTAAATTGTTGCAGATCTAACCAGAAAAAAAGCAGAGCAAAAAATCCGATCAGAGATCTAGTTAAAAACTAAGCCATCTACACTTTTCTAAGGGAGCTTATCAATCAAGCTGCCTTGTCATCCTCAAATTCTTCTTTTTGTTGCTTCAGGGGTGCAACTGTTGATTTCATCTAAGTGGTGACTACTCCCTGTTAATTGTGCTCCTGTTCCTTCCTGTGACTTGGCTTCAAAATGTGCACTCTACAAGTGGAATGAACTGCGCACTCTCCCAGTCTGTTCCTTGTCAATTCACATCAGTTTAAGGTCAGGAAAGCTAACAGTGAACAAGGCACTGCAGCATTTGAACTCAACCTTGCTTTCTCAAGGAACAAACTGACAATTAGTACAGGGATCAGCATCAAAAAAGAGCAACCCAGCATGAAGCCTGTCTAATTAGTCATATGAACGGAGGGCTTCCCATCCACTTCCTCAACAACACATGCCTGTCAGATCTTATACAAAGAGACTTCTCTCCCTAACATAATACCGAAATTAGGTTGTGAACAGGTAGCCCTGTCTGAGGGGCTCGTTTAAGCAATGGGAGGCTGCAATGTTTAGTTTCATGTGTGTATCCACAGTTGCAGACTATTTATAAACACTTGCTTTGCAAGTGATTGCAGGACATTTATTCCCTTGCAAAACACATTCAAAAATGCCATTGATCTTGTTGCTAATCTTCTCGATTTAATAACGCTACTTGTTTAGATGGAAAAATGAGCAAAAGGGAAAATTAGAGTTGAAAGCTGAGTGACAGTCTCCTAATCCCAGAGAATTGTGCTGGTTGAGAGAATCCATGTGTCTGACATTTTTTAAAATTTTTTTTATGAACCAAAAAAATGTATTTTTCTCCTGCAGTCTGCAAGACAAAATACATTAAACATTGACTACTGATAATTTTGCCGTAGTATCTGGATAGTGGCTAACAGGTTCAGCTGAAGTTACTACCCTGGTGTATTCAGCCTGTGAATGTAAAAGACCAAAGCTCTTGAAGTCTAATGGCTTGTCCACACAGGAACAGAAAGAAAAAGCAAGATAAATGAATGAAAAGTATATGTTTTACTAGTTAAACTCAAACTGAATTAGGAGTTTGAGCCAAGAATTCAGATCATCTTTCAATGTGTTTTTGTTGAAGCTTTGTTTGCTGGAGTAGTAAACTTTAAACACGCACTGGAACTTTTCTGACATGAGCTGCAAAATATGTGCCATGAATGGAATTCAAATTTTTATTTTTTTCTCAAACATGAAGTATGTTTTAGGCTGGTATGAGTGTTTTTTGATTGTTTTTGTATTTGGTGTGCATGTGTTTGTTTTTCCTTGTGAGTTAAAAAGGAATAAACTGCCCATCTAGAGGAAAAACACCATCTGCCTAGGGTCTGCATGCATATAATAAGTAGAGGAATAAAATGCAGCAAACAAAAAACCACTTCCACTGCTGCAATAGTGTGTCTGCTGGCTCTTCATGATGGTGACATGTTGCAGGAAGTCCTGCAGCACTGGTTTCATTACAGATCCTAGCCTGGATTTATTGTTGTTGTAGCCAAAATGCAGTATGCCTTGGTTTCTCTGTCATAACTGTCCCATCAGATGAACTCTGTTCCTTCTGTAAGGGCTGCCAAACAGCCATCAGAAGAGCTTTGCTTCTGTGAGGTACCTCATACTGTTTGTTTCCAGGAGGAGACCCACAGCTGTCTCTTCAGATGTGGATTCCTGGCACAGCAGGATAATGCCTCTGCCGGCCTAAGCATCTGTGTTCAGGTAGCTCCTTTGGTTGTACGCTGAAAAGGAGCATAGATGTTTTCTGAGTGATGCAGCACTGGGCTGAGCCTTGGGAGAGGTGAGTACACTTCTTACCACAGCATTCGCCTTCTGGGAGACAAAGCTGGAACTGGGTTGTGTAGTTTTTCCTCTCCTATCTACCTACGACAATAATTTTCCTTATTTTCAAAGCACTTGAATTATACCACTGAAAAGTGGTACAAAAAGCCTTTTCATCGTTATTTATTGTTATCACAATTAGTGCAGAAGCATTGGCAACAGCAGCTAGAGCTAAGCCTGTGCTCGCAAGCAGCGATACTGCACCTAAGCAGAAACGCACAGGAAATGACTGTGTGATTGAGCTCTTGTTTCTTACATACCAGACAGGGGGAGGAAAAATGATTTCTCCAATATTCTGAGTGATATGGATGCAATACCACAAGCTTGGCAATGAAGCTGCGTCTCTCTAGTACTTAGATGAGCACTCTCTTCTTCGTTTATGCAGATTCTCCGTGTATTAATTAACTGAAATAAGATGGTGACTTTAGCAGCTTGCATTGTGATATACACTTGGTGGCACACTTTCTCTGAAGAGTGCTGTGGGATAAAGTGTCTGTTTTGCTAGTCCCTTTTTGCTGTCTTCCCTTGTCCTTGGCATGGTATGTTCTTACAGGCTACCAGCCTTGTCCTCTGGCTTTTGCAGCTTACCTGCATAGCATGGGGAAATGCTTTTTACAAACAAACAAAACATTTCCCTGTAGATCTTTCTCGAGGAAGAGACTTGGTAGCTACTTGAGATTTCAATGGCCAGCTATGTGGTCCAAACTCAGCTGAATTTCACTGTATTCTGGGGATGCTGGGAAACCCCAAGTCCTTCTTATGAACTCCTTGGGCCTCCCTTCCTATTCCTGCATGGCTGCTTTCTAGCAGGCATAGTATTATTCAAAATTTGTGTATACTCAACCAAACAGCCATCACCTTTTGCATCAGCTAGTCCCAGTGACATATATATTTCTGTTTTACGCAGACCCAGGGAAGAATCTAGTTGTATTTAAAAGGGGGGGTGGGGAGGGGAATATTTGTACAAGTGGTAGGAAGATATGTTATATGATTTTTTCCTCAGGCTAATATTCATGGCTCATGAGTGGTATTTACCCTGCTGCCCTTGTTACATGAATACTTACCTAATACTATTGCTCAACCATAAAGCTTACATTTGCTTCCAGCAGCGTTCAGTGGAGTGAGCTGGCTAATACCAGCATCATCTCTCTGGATCTGTATTAATGAGTCATTAAAACAAGAATTGTGCAAACATTGCCCCCAGATTTTTACTGTTGGCCCAATGCACTTTCTTGCCTTCCTGAGCTGGTTGAAGATGTCAGTTGAAATGTGGTCAGAGTATGTGCAGTACTAAATGTCTATTCAACCTGAAGCTCTAATCACCTCTTCTTGCATTTTCTATCAGCTAGTGCTTTAGCAATGCAATGGACTGCACAGGATTGGGCACAGGGCTACTACTGACACTGATGGACACCGTCTGCTAAAATCTACTGCCATTAGCGCACAAATGTAGAGAAATGGCTACAGAGCAAAATCTTTCAAGTAGTTAGCCATGGACAAGAACAGAAGCACAGGGAAAGAGAACAGTGGGACAGTAGTATGTTACACGTCAAAGATGTGTGTCATCTGATGATGAACTCATATCTGGTTCCCTGGTGCTTTTCCTACAGTTCTCCCAGCCCTGCAGGTAATACTTCAATTAACAGACTGGTTGTCCCAAGCCATATTTGCTTTTCTGCTTCTTCCCAACACGCCCCCCCCCCCCCCCCAGTGTATTACAGCATTTGCTGTTTCACAAAGCTCTGAGGACTTCTCTGAGGAGAAAAAGAAACAGCAGATTTGGTTCCCAAATGCTCTAAAACCTCCTATGAAAACAGAAAGCAAGCAAAGCCTCCCCATCACTCATATGGGAAGTTTTCAGATGATACAATAGTGTATTTTCAGCCTTTGCAGCTCTGGTTCAGGTCTGTTAGCCATTTCGTCAGTGTCCCTCTGAGGGAGCACTAGTGATGCTGCTGCTGCTGACTCACAAAAGGCTCCACTTCCTTGACACATAGCAGTGACTGCAAAGAAAGCCTTTCTCCATGTGAGCCATGCTGTAGCTCAGCCTGGTTCTCATTACGTTCCTCTCAGTACCGTTATACTTCTGCATAGATGCAATACCCACCCAACTGGGGTCACGTCTGATGCTAACAATCTGCTGACATATTAGATAAGTTATATGGGTTTCTTCATTGCTGCCAAGGGCAAAATATTCCCACATCTACAGTATTTCATTATCTTTTTTTTTTTTTTTTTTAACCAGATGCTGGTCAAGCTGCGAAAAGCAGGGAAAGTTCTTAGAGTATTGTGCTCTTACCTTATTAATGCTGTTTCTTTTCCTCCCCAGAAGCACAGAGTATGAAACAATGAGGAAAGAGCAGTCAGAATTTCTACACTTGGCCTGCCCAAAGGGTCTTTTGCTTTTTTGCTCCTTTCTACATTCACCTGACATGGATGCTGTAATTTGCTTTTGGTCTCTCTTTTATTTGGGGAGGTCTAGCCTAATGAGTCACCTGCAGGTTCATCATCTTCAGTACTGAACACATGGGCTGTTTGCAAGACATGGGCTGTTTGCAAGACATCTTAACGTCTCTCCCAGAGGTTTTGACCCTGAAGCACTATATTTGTTTATATAACACAAAACAGATATGCTTGGTATTGATATTACCATTAGGGAAATATGTTTATTGCCTGTTTTTTAAAACTGGTTTCCTAAGGAAACAAGGCTGAAACAATTCTGTCTGTCCCTCCTCTGGGGGGGGGGAGGGGGAGGGGAGGCGGGAAGAAAGGGTGATTCCAATTAAGTTTATAAATAAAGACAGGATGTTAACAAAATTAAATGTATACAGATTTTGTGAATGTAGGCAGCCTAATATAGGAGGTAGAGACTCTATGCCTTCCTTGATGGAAAAATTGCAGCACGACTTTGTTCTCTTTTGTATTAGTTAATCATCAATGTAGAGAACTCTCATCACAACATATAAACTGGTAAGTGACCAGCCTTCATAGATTCTGCTACTTAGGCAGTGTATCTCTTTTTGATGCCCCCTTCAGGACATGCTCTTGAGGAATTGTACCTAAATTTGAACATACTGCTTGTTTTGTTGTGTTATAGAGTAATGCCCTGGTCCTCAGTAAACCCAGCATGAGTTGGATGTGTTAGTGAGCTTGTTCCTTGAGCCCAGGAAGTGAGGCTAATTTCTCAACACAGAGAGTTTTGTGGACCTCGCATGGTCTTCTTTGCTTTAATTACAAGGGTTTATGCAGTTGTTTCATCCGTCATAATCTCCTGGTTTTTCTTTTTCATTTTTCTTCTAATAATAATAATAAAAAGGTAAATTCAGATTATACCAGAGGGGGTAGAATTAACTTTAATTGTGTTGCATGTGCTATAATCTCATATAATAGTTCATATGCATTATATATATACATATATATGTGATGGTTTAAAGCTCTTCCAGTCCCTGGCACTTGGATGACTACACAGGCCTGTTAGGAGGTTCACCATAACCCTTCAAACAGGACCACGCCTAGACATGTCTAAAGTTCTTTGGTATCCGTGTGGCACACTAATATAAAGTCTGTTGAACAGATAGTAAGTCTGTTTTCTGTCTTTCTTCTTAAGAAGGGAACCCAGCTTTTGTAAAATCTGGGTTCCATATGCAGAGCCAGCTATGAAGTCTTTCCTTTCACAGGAAAAGCCTGCATCAGTGTCCTCAAGTTTTATCGGTTCTGTTATGTCTCTTATGTCTCCTCCTCCCCCCGGCAGATTCAAAGTACCAGTGCTTCGTCATGGCTGCCTCCTCTTCACCAGACAATAATACAAAAGCTCCATGTCCCTGCTACCTGTTAACAAACAGAGGCTCAGGGATAAAAGTGACGGGTGAGTTGTGAGAACCGAGGTAAACAGACTAGGGAATGACCACAGCTTCTGGTGTCAGCCGTACGAGTCAATGGAGAAAATGTGACTGAGTTATGGACAGCTTATTAGTAGAGCCCACTTTGGCTGCAAAAGCATTTGTTGCAATCCTTCCCACTTGATTTATAGCTCTGAGGAGGGGTTATTTTAAGATACCAAGAACTCAGGCCAAGGAATATGGTTAACTGCTGAAATGACCCTGTCTTTGCTAGGTCATGTATGGCATGTTTCCTGCGGATGGCTGAGCTAAGTTCACCAGTAACTCGGGGTGTTAGCAAAGCTCCAGCTAAACAGCTGCTTGAGAAACTAACACGGTGACATGCCAGAGGCACAGCAGTGCAGGATGATCATTGCTTGTTAACTCCTCTGGGGACTGAAAATGGTGATGTTTCAGTCTTATCCCAAAGCTTGTGTGCTCTGAGAGGGACCTGGCTTTCCACAGCAGAAATTGTTTTGCTCTTATAAAATGAAAGAAAAATAAATGTAAAGAGGAAAGTGAGAACTAAAGTGGGTTACAGATGTCAAAGGCTGTAGGCTTCCAGTGATGGCTGTGAGATAGCACTCAGATGACTTAGCCAGTCATCTTGAATAAAATGAGGATTGTTTTGTTTAGAGAAATACAAGAAAAAGATGGCTTTTAAAAGGGCTAACCCTTCCCTTCTTTTGCTTCATGTATGACCTCTCTTCACTATCCCTGTAGCCCAAGTAGTTCTCAGTTATGCTTCAGAAGGACTTACAGTTTGTGTCTTTTTGATTCTCGATTTGCTGTCAAAGCTCTCTCATTCCCATGACAATTGGTTTTCCAGCATTCAGCATGGTGCAGCTTTAACAACACACAGTCTTGCCAACAGAATAAATAATAAAAATAAAAACAAAAGAAAGAGGCATACAGAAGAAATCCTGCCTGGCAGTGTCTGCTTCTCCAGCCCCCATCACTGGCATCTACTCTGTTATCAGTGGGACAGGTAAATTCCACCTGTAACTCCACCATCATCGGTATTGAAAGCACCAACCCACAACAGACACAAATTTGCTGGCAAAAGGGCACAGTCTACAGAAAAGAAAAACCAAGGCTACATGTTATTCAAAGCTGTATAAATTCAGCTGATAGTGCAGGAGAGCAGCAAAATACCGGTGACCATTGTGCTGTGCTTGTGACTGCAGTCTGTACCCATTCAGTCTTCCAGTGCTGAGGTCGCACATTAGAGACGAATCAGTCACTGTAGATTAGCACGTGTCATCCATTTTAGTGACAGCAGAACTAAGTAATACTCCCTTTCCTGCAGCAGTCAGTGGCTTCTCTAAAGACATTTCCAAATTCAATTGTTGTTTGGTTAATTCCTCTTCTCTTATATCATACTGCAAACTGGACAGCTGCCTCAGCTGGTGTCTGAATCTTCAATAGAGATGAGGTCAGAAAAACTATTTTTCAACATTTAGCAGAAATCTACTGGAACTGTCAATTTTAGAAAGCTGATGGCAAGCTGTTTGACAGATGCCAAGTGGTAAGAGCCCAAATATACTATTGGGAATGTTTATTTGTGGGCATAATCTACCCTGTCAAATTGAAGAAAAGGATGCCATGCAGGTTGGAAATATTAAGCGACAGATTTCATGTGGCCTTTCTTTTGCTGAGAACTTGAGTGCACGTTAAAAGTATAACTGCACTTCCCAGTCCTTAGAAACACATCAGTGCAAAAGGCTCGGTACCTTGTAAAATGAACTTAAGAAAGGGTTCAAATATTGGCTGCTTTGATAACAAAAATATTTAAAAAGCTCTCTTAAATCTGACCTAATTGAATACGATAGTGTCATCAGCTTTTAGGGAGCACCAACACCAGCTTTAAGAATAGACTCTATCTTCTTTGTGAAAGCTCAGACAGCCTACAAATCAAGCTGTCTTCTGAATGCCCTGTTTTATAAGCACCACTAATACCAGCTCTCTGTATGGCGCTTTTAATCAGCGGGCTCCAGAGCCCCTTATACAGCAGGCTGTTGGCATCGCGTGCATTTTTGGCAACAGGCAAAGCACGGGAGCCATTGCAAACCTGGGCTAGAGCTGAAGACTGCTAAATCCCACTCTTCTGTTCTGGTTACCATCTCACACTGATCGAGAGTGAACACAGCACTGCCAAAGAAGGATGGAAACATCACCTGAGGTATGAAACTGTTATGATGGCTGTAAAAGTTAACTGTGCTTAAACCACTTTGTTCTCCCAGCAAGTAGTTCAAGCCCTGGGACTTAGCGCCAAATCTCCTTGCTCTCAGTCTTTTGGTCTTAATTTTCTTTTCGTTATGAAGTGCCAGGTATGCCTTTTTTTTCTTTTTCTTTCTTTCTTTCTTTTTTTTTTTTTTTTATCTAGGATTAACCTTGTTTTTCCCTTTTTGATATGAAATACCTGTTTCAAAATACTCACTAAATTAAGCTCAGGCTTTCCCCCACTCTGTTATCTTCCTTTCAGTGCCAGCCTCGGTTTTACTCTCTGCTTAGTAAATCCTCATAATTTATTCTCGTAGGCTGAAGGGAATTTTCTTCTCAAGTCTCATTTATTCTGGGCCTTTTTAGGTTATCCATGCTAATCATGGTGAACAGTTTTTAGTATTTTGTGTACAATATAAACAGTGCTTTCCATAGGATCATTTACATCTAAGTGTTTCAAACCTGAGAGACCAGGGTTGTCTTAGAAAGTACATGCACCTATAGCATTCCTGGTTCTAGAAAGAAAAAAATATTAAGGCACTGTTTCTTGCACTGTGCTTTGGCAGCTGCCTTTAAAATTGAAAGATGTAAGACAAAGTTCTGTTCTCTATACTTGCTAAAGAACTTCTTTAAAAGAAAGAGGAATATGGACCTTTGTGTATAAGAAGAGGCTATGCCGTGGGCTTTTAAACAACACTCATTTCACAATTTGCTAGACCTTAGCTTTTGGTCACATCCTTAACTTGCTGAAAATTGACAACATAAAACACATTTTTTACTTGAAATATATTATTCCAATTTATTTAAAAAAAAAAAAAAGATTACCACTACTGGGAAATGTTTCAATTAATAAGAGATCTATTGCTTGATCATTTTTTATTTTTTTCTTATTTTGATTTCCACATGCAGCTGGCATTACAATGCATGGCTTTGGGCTGGTTTTCATTATTCTCTTCCTCAAAAAAATATCTCTTCAAGAGGAGAGGAAAAAAAAAATCATGTACCTAACGCTAAATTTAAGAGGATACTGTGGAGTCAAAGTAGGAATTCACTGGGCTAGGTTTAGAGCAGATTTTAGCAGTGGGTAGGGGTGAAATCGTACTCTGTGCTCTCTTGTCTGACAGGCAGGGAAGCTAATCAACAGAGTCAGGGCTGCTCTGGCTACTACTGAGCATCAGCTATGTTGTGGTGGGATTTGACTGTGTGGGTAATTATACAAGCACAGAAAAGCTTGGAGTCTGCATGGAGGCAGGTGTAGGTGAGCAGTGGGAGCTCAGTGACGTGGTTCTTGTCCCCTGATGGTTCCTTCTGCTCTGCAGTTCTCAAAAAGCTTCCCAGGTATCCTCCTAATGGTGGCCCAAAAGAGAACATCGGGCTGCTAATATAGTGCAATCCCTGTGCAACACTGTCATCAAAATATGTCTAAAACTGTGATTTTACTAATACCTGTGGTTTATAAGAAGTGGTCTCTCTTTTTTTTTTTTTCTTCCTGGAAGGGGGCTGTTTTCACACCTTTTTACTTCCTAGTGTTTTTTATCCCTAAAATATCCAATATGCATTCTCTTCTATATTCTATGGTTATATTTATTGGTTATTTACTTAGGATGTACAGCAAGCTATTATTCTATCCGTTGAATTACATTTGCTTCATTCGTGTTTTATATGAATGTAACACCAGTCAGGAACTTGTCAACTTTTGCAAATCTTTCTAGTATCTCAGAAAAAAAACACAACTCAACTTTGTATTCTGTAAGAAGGCTTGAGGCTAACACCTCCTTATTTACTCTTCTTTAGACATATTTTAAACTAACAAATTCAGGCACTAGAAAGCTATAAATATTCTTCCTTAGTAAAAAAAAAAAACACATTCATCTATATTATATATGAACCATCATAATCTCATGTCAGTCATAGCAAAATGTTGTGTTAGTTTCTGGGTCACCCAGAAGTCGGATTTTCATTGCCATGATTGTTCTTGCTAAAAGGTTTCATGTAGACCACAAATACAGTACTACAGTCAACAAGTTAAGCCCTAAAAACCTGCATAAAAATCCCTGGCAGGCTTGGTGAAGTTGAATTGAAGTAATGGTTCATACTCTTCTCTTATCCACACTAAAGGAATTGTTCACTTTAGCAGGGGCAGATTTTCACCTCTGATTGTCTGCAAGTTGATGGGGACCTACCTGTTTTTTAGGAATGTTTTATGGTACAAATTACAGGTTGATTGGTTTCCTTGCTTTGATATAAGTAATGGAACCAAGCTGGATTGTTCTCCAGACCTGTGCGGACAGGGCAGGAAGTGCTCAGCTTGTACACTTGTCTTCACACCAATGAAATGAAAACAGTTTTGGTGCCAAGCTTCCAGCAAAGCTTACGCTGAGAATTACACAAACTTGTGAATTGCTTTCCCCCAACATTATTTACGACCAAGTTATTTCAAATAAGCCCAGTTTCCCCCTAGAAGCTTAGCCATTGCCAGATAAATCAGCAGTGTGTTATGGGTACTGAAATATGTTTTTCAAGCCCTAATCCTAAATACTTTCAAAATCGCGGGCCTTAGCACTGTACGCTTAAAATATATATATATCATTTTAGTGCCAGAACACCCCAATCCTGTTCCCCATACTGCTAAAATAAGCAAAAACGATGCCTTTCACTGTGCTGTGGTGTGGGAATGCTTTTCCCTGTGTCCTTACAGTGTGGTAAGAAGCCAGAAATATCTGGCCATCCTGCCTGCTGTGCCTCATCGGCCTGGCACCGCAGCCCTATCTCTGTGCGTTGGGTTTTTGCGACCATCACAGCAGCACTTCAGACAGCAGAAGGCTTCTGGAGCCATTCCTTGGTGACAGCAGTGCTGCTCCCAGCCCGTGCAACGTGCTTCATCACAACATGCTTAATATGATCTGCGAGATTTGGAAATCACAACGCTTCTTCTCGCTTTCTGAGTTCACCAGGCCAAAAACGAAATCTTCTGTATTATCCAGTCATCTCCTTGTTTTCTCACTCTTTATTCTTTGGAAACCAATATTTTCTTTTACCTTTACCAGCACAAAATAAGCATGCCTCACTGGGCAAAAACTGAAAAGCTTATGCTAGTGAGGTTTTTTTGGAAAATGGCTGATAGTCTTTTTTTAATTCTTTCTACGGCCAGCCCTCAAAGCAAAACTCGTTGTCTTTGGGCGTATTCCTGCTGCTGTATATTCAGAGAGGGGAAATATGCAGAGGTCAGCAGTTTCAAAGGCACTCTCTAATTTTAGGTTCTTAGCTTTAGATATTTTGGGACAAAACTTTGGACACAACAAAAGAAGTGTCAAGGAGCTATAAATCTAGATGAAGTAAGTAGCACCCAAGACATCTCAAGCTAGAGACCCAAAATCAGAGACACTTCTATTTAGAAGAAAAGAAGAAGAGAAAAAAAGTTTGCCTTAACATTTGCCAGAAAATGTTTTTCTTAGTCCTTGAGGTTTTTATCCTTCCCCACGCTTCCCGCTATTCCTGTTTTCATATCGCCGTTACAGGCAACCCTGAAATTCTTCTACCAGTCCAAGGCCTGCAATAGTCAAGGGAAAAAAAATTACCAGTTCTCTTAATGTGCATGTGATCATCTTAAGATCGATTGCTGTGCAGTCTGATTTTTTTAAACCAAAAAAAGTAGGCTCCTTGAAACTTTATTTAGCTGAATTTGCTCTAAAGAATTCTAATTGGCAATATATTATTAACTTCTTGTAAATGTGCAGTTTTCACAAAAAAAAAAGTGTAAAAAAAAGACCTTTATATTCCAATTATATAGGAAGGTTATAAATATGCTGATTTATTAAATAATTCTGAAATTGAAAATTAAATATGAAATGTGAAAAAAAATAAGATAGCGGGAAAGAAAATGGAATGAAAAGTTTTGCAAAAAATCTGTTACCATAAGATATATGTGTGTGTTTGTGTATATGTATATATACATATATATATATATTATTTTTTCCAAGAGCTGGAGTACGATTTCCGAGCAGTCCTGGTGTGCAGTCACATTGCTCAGTAGCCAGAGGTTTGCTTCAAGCAGTGAAGGGTTGCGGGGCTGTTCTCCAGGTGCCTGCAGAAGCTCGGTTTCTGAAAGGCCCCAGGAGCTGGTCGGAGGAGAGGGAACCCTCGCAGCCTTCCAGGCTGCCGGGAGCTGCTTTTCCATCTCCTAGCAGAGAGTCGGCAACGAGCTCAGTCCTCTCTCTGGGACAGACAAACAGATGTACATACATCGGTCAGGATATGGTAGCTTCAGTGAAACTTCACGAGCTAGGAGAGATTTTCAGAAGCCCCAGCAAACAGCTTCCACATCACTGACGTACAGTTTAACGTCTTTAAGATGCACACTTAACCCAAAAGTCCTGTCTTCCAGTAAGATTTTGGCCCGAAGCGCTGGTTTCAGCTTACGGTGAACTCGGGCTGTGGCAGAAGGCGGGCTGCTTGCAGCACTGGGTGGAAAGCAGCTGAGGAAAGCATCGGCAGGCAAGTTCAAGTCTGGGGGGCTGCACGCCTGTGCCTCTAGCTGCATCTACCTGTGCACACGCATTTTGTATCCTGAATAATACTCCCATCCGCTAAGTAAGCGTTTTGAGATTGTGAAGAGCATCGTGAAACGCTTTTCGTGTAAAGACATTGAAAAGGCTTTTCGTGCACAGAAATCATGTGAGCATCCTTTTGCAAACCACCGAAATCCGCTCCCCTGCTGTGAAGTATCTGGGCTGGAAAGAGAAAACGTTGCACTCTGATTTCGTATTTTGTTATTTTTATGTTCAAGGCGCGTAAAGGAGCTTCTCCGAGCCTCTCCATCCCTCCACCGCCAGCCTTTGGGCTCAGCCCTGCGGCGGAGCTCAAGGCGGTGTCCAGCCGGCGGGGTACCCCTGCCGGGGTGGGAGGAACAATTTCCTCGGGTCCTCTCAGGCCGGGAAAACGGGTTTCAATCCGATTTTCCCCGCTTTCCCGGCGGCTGCGTGGTCCCGCAGCACCCGAGTCGGCTTCTGGGGGCTGTTCCAACCCGGACCCAAATCTGCCTTGCTTTCGTCTGCGTGGAAATGTCATGCTCTCAGCGAGGGCCAGGCTTATAGGGGAAGCCCACAGCAGGTTTTCAGGGGATGTGGAGCGGCAGGGGAAGGGCGTGAAAGTGTCACGGAGCCCGGCTCCCACGCGTGTGCCTGCGGTCGCAGCGTCGGTAAGCTTGCAGGGGAATCGGGTTTGCTTTATGGCTGCTGCTTGGGGTTTAGGGGCGTTTGGTGATCCCCCTGGCCGGGGGACCCCGTGTGTCTGTGTATACGCGTGTCCGTGTGCCGCTCCGCCCGGCCGGTCGCGCTCTCCGAGGACAAAGCCGTCTCCCCCTCCGGAGAGCAGCAGCCCGCAAAGTGTGAATAATTTTCAGCGAGGAGTTACACTAAGTGGGAAAGCTTTTAGCACATTATCCGCTGGCAATTGGACTATAATCTAATTGTGAGCCCTCGGGTCTTAATAGAGCCTTTCTCTTTCCGCCGGCGGATTTGCATCTGGGAGATACCTAATGGGCTTAAAATGCCTGGCATTTTGCTCCGGTAAGCCCCCTTCTCGGGGCGGGTGACATTGGGATGTTTTTGCCCTGAGATGGGATCGCGGTTACCTGGGCATCCGCGGCTTCTTTCGTTGGGGGCATGGCGAGAAGCGGCGCTGGCAAAGGGCTTGCTGCGGGGCCAGGGGGAGAAGAGCCGGGGCGAGTCCTGCGGGGGGAGCCCCGCATGCAGCACGCTCGGGGGGCGAAGGAGGAGGCAGAGGGTGAGCCGGGAGCTGCCAGTGCCGCTGAGCCGGGCGGTCCCGCAGAGATCGCGCTCTTGCGACGGTGGCCGAGGGAATAAACCGCGTTTTTTTACCCGGAACGAGCTGTTTGCATGGAAATGAAAAGGGAAAAAGAAAAAGAAAAAAAAAAAAGAAAAAAGAGGAAAAGAAAAAGAAAAAAGGGAAAAGGAAAAAGGAAACCCAAGCATCAATAAGCAGGAACTGCCTGAAGCGGTGCCGGGCGGGTGCGTGCGGATTTCTGCTCCCCGTGGCTCCTTCTCGCCGGGATTTTGGGAAGGGAGAAGGGAAAGGGCCGGGAGGAAGCGGTGCTAATCGTACCGACGGGCTGAGGTTGCCGCTTTTGCTTTCCAGGGATGAGGGAGACCTTTCGGGGGGGGGGGGGGGGGGCTCCCCAAAACCCGCCGGTGGAAGCAAGATCTCGCCCTGGTGAAAACCCCTCACTAGGCGGGCGCAGAGAGGTGTGCAGTGACCTCCCGCTGTTTTGGCGTTGCTTTGGGGCTTTTTTTGTTTTGTTTTGTTTGTTTGTTTGCTTTTCCAGAACAAACGCAAAGGAGGGGGAAAAAAGGAAAAAAAAAGTGCTTCCAAGAGACGGGACGCAACAGAGGGCGAGGGGCAGCGAAATGGCTCTGCCGTGCCAAGCTGCCAAACACCTGCATTTGCTGCGGAGAAAAGCAGCTTCCGCAATTAGGGCCAAGCAGCACCTCAATTAATGGGGTTCGCAGAGGGCTTGTACCTCGACCCCCTCGCGACCCCGGATCCCCGCGTGTCCCTGATCGTCCCTGGCCGGGAGGGGGGTGCCGGAGCCGAGCCCCTTGGGCTGCCCACGGGAGGGGGTCGGGGGTCGGGGGTATGTTCTGCACGTCCCGACCAGGCTCATTTCCCTATCGGAGGCGGAGCGAGGGCAAAAGCAAGAAAATTAAAGTTCTCGTGGGGCAGAGGGAAAGCTTGCCCGAGGAAAAATAGCCGCTTTCTCTCCCTCGTGGATGGCCCTCGTTTAAAATAAAACAAAACGAAGCCCCCCCGCGGGTTTTACTTGTAGGGTCCAAGCGGGGACCCGCCAGCCCCCCGGCCGGCCCTGTCCCAGGAGGGGGGGAAAGGCAGACTTCTGGCGTTTCTTTGTCGGGTGCTTGGCTGCGGGTTAGTGGGAGAACCCAAGGGCAATGGGGCATCGCCCCGGCGGGCTGATGCGCACCCTCCCGTGCCTTCCTCGGCAGCCCGGAGGGACGGGACCCCCGCGACCCCCGCCCGGGAGACGCCGGGCTGCTGGAGGGTGCCTTTCTTTTTTCTTTTTGGGGGGTTATTTTTTATGAAATGGGTACGGGTGCCCCGCTTGCTGCAGGATATCGCTACAGCCAGCTAATTTCTCCGGGAACCGGGCAGGCTTCTCGCTCCTTTCGGAGCGCTGAGTGCAGCTGCAATCCCGGGCTGAACCCGAGGAGCTGCTCCTCCGTGCTCCCAATTTAAGGACAGAATTTGGGGGAACCAGAGCCGCGGAGACCCGCCGTGCCCCAGTACCCCAAAACCCCTCAGGTCTGCTCCCTTTGGAGCTGGGGGAGCACTTTGGGGACAAATTCTCGCCTGCTCTTGGGTCGTTTTAGAGGGCAAACCTTTTCAGACCTCTTATTCGAAGCACTTTAGTTAAATTCCCCGGTTTTTTTTTTGTTTGTTTGTTTTTTTGGTTGTTGGGTTTCTGTCGTTATTTGCGGGTGGATGCTTACAGGACGCGTTTAAAGGAGCACCGGGCTGCGGTGCGGGAAAACCAAAGTCAAGTGCGGGGGCTGGCAGCGGGGAGCGGGGCTGGCTCCCCCCGGGGGGCCTGCCGCCCCCTGCCCACCCCACGGCGAGGCGGGCAGAGCCTAGCCTTCCCTTCCCTTCCCTTCCCTTCCCTTCCCTTCCCTTCCCTTCCCTTCCCTTCCCTTCCCTTCCCTTCCCTTCCCTTCCCTTCCCTTCCCTTCCCTTCCCTTCCCTTCCCTTCCCTTCCCCTCCCCTCCCTGCTCTTCTTCTTCTTCCTCCTCCTCCTCCTCCTCCTCCTCCTCCGCCCCCAGCTCCGCGGCCGCGGCCCTTGACGTGTCCCGGCGCCGATTGGCCGCCGCCCGATAGGATCTCGGCGGCCCCCGCGTTAAGGCGGGGGAGAGCGGGGCCGGGGGCGCACAGAGCCACTGCTGCTGCGACGAGGGGACACGAGGGGACACGAGGGGACCCGACGGAGCCACCCGGCCGGCCGCGGGCCATGGAGTACACGGCGCCCCCCAAGCCGCAGCTCTCCTCGCGGGCCAACGCCTTCTCCATCGCAGCCCTCATGGCGAGCGGCAGCCCCAAGGAGAAGGAGCCGGCCGAGAGCACCATCAAGCCGCTGGGTGAGCGAGCGGGGCCGGGAGCAGGTGGGGAGCAGGCTGCGGAGCCCCCCATCCTGCCTGTGGGAGCCCCCTCCCCGCGGCCGGCAGCCCGGACCCCCCTTCCCAAAGCTCCGGCAGCCCCGGGACGTTGTCCCAGCGCCCCCAGCCCTGCTGCCCCCTGCTGAAGCCCCCCTCCGCCCGAAAAGCGACCCACCGGCTCCGCGGGTTGTTCATCAGCCCCCGCAGCTCGTACACTAACCCCCCAAGGTAGCCGCGGTCCTCCTCGCTGCTACGAAACAGGGCTCTCCCACGTTTACTGCAAATAACTCACGCTTTTAAAAAGCCAGGTAGGAGGGACGCCGGCGCTGTGCCCGGCTGCACAAAACTTGCTGCTCGGTGTAGGCTCGGGGAGGCACTTTTAGGCTGTAACATCCTGGAGGATTTTTACGGTAACTCCTCGCGCTTTTCGGGTAAGCGATTCGGCTTCTATTCTGTTTTCCTATTTCTATTTTTTTCCTATTTTCTCTTTAAAAAAAGTTAGCATCTCCTCTCTCCTCCAATTTCTGCGGCTTGTGGTCCTTGCACGCATCCAAGAGTTCGCAGAAAACTACAAAAAAAAAAAAAAGGCACCAACTTTTCAGGGAGCCAATGCCCAAGCTCACTTTCGGGCTTGAAGGAAGTTAGGAAAAGCAAATCTCTACGTGCCCGCTCCCCCTCACCACCTCGCTCGATAGACTTCGCATATTCCGGGGATGCATTGCAAACTTTTTTCTTTCGTCTAGGCGACAGTGTAGGCCGGACATATTATAGTCTGCCTGTTTGACATATTTGCACGGTCTCGCGTTAAACGTGGCTACTTTTGCTCTTTTCTTTTCTCTCTCTCTCTCTTTTTTTTTGAAAACGCTCGTTTAGTTACTTTTTGAAATAAAAACCAAACTAAATTCCCGCGCTATTCAATTAGAAACCCAAGCGAAACCAGTGCCTGTATCTCGGCTACTATAAACTGGAGATTTGGGCAAAAATATTAAATTTTTGCGCGGCCGTCTGCGGAGCCGCCTCCCCCCAGCTCCCTGCAGTACTGCCCGGCTCCCCGCGGCGGGCTCTTCCCAGCTGGTTTCTGGGGGGTGGGTGGATGGATGGATGCGGGGCTGGGGGACATCTCCCCAAATCACCACCCCAGTTTTAATCAGGAGCGCGGCTGTGCGGGGTCGCAGGGGACCCAGCCGAGCCATAAACGGCTGGTGGGAAAGAGCTCCTTGTCGGCATCCCCCGCTGAACGCCCTCCCTCTCCATCTCTTCCCCCCCGACCCCCGCAGAGCAATTCGTTGAGAAATCCTCCTGCGCCCAGCCTCTGAGCGACCTGTCCAGCCTGGACCCCCACGGGGATTTCAGCAGCAGCCCTTCGTCCCTGTGCACCGAGCCCCTCATCCCCACCACACCCATCATCCCCAGCGAGGAGATGGCCAAAATCTCCTGCAGTCTGGAGACCAAGGAGCTGTGGGACAAGTTCCACGAGCTGGGCACCGAGATGATCATCACCAAGTCAGGGAGGTAAGGCTGGGCGAGCCCCCGGTCGGCTTTCCGAAAACGGCGTTGCAGGGGGGGAAAGCCGAGAAAAAGAAATTATTTTTTTTAAAATAGTAATAGTGCGGGGGCGGAGAGGGGCAGGAAAAAGAACGAAGCACCCCAAAGCCCGGTTTTGGTGGTGGATCAGGGGGGTGAAAGCGGTCGGCTCGACCCTGCGCCCGGCGTTTTGTGCGGTGCGGTGCGGTGCCGCCGACCCCTCGGCAGGGACCAACCGGCTCCTGGGCGAGCTGAGAGCAAACTGGGGGTTCCCGGCGCCCGGGCAGAGGTTTGGGTTTGCCCAGATTTTTCAGGAACGCAGCCCGGGGCGGGCAGCAGCAGCGCCGAGGAGAAAAACTCCGCTGTGCGGACACGGGAAATGCGCGGTGGAGGAGAAAGCCCTTCGGGTCTTTCCCCCTTTTCTCGTTTGCAAGAGATGTGCGAAAGATTCCCAGACAAATTTCTCGGCAGCTCAAACCGTTCGGTTTCTCCAGCAAGGCTTTTTGGGGCTGCGGCAGCCAAACGCCGTCTGGAGGAGCCGGGCGGCTTGTCGGGTTTTGTAAGCCCTGAAGTTCCTTGTTCCGAAAGTACTTTCTGAGGATTTTTCTAACTAGCCGGATCCGACAGTATTCGAAAAAAAAAAAAACCCACGAATAAGATCGGCAGTTTGAAGCTCGATTTTTAAAGCTGTTTAAAGTTGTTTAGCCTTAGTTCTGGTTTACGGCAAAACATTATGCTTTAAGAAATCTGAATTTCGTCAAAATTTAAGTGCCGAAGGGAAAGCTTTGTTTTGAAAATGCCTCTCAGAAATATTGTGAGCTGGCTAAAAGAAGGTGCATCTAAAATTAGTGAGAATATTAATTGAAAGATTTCTCTAGCCCTAGTATGTGTCTCATAAAAAAAATCAAAATCAGCTTTTCTTTGGTGCAACAGTTTTTTGAAGTCTTTGTGTGCTGATATCTAACAGGCAAAAATACATTTCTCCTTTCCTTTTCCACTTTCACCATTTTTCCTTTTGCTTCAAAGAAATCGTTTTGATTTCAAGCTGCTCTTTCTGTGTATATTACAGAGACTGAGGATGTGATTTCTGTCACGCTGAAGCAGAATCAATAGATGCTTTCATTTTTTCCAGGTGGTTTAAATAGAACTCTTATTTGTAGCAGTTTTTTGAAGCCCTCTTATCTCTGTTCTCCTTCCACGTATTTATTTTGTGATTTGCCTTTATTTCAGGAGAATGTTTCCCACGATCAGGGTTTCTTTCTCAGGAGTGGATCCTGAAGCCAAGTACATTGTGCTAATGGATATAGTTCCTGTGGACAATAAAAGATATAGATATGCCTACCACAGGTCTTCCTGGTTAGTGGCTGGAAAAGCTGACCCTCCACTCCCTGCAAGGTTTGTAGATTTTAAAGCTGGTCTTTCTTTTCTTCTCTTTACTTTTTTTTTTTTCTTTCAAGGAATACCTGCTATTATTCTTTCCATGCTGCTTGCAAACAGTGCTCTGAGAGCTTGAGTCTGTGTCCAACAAATTTGATTGCAAAACTCTGGTTAATTTCTGTGCTGCAGAGTCGGGCCTCATCTCTGCTTGAGGTTTGATTTATACTGAATATTCAAAGGCATACAGGATTTGGCTAAAGGCTCTTTTATGTACGTATGTATTTTTAAATGAAATTTGCCTCAAAAAAAAAAATAAAAAAAAGAAAACCAAACACACACACATTGATTTGTCTCTTGGTTCTGCCCTCCCTGATGCATTTTGACCTCATATAATTTAAAGCAACCCAAATCCAAGCAGAAATACTATGCTATAGTGCAGCACTGTTTATGCTTAAATTATATTATTTCTTGGAAAATGTATCCAATGTTTAGTAACCAATAATTTGATTCTTGCTTTTAGTCATCTCTTATACAACAGGCAAGGTATGGATCAGTTCTACAGCACAGAGGGTTTTTTTGTTGAGGAACCGTGAAATTTTCTGAGACCTTAGGGAGGGGAAAAGAAAAACCCCAACAACTAAGCTTGTTTTCTAGACAGAAACACCTTTTCTACACAGGAAGAAAATGCTGTAGAAAACTCATTTCCCAGATCATTCCCTTGCTGTCATTAATGACTGACTCCTTTCGGCGTAGGGAAGCGGAGGCTTGCAGCACCAGGCTGCACGGCAGGAGGGCACTTCAGCGCAGACCCCCACTTCATCACGCTCAGCACAGCACTTCAATACGTACTTAAGTCCCCAAGCCCAGTAAGACCGAAGCACATGTCTCACGGCTTTGCTGAGTCAGAGCTGGAGATATGGAAATAAAGTGGATGCCTCTCTGGCTTCTGGAGTGCGGAGAGCTCAGCACAGGCACACAGATCAGCTCCAGGTGGCTTAGCCCGGGGTTAAGATCTTGCTTATTACAGAGACAGAAATTAGAAGTAAGAGAAGGAATGGCAGCATGGTTTATTTTTATTTTTATGTGTGATTGCAGGAACCAAATCCTGCATGTTTCCTCAGAGAAACAGCTCTACTGAAATCTTGCTGACTGCTGATCTCTGGAAGGCGGCTCAGGGAAGTAAACAGAAAGTGCATGCATAGAAGCTGTTATTAAAGACAGCAACCTAGGAGTTATGTCGGCTTTGTTTTCGTGGCCAAAAACTTCGTCTTGCGATGTGGTTGACGTCTAAGGGCTTCATTTGAAGTATTATAATGGACACTGATCAAACCCCAAAGAGTATAGATGGATCCTGTTCTGGTGTGTTATAAATTACAGTCAAAATGAGTCAGCATCAAAAGAGAAAATAAGGGAAGGAGAGAAATAGTTTCGGGGCAGGGTCATCCCTTTAGTATTTGTCTGTTCAAGTGCTTTTTTGGGGTACGCTTAGTAAGGCTGCTGATCCACACACTGCCTGGCATAGAATAATTCAGTGGAGAAATATTTCCAAGAACGTAAGACAAGAGATTGATCCTTTGAAATAACTAGCAACTGCCCTACTAGCTGCTGTGGAGCTGGGGTCAAACCTTATTGGAATTGAATATTAATTATCACTGTGCTGTGGTAGCTCTGTAAGTTCCCTGTTGGGTCAGTGCCCCTCTGTGCAAATGTGTATCTCTGCTGTGTATCCCCTTTCATTTTCAGGATGCTTAGCCAAAAGACTATTGATCATGACACAGGCAGGGATTATTTTTTCTCTGTATGAATTACACTTACATAGGTGTATATGCACTTTCTGCCTCTTACATTATTTGGTAAGAAAAGGTTGTCAAGAGGTAGAGCGCACCAGTGTTTGCGATACTGGTGTTGCTTCTGGAGTGTTAATGCCTCTTTTGAGGTGGGAGGCCTTGATCCTCCTCAAGTATCTTGAAAGGGGTTTGGTCCTTCTCCAGCATCAGGAGCCCTTTGTGCGGTTATCGCTCACACTCTCTTCTCTGCATGCTTAGTGCCTGGCTGGTGGGACCGAGGTGCTTCCTCCCCACGCGCATCGCTGCCGGCATCCACATAGGCACAACGGCGTCTGTGGAATTATCCAGGAGTCACATTTTGCATGGGTGTAAGACTTTGCAGGATCAAACCCGTTAGCTGCTTTGCTCTTTCTATTATACAAATAACTTTCAACGCCAAGACAACTTTTCTCGAAATTAAAAAGTATTCTGTGATTCTGTTTGAAAGATTAGCCCTTTAGGGAACTCACTGCAAAAAGCAGTTTTATCCCTGTCTTCCTGCTGTCAACATTTCGGACAAGTTTATGTTGCAACGAACACTCAAATAAAAATACTTTTCAGAGAGTCTTTTGTAAATCTTCTAAAGTGCTATCTGGAAATAGAATTCCTATGTGATATTTTATGTTTGTTCTTCCAAATTACTAAGGCTGTAAGAAAAAAATGTCAGTTTAATAAGTTTCAGCATGTACCTTTATTCACTCTTCTTCCTTTTTTACCTCCTTTCTTTCACTCACAATTTTTTTTAATTTTTTTTCCTCCCCACTTTATTTGGCTACAGTAGCCTGCTTGTAATCATTTATTTAATGAAATGGCAGTGTTTGGATGCTTACAGAGCACTATAAGGAGGAAAGTTTTAAAAAGTATTACGTTTTGAAAATTATCTATTAAGGTAGTTAAAAGAAGTGTACTTAGCAGCTTTAGGACTTGTAGGACCAGGCCAGCTGTTAAACTAAACAGGAGGAGAGCGATGCAGCGTTCCAAAACTTGCAAGAGGGAAGCTGTACCCAAACCTGGGCTATATCATGAAACACGAAATAGCACGGACCAAATTCACATCCAAATATGGCTCCTAAAGCCTTTGTGGATTCGAGTGAGCAACCCTTTGCATCTGGCTGGCTGTAGGCAGCAGAGCTGGTGCTTGCTTCTGGGGTTGTTTCGTGTGTGGTACTGGAATGTGCATGTTTATTTCTCTGCTCCAGTCTCATCAGCTTCTTCTGCTTGGGAGGGCAATAGATTCAGTTTTGCACCCTTTTCTCCAGGGTGCTGGAGATCAAGCTGTAGGAGAAGTGCACAGGGAGTTGTACTTAGCCAGGTAGAATCACCCTTCACAGTGGGCAGGCAGCATATCAATACAGAAAGGCAAGGTCTATTAATACATTTATGTAACCAATATTCAGGTGCCAGTCTTTCAGTGACTTTCCTGTTAGCTTGCTGCCAGTATCCAGGCAATTTGTAATTTGAAAGCTGTGCCAAGCATTAACTGCATATGGTGTAAAACAATTGTGCTCAGTTTTAGACAAATGAAGATCTTTACTCACTCCCCAAGTGCATATTTGAAATAGTTTGGCTTTTTGGTCCCAATTAGCCAAACCTTGCTGAGCCTGACACTCTGTGATCACAGTAAACAGTATTAGCTATCCAGACATTCAAAATTAGGAGTCAGGCTCCAAAAAAAAAAATCACAAGGCTGGCTGAAAAGCTTCAGAGGCTGGAAGCAATACAGCTAGGATTGTTTTTTCTTTGCCTTCAGTAATTTGAGGCTTTAAAAATTCAAGTTTTTACAGTTTTCAACAGGAAGGCAAAGTTGATTTTCACGAAAGCTCTTAGGTTTTCAGATGCATCATAATTTTTCATGAGCCTTGCACTATAATTGAGGGAGTCAGTAGCAGTGAGGTTCCCTATATGTTAGGATCCCTGGCACAGCATCCCTCCTGTGGATGCAGCTGTACCAGCCAAGCTGTGCTTTGGATCAATAGAAGGAAAATGTCCTGCCCATCTGAAGTGAGCCATGCTGGTAAAACTTCCTTATCATTAGCAGGACTGTGGCTTGGGGATTCTGCTGGCAGAAACAACAAGCCCAGGATCAAATCTCTTTCCTCTTTGAGCAACGGAGCTGTGCTCCTGAGGGACTTTAGCTGGGCCGTGCCTCGATTAGGGACCAGTGTGGTCTATCAGAGAGTTACGCCTCATCTTCTAGCGGTTTTTCCATTCTTCTTTTGCCTAACCAAAATCATACTTCAATGAAAAAAAAACAAATAAATTCTCTCTCTAACCCAGCATCTCAGCACTGCCCCACTGCCTGATGGAAGAAATCTCTCAGTGTGGCCAAATACATCACCCGGAGAGAGGGAGCCAGGCTCTCAGCGGATGGTAATGCACACCAACAGAAGCAGAACGAGTCTAGTTTGCTCTAGCTGGAACTCTACTTCAGTGCTTAATTCACGATCTTGAAAGCACATTTGAGTTATATAATTTTCAGCAATATGTTATTCCTATAAAAACATTGTTCTTAAATAGCCCAGTACTTTGTAATTAGTCTAGTCATAGTGTATATATCATTCTATCTACATGTCTTCCAAGCTTCCTTTTCTTCTGCTTAATTTCCCAGGTTGTGGGTTGCTAATTACGGAGCTGCAATTAATTTTTTCATGTCAGACCACTGTGCTGGACTGCAGCCTTCCACCTCTTATAAACACACGTCACCACAGCCAACGTGTGATCGAGTGCAGGTTAAAATCATTATCACGGCTTAATGTTACATATAAAGAAAAATGCATTTTTATCTGCATTCCCCCATTATCTCTCTAATGACACCATGTTTTTTCTCTCGGAGCTGTAGTCATTGTTATTTTAAGTGCTTGTTAGTACAGCTGTGGGGAAGGACATGATCAATTTTTCATTTGGGAAAAGACACAACAGTGAATGTTAGTTAATGTATCCATTTTAGATAACTAGATAAAATAATAGCTATGGCTAGAGAGCAATCGAGCACTTGGACACAGAATTCTTCATTATGTTCCAGTGAATTAAACAAGTCAAGTCGTCTGCTTTACTGTCTTTCATTAATGGCCATATTTCAGGCGTTCATTCATTTGGGGAGACGGCATGTTTCTTGTTCGACTAACAGGCCTATATTATCCAGAGCTCTCAGGAAATCCACTGCTGTGAAACCATTGCACATCCCGAGAGCAAAATCTTATGGGCTTCGCCACCTTGTGTGGAGGTGGTGCCTGCCCTCCAGCCGTGGGGTGAAGTTTTGATGTGCCGGCCTTTTCCCTGTGTCCTTCAGGCTGTACGTGCACCCAGACTCACCGTTCACGGGCGAGCAATTGCTGAAGCAGATGGTGTCATTCGAAAAAGTGAAGCTCACGAACAACGAGCTGGATCAGCACGGCCACGTGAGTAGCACTCCTGGTGGGAAAGGGTCAAGAGAAATCACAATCTGCTGTCACATCCAGCGGGGAAAGGCTCAGGGTGGAGTCGAGCATCAAAGGGAGGGAGAGGAGGGAGGGGGGGTGAGCTTTGTGTTGTGCTTCTGCCTTCGCTTTGCTGTGACTAGGCAGCATGCTTTGCCACACACACTGGCTAGCAGGCTCGCATGCTTTTCCCTGTGTGCTTGGAAGCTCCTTCTCATTGCAGGCCACCTATTAGGGTTGGGCTCTTTGACTTCCAGACTCAACACAGAGTGGGCATGGAGTCAGCAGAAAAGTCTAATGGGACACCACAGCAAGGGCTATGGGACTATAAAAAACGTGCCTAAGCAGCCCTTGAAATAACAGAGGGATGTCAGAAAGTCAAAGTGCAACAGGGTGGGCTTGGGCCCCTGCAGGAAACTGGTCCCAGCTCTCGCTGGTACCAAGCTGGTGTCACAAGCCCCGGGGCTGGAGGCTGGTAAACGGGCTTGCAGGCTGAGGACGGGAGAGTTAAAAAGAAAGAGCGTAACTGCAGGGTCGGTAAATGAGGTGTCATGAAGGGAGGGCTCATTTTGAGCTCTGAAGTGTGGCGGGGGGGTAACTAACCTGTAAAGCAGAGTAATTATGATATATGCGGTGTCAGCAAGCCCCCCCATAGCGGGCTGCTTATTGCTTTTTCTGGCTGTTTGAGGCAGTGGCTGTTTGCCTAAGCTAGGTTCGGTGCAAAAGCTTCTCATCTGAGAGGGAATTTTTGCTCATTTCAGGACATAAAAATTGAACCATAGCCATTTTCATTTAAAATACCTCCTAGTAATAAACAGATAGTAAGAAAGAGAGAGAGAAAGAAAGAGAGAGAGAAAGAAAGAGAGAGAGAAAGAAAGAGAGAGAGAAAGAAAGAGAGAGAGAAAGAAAGAGAGAGAGAAAGAAAGAGAGAAAGAAAGAGAGAGAAAAAGAAAAAGAGAAAGAAAGAAAGGAAAGAAGGAAGGAAAAAGGAAGGAAAGAAAGAGAAAAAAGGAGAAAGAGAAAGCAAGCTCAAACTAGATGTCTATGTGCTATTCTTTTGTAAAGGTCTGTCTACGGATACATTTTTCTTGAATCCAGTTCCCACAACTGCTCCCTTCCTGACTAGCAAAGGCTGTCTTTTTTTTTTCCTCTCTCTTATTTCATAATCTGTAGAAGGGCAAAGCTGAAGATTTGTGGGCTCTATCACCGAGTGATGATAGAGCAGTATACGTGCGCATTTAAAAAGGAGCATTTTTCATCATAACAGGGGCCATGTGTGCCTCTAATAAAAGGCTCGCAGCACACTAGTTAGGAGCAGTGCAGTTCCCAGAAGCCCAGATGAACATAAAAAAGAAGTCGGTCTGAGAAGCTGTCGGGAACAGGGACATGTGACAGAGCGAGATGTGAGTGTTTCACATGCAGGCAGTGAGAGAATGCGGATGAGATGCGGGCCCCTTGGTTAACTTTCCAAGAAGTGGCGGAGGTGGAACACATTCTTTACATGGAGGCTTTGGATGGCTGAAGTCGATGGAAAGTTTTGCATGTTCAGTTAAGAATAAGCCCCGAAGGCTTGATGCTGTGTTGAGATTTGCGTGACAGATGTTACACCGTCGCAGAGCACTCCCTTTTAAGTGTTTTGTGGTGTTTTGTGTTCCAAATGAGAATGTCAGGTTTTATGTGCTGCCTTAGTGTAGCTGTGTAAATATCATCGCTGTGTGCTCTATAGAATGAAGGAGCAAATTCCTTCTCTGAAGCCTTTAAAGAGAGTTTGCTGCGGTATGGCCAGCAGGGCTTCTGAGCTCCTTCCAGAGAGAAGGGGGGAATGGAAATGCCTCCTGAAACTTCTCCCTTCTGTTTGAAAGAGCCCTTCGTTGCTGATGAGATCTTTTTAATGGACCTGCTAAAATGTTAATTATGTTTGATAAGGCATGTTGCTTCCTGAGGAAATTTTAATGACCTAAAAGCCAACTTTAAATACTAGTTATGGGTACAGAAGTTGGAACCAGCCTCATTCCAGTTTGTTCTAGTGGCTTGCTTTCTCCATCCTCCAGTAGACATTTTGGGTTGTTAAGGTAATTGTGGTGTTTTATTTGTAGAGTTCATTTCCTGAAAAGGAATCTGAAGAGAAGAGAGGCATTTGTTTGTTCTCCATTATTCTGAGACTTTCGGAGTTGGCAAGCATCTCTGCTCATGTATCTTCAGCAGCATGCATAACCCCATAGCTATGTACATTTTCTCCCCAGGCATCAGGCAGAAGTCTTATCTCTGTGCTCAGGACATACAGCTTGCTTCATGGAAACACTTGCAGATATCCTTTCCAGAGAAAGGAAATGGCTTCTGCCTCTGGAGTTTTGCAGATGAGCGAGTAATTCCTATTTTTCTGGTTGTGGTACACTTATGAGAGTGATATATTTCAGATTTCTGGTGATGTTTTACACAGGCTGCTTTTTCTAGGACTTTCAGTTGCACTCAGTTATGGTGGCATTATTTCTGGTTTATGGCGAGGTGAATCATGAGTGTATATAGTATCATAATTGCTCTTCTGGCATTTATGATAGCAAAACTCAAACAGATTAATGTCTGCAAAAGCAAACACAGAGGTGTGAACATGGCCAACTGTGAAAGCCAGGGTTTCAGAATAGCCACCAGCAGTTACACCCAGTTTTTTCTTAAAGATAGCCTGGCAGAAGTTGGGAACCTACATGCTTTCAAAAAGCAAACTTTGCCCGGTAACTCTGTTCCTCAGTGAATGTGGAAGCCGCATTCCCAGCACAGTTCCTGAATTCAAAGCCACCTCGGGGATTTCGCAGCTGGCATCCAGATTGCCTCTGGTGACCGTCAGTGGGAGCCAGCTGCCTACAAAGCCCGCCTGACCTTGCCGTGAGCCGGATCCTGTACCGACGGATCCCGGTCACCTCCCCTGCCTGGGGTTGTCAGCACGGAGGCAGATGGGAGGGCTGGGGGCCTGCGATCGCACTATATGGACAGTAAGCACATGCTGGGGGGCTGCCCTAAGTCTGTGCGCACCTGATGCTTCCCTATGGGAATGGCAGCATGAGCATCCCCAAGACAGCATCTGAGACTTTCTGATAGCTGCGTCTTGCTGGTGGGGGGCTGCTTGGATGGTGAGACCACCTTTGGGGGCTACTCTGAAAGGTACATCTGAGGCACCCAATTCCTGCAGGCTGTTTTGATGGTCCTGACACACAGAGATGCATTAAGGAGTATCTTTTTGCAGTATCCTGCTGAATTTAATGTCAGCGGGTGCTGTGGCATTGGCAGCGTGTGCAGGAGGCAGAAGGAGCACTGCATGCAGAGAGCCCAGTGAGAAGGAAACAAGGCCCTTAACCTTGGCCGTCGGTCTCCTGTGACCTACGGGCTGTATTTGACTATTTGGTACCTGACTGACTCCACCTGCCTCTGGTGGGAACATGTCGGGTAGAAGATAGTAGCAGAGGATGTTACCTGTGTCTGCTTTGGGTTTCAGAAACCTTTCATAAAGGATTACATGATGTTGTCTGAGAAATGGGGTTTCTTTATCACAGTTTGTGTTCACAGAGGAGTGAGAGGAAGGGGCACGTGTGGGAGCTGCTGTGTCACAGCCCGTTCCTCCTTCCGCTCGGCTGCTGCTCAGATGTCATGCCAGAGTGTGGATGTCGTGGCCACCAGCAGCCATGGGAAGCGCTGAGGTCTGTGGGCCAGCCCCTCAGTAATATCACCACCTTTCTAATATCTTTTCTAGCTGCTTAGAGCAGTCTGATGGCCTGGCTGGTAAGGCAAAATTTTACAGAGAGGCAGAAATGTGCCGGAGATATTAGCAGCAAGGTTGATGACCATAGTGTGTGCATATATACAATGGTGGAGTGACCTGAGAAAGGACCTGGGCTGTTAGAGGCTGACATACAACACTTTCGGGACAATGGGTGCTGCAATGACTTTCCCCTCACTGTGTGCAACCCCCAGAGTCACAGTACAAGTCCTAGCAATATTTGGTCCTGAAGGAAAAACAAAGGCGTGCAACCTTCCCTATTTACTGAGTTAGCATGAAATACTGCCCCACTTCTACTGTGTTTCAGCTGAACAGTAACGCTTCCCAAGGAATGCACATTAGTTATTCCAGATGTACAGAGCTGGCTGCAGTGTCGTTATGGCCCCTGTAAAGTAGAACCACCCACACCATTGCCAATTTAGTCTTGTGACTGTGATTATATGCAAAACAAGGACTGGTGCAAGCCGAGCTCTGTATTTAATTCTTATATTGTAATGCTGTGGTTAGAGGCAGCCAAAAAGGCCTCCATCCAGTGGTAATTGAAGCAAGTGGGAATCGCTGTTTGACGCCAGTGAACATTGGAATTGGTTAGTTGGTACGTTAGGTTTAGAGTTATTCTGGGGGCTTGTGAACAATAATTAATGAGAAAAAAATGGAAAAAACTTGGTCATTTGGGAGTTCTGTACCATTTTTTTCTCTTTTCTTTCATTTTTGGTAGTTTGCGGTGAAGAGCATCTATCAAGTCAGTTGCTTTAAATGTTCGCCACAATAAGAAGATTTGGGAAGTTCATTTTTGGTCAACCAGTTTATGCTGGTGGTGATGATATATGTATATATATTGTTATTGTTGTTCGGTTTTCTTTCTCTTTTTTTTTTTTGTTCACGTGCACAATTTGCAAATGTCGATTCCTGGTCATGCAGTTTCAAGAGTAAAATACTTACCCTTGCTGGTGACACCTGCAAACTGGTTCACATGCAAGCAGTAACATCAGGTAGGTAGCACCTCACCTGTAGGAATAGGTAGGTGCTCACCGGTAGCATAGGAGAGAAAGGAATCCGGCTCTTGGACTGGCTCTGGCTACAGCTTCATCCTCTGAAGTGAGGAGCTGCCTAGAAGATGTGGGGAGCTTGGTCATCACCAAAATCAGCCCCTGACCAGTTAGATTACAGATGTCTCCCCTGCAGTGTTAATTGTTTTTGTTATTTTTTAACCTGTTGTTTTATAGTCTTCAAGGGTACTGTTAATCTTCCTCTCAGAACGGTGCCTTGTAAATTTTTCTTGCAGATCATTTTAAACTCCATGCACAAGTACCAGCCAAGGGTCCACATCATTAAGAAGAAAGATCACACGGCTTCTTTGCTAAATCTGAAATCTGAAGAGTTCAGGACATTTATTTTTCCAGAGACAGTTTTTACAGCTGTCACTGCCTACCAGAATCAACTGGTGAGTACAGTTGTTAATTTCCAAAGATTTAACTAAATCCCATGCTGCTAAAAATTCCTTTTTTCCCCAGTCTCATCAAAGGAAGTTTCTGATATAACTTACCTTTCCACTCTAATGTGTGTAGTGGTTTTGCTCAACCTAATTCATTTTCAGGAGTAATTCTTATGTATATGAGTAGTTCTGCTAACTTCAAAGGGACATGAGGATTATTCATGTGAGTAAAGACGACATGAAAGAGGCTTTCATTTGTCTTCCCTTCTTTCTGTACAAGGCAGTTTACATATTATCATTTAGCCCTTTTCTAATTATAGTTCATTAAGGAACTGTTCTTATTTGCAGTGATCTTTTACGCCATGAGCTATGAGCTGAGTGATATTCTGGTTTGCACATGATGATTTCATGGGTTTGAGAAGTTGACTGATTAAGCTGTAAGGCTCAAATGTAAGGGAAATCACTCGGAGATACGCTTTTCAGACGCTGCTCAGATTACATCCAGATGTTTGAATTTCAATTTGCATGCCAGTGAATAATATATACAAAATGGAGGAGATCAAAACAATGGATTGCTAATGAGTAATTTTAGGAAGTATATAAACAATCAGAAAGCAGAGGCTTTGTTCAACAGTGGGTAGAGCTTTAATATTTAAGTCAGTAGAAATATGTTGTTGGCTTCAGCATGATTCAGAATATGTTTAAAGGGATTAATGTCTATTGCACTTCAGAACAGACAACCCTTTCTAATTCCTCTAAGTTAAGAAAAATGTAGCAAGCACTGTCCAAAGGTGTGGGCGGACACCATCACAGAGTTAAAGAACCTGCTGGTTTATTTAAAGAAGCCTGCATTTCTTATTATGAAGCAAAAACATTTAATTTCTAAATGCTACAAACAAAACAAAACCATGGCATAAGGGGCCAAATAAGCTGTGAATGTAGCAGTAATAGTGTTAAGCTGGTTCTTGCGACAGACACCACATCTAGTTTTAAGGCTTCAACATCAGGACTTCTTGACTGTAGACACAGGTTTGTATCTGAATGTTGCAGAAAATGCATTCAGCACATGGCAATCGCAAGAACAAAAACCTTGGACATTTGGTTAGTTTTTTTTCCATTTAATTTTCTGTAGAAACTAGAAGAACAGTAAGAGACACAAACCCAGCTAAACCTGACATTTATTTCTGTAGGATGGATTTATGTTTACTGATGATATTTGCATCAGAGATGCTTCCAAACTAAGCTTCCCAAAGTACATGCAATGAGTCCTGGAAAATTTCTCAATGGAACATCTCCGGAACCCCTAGAGGTTGATGCTGTCATTTTATTTATGACTAATGAAAATGGAGCCTTTTTTCATTTTTGCCATTTCTTTCAGAACTGTTTTAAGGAGGGGTTGATTACATTTCTGGAGGTTATTAGATAAAAGCTAAATACATTACACTTTCAACAAACTATCTCATAATTTAAGATTTAAAGGGCATGCATTTATTTAAACAGTCAAACCACTGCCACAGAGTTGAATTGTAGGTCAGATTTCATTTTAAAATGCTTTCTAGCAGATGTTCTCTGATTGTTTGTGAGACAGTCTCTCAGGAAAAATATGGCCATAAATGATTGTGAGTCTCATCTGGCTTTGGTGGATACAAAAATTTCTCTTGTGATGTCATACCAAATCTTTAATATTAGGAAAATGGAAGTTTGATTGGTGAAAATAAGCTCAAGAGATGAATAGAAATCCTTATGATTCTGCGGTACACTTGGCTCCGTGTGTTGGTGATCTAAGTCAATGGAACTAGTTAGAGCGTGCCTTTTTGCAAGGTAGTTTTCGAGTGCTGCCACAAAAATATTCCCCGTACGTGAGGCACTAACCCGCTGCTCTTCACGTCGCCACGAGTCCAGGGCACGGGCATCTCAGGAAGCAGAGGAGACCGTAGCTGGCTTGCTGAGCTGTTGCAGGATCCTGTGACAAGGGTAGCATTTAGGTCCTGTGGTGTTTGACCAGCCCACAGTAACAACTGATGAGCTGTAATGCCTCTTGCACAGTGCCTCAGAGCAAGAGCCACCGATATTTGAAATAACTTTGCTTGGTGACAGCATTTGATTGTCTGAGGATTTGAAAAATATCACTTTTCTTTCTGAGTCTGGTGAGCCAGCTGTTAAAAAAATAGGTTGTGGCCTCTGTGATACAGGCTTTTTTTTGAGGAAAGCCAGGCTGAAATCAGTGCTCAGAAGGCAATATTTTTCATGGGTTTCAGCTGAAGTTGGTGGTGTTCATATCCTTGCAGGACAGACCTTGTATTTTCCCTCTAACTCTTACTTACAGTTTAATTTTAATTACTGGTAGAAGCATGGTTGGTAAATCTGAATATTATTTTGAAGTCTCAAGTGATATTGACCAAACCTCATTTGGTTGGACAGCTAGAAAATTTTACAAGGGCAGGGATGTGTTTTCCTGCTCCCAAGAAGCAGAGTGGAAACCACCATCCCTTCTGGAGAAGTTTCACTGCAAAGCTCAGGGGAGTCCTGATGCCGTGGGGCAGAGGCTCCCCTGATCTGTGAGTTACTCTGGCAGTAAGAAAAGGCTTGTCATGGTTGTTGAGCAGCATTTGAAGATAGGAGGAGAGTTTTGGTTATAAGAGATCTGGTTTTCATGGATTGTGATGGTTTTAGTGGGGATACTCATTTAACCCAGGTTCTGTCAGTTTAAATCTGAGTTTTCCCCACTTTTTTCCCTCTCTTTCACTTCTTTGGCATTTATGGCATTATGGCATCTTGGTTTTCCAAGCAAAAAAACAGTTAACCAGCATCTGTGTGATGGCTAGTCAGTCTGGCTGAGAGCATTTGCATCACAATTTCAAGGAGGGGTAAAAAAAAAAAGTGTGGTGTACTGAAGCAGCATCCTCAAGTTTGCAGCAAGAACCCATGGTTTGAGCTTCTATTAGCTGATGTGCAGCTCCACTGGAGAGGCTCAGATGTTAGCAGGGTGCTGTGCTTTGCACCTGGAAAAGACTACCTGACTCATGCTGTTAAACTGTTTGGAAGTAATAATGTCTCACGTGAGTGGGTTCCTCCTGCTCTGGGTAAATTGAAGGTTGAGCCCACCCTGCTCTTCAGTCCATCCATTGCCATGTGTATACCACACACTGCTTTGCCTCCCCTGCTTTGCAGCATCTCAAGAGCAGCTCACACATGCAAGGAGCATGGATACAATTAGCAGAGAAATCAGGAGAATGGATAGGTTAACGCTTTGTACGCTGCTGTACCTTAACACTACATTCATGTTGTGTTGCTCTTTTCTGGGTTTCCAGATAACCAAGTTGAAAATTGACAGCAACCCTTTTGCCAAAGGATTCCGGGACTCTTCCAGACTCACTGATATCGAGAGGTAATGGGGACTTTCTGTTTACTTTCCATTCAGATAAGATAAATAGAAGAGAGTTTGTAGGAAAAGCATGCTTTCAACTCCTGAGAAGCTGTGTGTTTTAAAGTTATCTTGTTGCATATAGTAAGCCTCCTTTACCTCCTTTAAAAATACTTATAAACTTTATGAAGAAAGAGCTGTTTTGAATTTTGACATCTGTTCCAGTTGGGACCAATATATTCATCTTCCTGATGGGGCTTCTTGAAGGGGGAGAGGGTCAGTTTTACAACTTCAGAATGAAAAGCTTTTTTCTTATCGTGCCATGTAATCCTATTGAGGGCTGTGAATTGGGTCACCAGGAAACAAGGGCAGTGGTCCTGTGAAAAACATCTTTATAGCTCCCCGCTGCTCCACACAGTGGAAAAGAGAGAGAAGAGCTTCCCAAAATACACTTCAGCAGTCCCAGACACTGAAGTCAGCAATTATTGCCATCAGGACAAATCCCATAACTCCCACTCTGACGACAAAGATGCCATTTTTGTTTCTTTAAAATTGTACCGCAGGCTTCATCAGGGGAAAGCTTTATCGAAACTACAGAGTTTTGTGTGTACAGCCCATTATAAGCAACTGCTGCCATAGGGACAGAAGCATTAACCCACAGCTGAGTCGGAAATAAACTTCGATCTGTTGGTCGCCCTCCAGCATATCACATTTCTATGATATCGTGTCAAATGGTTTGGCAAATGAAGCAAATTAAGCAGCCAGTGTCCTTTACGCTGGAAGAGAACTTGATGGAGATGCATATAGCACATCCAATTTTTCCTATGGGTATATGATCATGAAAGAAAATTTGGAGAGGCCAAAACCCTCCAAGCTCCTATGCGGAGTTATATAGATGTAGCTGTGATTCATTTTTCATGGGTGCATATAGGGGACAAATTGAATATGACTTCATTGAGCATATATCTAGAAAAACCTCCTTACAGCACTGCAAAAGTATGTCAATACCAGAAAATCTATGGCTGGGAAATGGTGGTATATACTATACTCTACTAGTGACTGGATCATTAGTGATCTGTTAAGTAGCTGGGTGAAAGAGCGGTAATTTAGAGAAAGAAAGCTTGTGGACTACAATGCATTCTTGCAAAACTCTTAAAAACTGTTTCTTAGGTGAAGGTCTTAGTTGAAAATTGAGAAAACCAAAGTAGATTTAATTAAAATAGCATAGTTTGGTATCTGGTTAGAGCACTATGGTAGACAATGTCCAAAGCTCACGTTTGTATGCAGTAGATAGTCAAGAAAGGACCTTTAGAAAGAGCATAGACCTCGATTTTCACATTTCAGTTTCCTTGTTTAACAGACAGGCAACATCTAATGACACAGCTTTGAGAGAGTCTGAATAGATAAGCTGAGAGAAAAACTGAGTTACCTCTGTGCTGATGAACCGACTATCGTGGTGCTGGATACGAAGGGAATTTTTCCAGAGGACATCTTATTATAACAGAACATGGCACGAAGTCAGAAATGCTGAAGAGAAACCACAGTGCCCTTTTGTTTATTGATAAGAATAGAGCCTGAGACAGGCAGCCAAACCAGGCTTGAATGTTGCCATGAAAGATAAGGTATCCAAATGTGAAACCTACAATAAATACAAGAAAGAGGACGTGGGAAAGTGTTGAAGTCCCATCAAAACTCTGGATTTGAGAGTCCATGTTTGGATGAGGTCTTATTTTGACTTAAATGGGGACATTTAGCTCTTATTATGGGACAATGGTGTTTAAGAAACACAAACTGCTGCACAGTACATTAAGTAGTAAGGCAATAGAAATGTGACAAACAAAAGGGACTGATTGAGAATCTCCTTAGTTATCAGATATGGTCCAAGCATACCAAAGGTTTTATTAATTTCCAGCATTAAAATATTCAGGCACACAAATCATTTTCCAAGTGCCTGCTGGTTCCATAGCTTTCATCTTAGCATGAGCATAATTGCTTAAATCTGATGTGAAGCAAAAGAAATAGTAAAGTGAGGTTTGACAGTCTTAACATCTGCGGAGGTGTGCGTTACAAGATGTAGGGGCCACATTGACTAGTACGGTGTGACTTCACTTGGTCGAGTTGTAAGCTTAGTAAATTCAATAAGATGACTGATTAAAAAATATATTTGCTGGAGAAAAGACTATGCAGTGGAGTTGCATATTTGCCCAGCTCATGAAACATGAGTATTTATCTAGAAGCTGTGAATATATTCTCCATGCAGTGCTTCCTGAGCTGGCTTACAGCATGTGCATGCATAATCTGCAATGTTGTGTGGTGATCTTAATGGTCTCCTGTAAAGCATCCTGTGATGTTAGGGCCAAGAGAGCGCTCATTTATTGCAAGTTCCAGTTTTTCAGAATGACCTAAGTAGTGTGAAAGTGTACAGAGCTTTGTATTTCATTTCCAGGTATTTAAGCCTGCCTTTTCCTAAACAGCCTTTGGGGAGGGAAACAAATCAGATCAATTGATCTTTAGAGACCTAAAGAAATTAAATTAGTCTGGAGTCAGTTACTGCACTAAACCATCCGGTAATTGGATTGCTCCTTGTAACTGATTGAAAACAGCCCCTATCTGTAACAATATAGGGAGCTTTTCTTTATAGTAGATCTGAGAGAAAAACACATCTTTTTATGACATGATGACAGAAATTGTGCTTTTTTAACCTAATTGAATATGATTTTATAAATATGCGACTTTAACGATTTCAGGCTTCCCATTCTAGATTTACGATCCCTATGTAGGAAATTCAAGCGGCAAATGCCTTTAGGATTAAATTTGTTTGCATTATATGTGTTGGAGTTAAAATAATATATGTAAAGTTCGTCAAGTTTGTGAAATAGTAGAGGAGCTAAGCAAATGCAAAGCTATCAAAGTCCCTACATTTTCCTTTGTTCCTGTTTAAATACCTTACACCAGTTTGCTTGTACTCACAGCTATCTATGCAAAGCTTTTAACTGTTGCAAAAATCTTATGTGAGTCTGATATATATTGAATTTTCAGTAGGACATGAGATTCCTTCCACAATCAACTCCTCCCATACATTACTTGTGGTAATCTATTTATGGTAAGGGACAGGCTTTATCTATGGCTACTGTGATTTAGATAAGTGGCTGATTTTGATCTTTTTATGTGGTATTTACTTTTCTTCTATGTTACACATATATATAAAAGGCTCTTGTAGTGGTTGCGATTGAAAAACTGAACAGTTAGTAGCAATTATCAGATTGTGGAACCTGATGTACTGTGGTGTTGACTACAGGATGCCAAACACAGTAATGTGGACATGAGGAATCTTTTTTTTTTTTTTTTAATTAAAACTATATATTTTTTTAAATTAAAACTTTTTTTTTTTTTTTTTAACAAAAGACTAATGCAGGGTTTATAACAAGCAGTTCGCTCTGGGGATAAGTTTTAAGGGAATGTCTTTATGCTTCTGCTTAAGAAAAACTGCCAATCCCATAGAAGATGCAAAATCAGAACCCAATAATTATTATTATTTTTTTTAATCTAGAGCCAGAATTTATTTTCTGGGTTGTGGTAAAGAGTTAGCCTTTAAAAACAAGAAGGTAAATAAATAAAACCATAGCAGTTACATATGCAAACAATCCACAGAAAAAGGTTTAAAAGAGTGTGAGTCACTGGAACTACTGAACTGTAAAATAATGATCAAACGAGAATAGACGGAACATTATAATGGCCTGAAATTGCTTGTCTATTTGCTCCAGCATGTGATAGGCAAGTTCAGGGTGTGGACTCATGACTATTAAATCAACTAAGGGAGTATACCCATCTGCATAAGTCCGGTAACGCTTCTGGGAGGTAGATACTTACTTTGAGGGGCAATATCTTAGCTACTGGAAAAGTATGGCTGCACAACCAAGTGATTTTAAGGCAGAGAAAGGAAGGACTGAGGATTGGGAGAAGTAGGAGAACTGCATCCCAGCTAGATTTGTGTGGTAATCAGATTCTGAATTTTCCCCTGAGGAACTTCATTTCTGAAATGTGGAGATACATTGTACTGAGGCTGCAAGTGAAATAGAGCTAATGCCTGGATATGGGTACTGGTCTGCTGGAGGAGCAGTCAAAGCCATATGCTTAATGATGTACTGTGAGCAGCAGCCCTTGCTCCTATCCCTTCCCTGTTCACCCCACAGAGGCTGCCTTCCTCCCAACTCCCACTGCTTATTGCTGGTCCAGAACAACTTTTCTGGGTGTTGAATGTCCCCTACCAACAGCCAGAAATGCATACTCTCTGTGACCTACTCCCATCTCCATCATCAAGCAGGGCTTTCTCATAGTTCTCCAACAAGTCCAACTTGCCAGCTGATCTTTGTGTTTGGTTAGTTCTTGGTTTGTGAATGTCAGTGAGCAGCCACGGGTGATCATATCAGACATTTAGGTAGCAAGAAGTTAAGCCCTGAGTTTAAGGAGAGACATCGGGTACTCCAGTCCTTAAACTCCTGGTGTCTCATGCTGTTCCAGATGTGCTGAGGTTACATCAGCAGTTGTTGCTCCAGAGAGGTGGACGGCTGGTCTGTAGCTTCTGTATCAACTCTTCCCGACCCTTGCAGGAGGCTTGGATGGCTTAGGACATCTAGAAAGAACTACCTGCCTACATTTAGGTGTCTGAAATACATGAAACCTGAAACATTGCCTTCAAATCTGGTTCTTCCAAATGTGCTTCCCATTAACCAGACAGCTATTCCTCTTCCCCAGCAGAAAACCTTCTACGACAGCTAAAACCTCTTCAGTTCCCAAGATTTTAAGCACTCATACCCCAGCTTATTTTTACATTTGGGTCTGTTTTTTTATCTCTCTCTTCACTTGTGCAAAGCAGTATAAAATGTTTATTTTCTAGTGTTTTCCACTCACCTCATGTGGGTGCGGTGCATGCTAAGGGGACAGGATGATGTCAGACCAGGCCCACGGTTTCCACCACAGGGGAAATTTTCCAGGGACTTTACCCAGACTCCCATGCCACAGTGCTCCTCGGTCGTCATCTCGCATCCTCTGCCTGACAGTCACAAATAACTGGTGGCATTCACTGGGTGAAATGGATCTTTGTGGGACTGCTTATTTGGAGTTAAGTGTGCCACTATATTTTTTTGGTTGGGAAAATAAGATGCGGAGAAAGAGCTTTAATCACAGAACCACAGAATCACAGAATTGAAGGGGTTGGAAGGGACCTCGAAAGATCATCGGGTCCAACCCCCTGCCAAAGCAGGCTCCTTAGAGCAGGCTGCCCAGGTAGGCGTCCAGATGTACCTTGAATATCTCCAGAGAGGGAGACTCCACAACCTCCCTAGGCAGCCTATTCCAGTGCTCTGTCACCCTCACCGTGAAGAAGTTCTTTCGCATGTTGGTGCGGAACTTCCTGTGCTCTATCTTATGGCCATTGCCCCTTGTCCTATCCCCACAAACCACTGAGAAGAGGTTGGCCAAATCCCTCTGTCTCCCACACCTCAGGTATTTATACACATTGATAAGATCCCCTCTCAGTCTTCTCTTCTCCAGGCTGAACAGACCCAGGTCTCGCAGCCTTTCCTCATAGGGAAGATGCTCCAGGCCCTGTATCATCTTTGTGGCCGTCCGCTGGACTCTTTCCAGGAGTTCCCTGTCTTTTTTTGTATCAGGGAGCCCAGAACTGGACACAGTACTCCAGGTGAGGCCTGACCAGGGCAGAGTAGAGGGGGAGGATCACCTCCCTTGACCTGCTGGCCACGCTCCTTTTAATGCACTCCAGGATCCCATTGGCCCTCTTGGCCACGAGGGCACACTGCCGGCTCATGGTCAACCTGTCGTCCACCAGGACCCCCAGGTCCTTCTCCTCAGAGCTCCTCTCCAGCAGGTCGTCCCCCAGCCTGTACTGATACATCCAGTTGTTCCTTCCCAGGTGCAGGACTCTACACTTGCTCTTATTAAACCTCATTTGGTTTCTTCCTGCCCATCTCTCCAGCCAGTCCAGGTCTCACTGAATGGCGGCACAACCTTCTGGCGTGTCAGCCACTCCTCCCAGCTTTGTGTCATCGGCGAACTTGCTGAGGGCAGACACTATTCCCTCATCAAGGTCGTCGATGAAGATGTTGAACAAAACCGGACCCAGCACCGACCCCTGGGGAACGCCGCTAGTCACAGGTCTCCAGCCGGACTCTGCACCACTGATAACCACCCTCTGAGCTCGGCCAGTCAGCCAGTTCTCAACCCACCTAACTGTCCACTCCTCTATCCCACTCTTTCTCAGCTTTGCTATCAGGATGTCATGGGAGACAGTATCAAAAGCCTTGCTAAAGTCAAGGTAGATGACATCCACTGATCTGCCCCCATCTACCCAGCTGGTGATGTCATCATAGGAGGCAACGAGGTTGTATATTAATATACATTAAATATACATTTAATATGCATTAAAGTTAGTTCCTCCCTCTTTCTTTTTTTTCCTCATTCCCTGTATTAAGATAGCTGTTCTCCTTATTGCTAATTACATTTGAAAGAAGTGGAGTGGATATATTTAATAACATCATACTCCTGCTTCAGGCATCGCCCTTGTCGTGGCTTCAGTCAGGCTACGTCATCTCCATATTACAGCTCTTCCAAACTTGCCATTGGTAGCCAGATGTTTATTATGAGGGTGCTAGCAAACACCACTTTGGAGATGTACTCATCCTTTCTCCCTCAGTCACCTAAAGCTAGATGTTTCATAAATTAATTCTCATTTCACTTCTTTCTTAAGATTGTATGTATTCTTGGGATATTGCATTGATCCAATACTTGTCCAATAGTTTTGTAAAAGTGTTTGGTGGCTCTATTACATTTTGAACCAAATTAACCTTCAGCTCACATGAGCCAATGTAGTTTGATGGGCCCTGGTTCTTATGTGACTGGAATTGGTTCAGCTCTAACCTAAGCAGTGGAATGGTGCTACTTTGTTCTGGTGGAGGATTGGGTCTGTACCCTGTCAGAGATGAATTAGGTATTAGGTTCCTAGGGTCAGTCAGCAATATTAGTCACCAGTAGAATAACCAAATTAATCTGCATCTTTGTGTTTGTGCATGTGTAAAATAACAGCTATAAACTACAGAAACATGAAGGCTGAGCGATATCTGAAAGTGGTTCGGACAGTTTTTGTTTTTCGCTCTTGGTGTTATAGAAATGTATTTGTTCATCCTGCTGTTTTCCTTTTTTTTTTCTGTTTTGTTTATTTTTTTTTAGGACTTGTTTTTAGCACTTGCATTTTGGACAAATTAGTCATCTTTTCCCTTAAAAAAAAAATCTACTACAGTGCAACTTCCGACAAGTTTATTTTTGTGCCTTCTCAGCCCATTTATTCCATCTGTCTTCACCTCACCTCACTTCTGATGTCTTCTGTTATCTGGGCTTTCTTCCAAACATACTAACTGGCAGCTACAAAAAAAAGGAAACCTTTGAAATGCAGAACTAAAGAAGTCATTCAGGCTGCAAACTGATAATTCATACACTTTATATCCTGTTCTGTATTTTTCTTTGTGTTGAACTGAATAGCCAAGCAAAACATGGTTGTCAGTTTCTTTTATTTTGTTATTTTCCTTCTATTAATTTTTTAACATTGTTTTTCTTGTAAAGAAAAAGACAAAAACCATGACACCAGGAATAGGGAGCGGATTCTGAGGATATCCGTAATTTTTTGCTTACCTATCACTTGTATAGTAAGGGCAAATAGAGAAAATGCTAATGGGTTCCTTGACTGTGCCCTGAAATTTGTTGTCGTCCTTCCCCCCCCACCATAGCCATTCCTGAGACAGTGACTTCTGTAGAGAATTAGTTTGGAGTGCCTGGATCTTCTACCTGCTCTTTGTTACTTCTGCAAGTTGTCTTCAATGGTTGTTAAAACCCATCTCCTAGTGGAAGGGGTGCCTGAGCATTACATCAACTCCATCCTCTCCGGAGCCATGGTACAGATCTAAGATGGATGCTAATCAAGGCCTGGCTCCAACAAACTCATTCTGGATTAGCTTTTCTAAAGTTTTCTTCCAAAACCAAGTATGCTGCCTTAAGCCTCCTCATCCCAGAAGGAGAAAGTAGGCTTCCTGTCTCCTGGGTGCTCTCAGTGCCAAATTCAGGAAAATCCATAGCTTCAGGTGCACATAGGCATGTGTCAGCACCTTTTTTGATGGGGCATTGTGGGATGGTGAGCCCTCTTTGATAACAGCAGGGCTTGTGATCACATGCTTCAGTGTCAGGGTCATGGTGATCAGGGGGCGGCTGCGGATGCACAGCTGAACCAGAGTAATAGCAAAAGCAGAAGAAAAGTGGTATAAAGAAGCATCAGAGAGATGCCTGCTTACACCTACAAAGAAGCATTGTTCTTTCATCTTGATTAAAGACTTTGCTCAGTGTAATTTGGGATGATACTGTCTCCTGAGAGAACTTCTGTAAACTGGGGTTAACAGCAAGAGGAAGTGAGCATTCTCACACAGGGCCTTCTCCTCAGCTGCTTCCCAACTCTGTTTCCAGCAGTCTCCCAGTGAATATCCAATACCATGGTAAGATCTTGGGTTTAGTCTGTGAAGTGCTAGTGAATGATTTGTCAGCTATATCGGGATCTTCCTATCTACTTTTGATCCTCTGAGACTACTCTGTACATAGAGCACAGTGTTAACTGAACATGGCCAAAGACCCAGCGTGTAGCTGCAAGACATGAAGCATCTCTAGCTGGAAGATTAGCTTTGCTGGAAGAGACGAGAGCAAAATGTTCAGTCGACATTAAAACCTGCAGAATGGCAAGGGGCTGTCTATGCACCTCAAAATCTTACCAGCTGATAAATTCTCCCAGTCCTTCACTCAGGTTTCTGGTCCAAAACTTGATGGTTTATTTCTTGCACAAAGGAGAGAGACACTTTGTTCATAATAAGCCACTGCTTATTAAAGGGGCTGGGCTCAAGGTGTGCTTCTGTCAGAATGCAGATCATTGGGATCAGCCTAAGCTCCTTTTCCATATTACCTCTCCTCACATTTGTCCTGCCTCAGCATCTTCTCAGAGGGTGTGCTAGCCAATAAGAGCTTATTCTTTTCCTCTCCATTTGGCATATGGTTTCTTCTTTTCCTTGAACATTTCTAGCCCCTAGCTTGCTCTTCTCCAGCCTGTCATCTGCTACTATTATCCAGTTGTATATGTAACACAGCTTAATCATAGTAATATATTATGTGGGGGGGGGGGGTTTCTCCCCTCTGCATATTCACAGGGTAACCGAGTTGAAGAGCATTCTGAAAAACTGAAAATTGTTGGTAGGCCACACAAAAGGATGAGACAGAACAAAGACATCTTTCTAGTATCCAGCTGTTATCTTTTGGTCTCTTAAAAATGAAGTTCATTGCTAAGAGAAGAAATTATAGCATTCTAAGATACATTAAAAGATGAAAAATGTTAAGTGGCAAATATTAGATAATGAGTGATCACAAACGGAATAACAGAAGTAAAGAAGGAGAACATTGAGCAACTGAAAATAACTTTCTTCTTCAGGCAGATTAGTGTGGGTCAGATCTGAAAAACCTGAAAGGAAGCTCTTACAAAAAAACAAAACAAAACAAAACCCTCCACCAAATCCCATTTTTGTTCATACTCTTCATTTTTTTTTTTTGAGCAGAGTCAAAATGGCAAACATTGATTTATTGTTCAGTAACTTAAAAATTATTTCATAAATCCTTTGAACTATGCCGTGATATCTGAAGATGTTGCATAAAGAACTATAAAACCACAGGTTTAAATAAACGAGCCTTTCCATATTGCTATTAGTATAACAATAGTTTAGGATTTCTAAAAAAAAAAATAATAATATATTGGCCTATTCTACAGAGCACCATATTCTGGATATTCTAAGCAGTTCAAACTTTCATAAACAGAATTTCCGGGAAGATTTTGACATTTAAGTCTTTTTGTTCCAGGTTGACAAAAAATATGTAAGCAGCAATCCTTAGTCCAGATTGCCAGGTTTGTTTGTGCTTTTTGAACTAGATTTCACAGGCACTTAAGTTGTCTTGTTGAAGTTTTGCTTTCTCCTACATGTCTACTTGGGAGCAAGTCCAAAAGCACCTCTGTCTTCAAAGGCTGGAAGAGGTTCAGCGCCTCTTTCAAACCTATGTGGGAAACTCTATATGTTTCCATAGATTAGATGAGTTGCTGCCGCTTTCTTTTCTGGGTGGTGTTCTCTGAGCGTGAAATATTTGAGCAGGGTGCAGATGCCACCATCCCTTTCCTTTGAAACACAAAGAGAAGCAAGGTTATTCCTTGATGTGGTAGCTAGATTACTTGTCTGAGACAGGGAAGACCTGAGTGCAGATTTCAGCTCTTGTTTTGCTAGGTGGAAGAAAAAACACTTGGTGGGAGAGTTTGGATACCCTTCATGTGTGGAAAAAATGCACCACATCTTACTTTCCTTTGTTTCCTTTTGCATGCTTAGGTGGCTTTTTGCTCAGCCTTTTGTGTTTCATAGGTCTGTTTGGAGGTATTTTTGCAGCAGGTGTTGTATGAAAAAGGAGAGTGTCCACCTGAAGGCAGTGGAGTCCAAGTACCTATATCGTGGTGTGAACCTCAGCACTTTGCACCCATGATATGAATCACAGCCTCAACTTCCAAAATGAAAAATTAGTAGGTGTGCTGTGATTATAGCTTAAATCACCAGCGTAGTTAGGCTAGATAAGCATATAAAATTTTGAGCTTTAAATCCCAGCTGTACAAAAGGAACTGCTTTTGTGAAATGAGTTGCTTTCCCTGATCCAAGTTTTCTTGTTCAAACCATTCCCTCTGCCTAAAAAAAAAAAAAAAAAAGGCTTCTTGTGCCAATGAATGAGATTAATCTTCTAAAGCTTTTAGTAAACTACCTGCAACATTACAAATAAATAAATAAACCTACCACATAGTTCCCTGTTTTCAGACTTTGCAGATTCAGGGTTCACTAAGAAGTCATCTCTCTTTTTCCTTTAAAAGAAGACAACCATATAGAATAATAGAGTTCTCTGTCTAGCATACAGACCCATCTGGAAAGAATTTAGTCTGCAATAATTGTGGGCATTTGATTTAGCTTTAAATCCCTGTAGGCAATTGAAATGTAAATTTATTGGGGTGAATTTATCCCCAAATGCCTTTGGATCCAATGAGGTTAAGAGACGAACTTGGCCCATTGCACTATACAGCTAGAGCTTGCACTCTTTCTGTTGCATCAAGATATTATTATATGCAGTAATGTCTGTCATTATAAGCAGAACTTTACTAGAAATAAACTCAATACAGACAATACAATCTCACCTGAATTACAGTTATTTTTCAGTTCTTTCAGGATTAGTCTTCTCTGGTTCTGCATATGTTCATAGACTAGTATCTAAATCACTTAGGCAATATTGGTGTAATTCATTATTCAGTTATTCTGTACTCATCTGCGAAAGACTTTTCGGTTAAGTAAAATTCTTTGCATTTCAGTCTGACATTCTGCTGCTGAAAAAAAAGTTTCAAGAGGCATTCAGTGCATAATGTAAACAATGCCATCTGTCTTTTTCTTTGTAAAATCTTCTTCGAGATAGCCCTGATATGCCTACTGTTTTCAATCACTTAAAAGGCAGTAATTCAATTATATCATCCACTATGTAGGAACTGCCATTGCTTTCAGTCCACTTCCAATCCTGACACAAGTAAATCACTTTGATAAGATCCCTTTTTTATTTATTTATTTTTTTCTGAGGAGACTAGCATAAGTAATGATGCCTGTGATAGACCAAGGACAAAATGACTATAATGGGCTTTTTGTAGGAAATGAAAACATATGCCATTGTGATTTACCCTGTTACTTAGAAAATGTTTTCCTTGGAATTTTTGCAACAGCCATATGCTCATAGTGAAGGGCATTAATGAATGTGAACAACCAAAGGGTGAATTTGAACAAAACTTTCACCAAGCAGCAGTTTTAAATAGCTATCACTACCTAGATTTCTTAAATGGGAACAGAAGGTCAGAGCCTTTTTGGAAATCTGCCGAGGTCAGATTCATCTTTGGTATTATGCCACCTACTTACATGGAAACGCGACGGGAATGTGTAAGGTTGGATCTTCCTTACAAACTGCTATGGCTTATCAGGCAGATATGCCTTCCTTCTATTTAAAAATTATTTGGGTGACTTCAGTGCTTTGTGCCACTGGTGAGGCATGGGCCTGGCAGGCACTTCTACCCTCCCAGAATAGACGCTGCACGAGATCTGTAGTATCTGTTGACTTCCTGCTGCAAATTGGCCTGGGCCCTGACACAGAGAGAGTATGTTCAGAGGTGGGCTGTCTCTGGACACATCTTTCTCTTGCTTGTAATTTCAGGAAAATGGGAGAGTGCCAGATCAGATGGTCAAGTGTGCCATGAAAGCTTGCTTGGAAGGATCTGGACTAGTTCGAGAAGCATTTGGACAATGGTCTCAGACATATGGTCTGATTTTTGGGTGGTCCTGTGTGGAGACAGGAGCTAGGCTCGATGATCCTTGTGAGTCCCTTCCAACTCAAGATATTTTATGATTCTGTATGTGTCTCTGAACACGGACTGGTCACTGGCTTTATTGCTTGCATTTTCAAAACTGTAAGGAGTGTTGGTCTTGTATTTGCTGTCTGAGACCACATTCAGGAAATACAGTGAGACGTTTACTCTAATTCGTCTGCTGGAGAAGCAGCACCACACAGGTAAGAGGTGATCAGGGATATTAGAACAGGCCAAGTATGGCTTTTCCAGAAACAAGCTGTGTGGTAATCCTTTTGAAAAATTATTTTAGACAGTCTGTGTGAGAAAGCTGTGATCTGGGCAGGAAAAAAACAGCATGTTTGTATTTTTTAACCTAATGAATTATTTTTTCATTCTGAGGTCCAAATGTCCACTGCCAGTCATAGGGTGATGACGGGTTATTCTGTGAAACAGATAAGAGGCTGTTTAGGGTGTTATTGGTATAATATGCTGTTTCCTTTCACAGAGAAAGCGTGGAGAGCCTTATCCAAAAGCATTCCTATGCCCGATCCCCCATTCGAACCTATGGAGGAGAAGACGATCTGGGAGATGACAGTCAGGCAACACAAAGCAGAGGTAGGAAAAAGTGCTCATGAGGTAAACTGGGCTTGAGAAAAGGAGGATCACAGCCAGTATTGTGGTACTCCGGTGTCTGTCTCTGCCCTAAATTCCACAAAGAGGAATACTTGTTCCCTTATGGCTCCTCTGGACACCTGATATGCCAGTGGCACTGGAGCTGGGGGCTAGTTCAGGAGACAGCTCTAGAAATACATACGCAGACTTGGCCAGCAGAAGAAAACTATTGCTGTTTCCTCTTCAAGATGGCTGAAAAACATACAACTTAATTGCCATGGTGCTGAGTACAAGCTAAGAGTCCCCGTCCCTTGGTAGGACTTTAAAGCTGTGGCTCAGCACCACTGGTAACGTAGATGTGCCCTTTGCTGCCCCTACAGCCTTCTGCCAAGAGGACTTGGCTCTGATCACCTTCAGCCAGCCTGTGGTTAACCTGTTTTGCCTCTACAGGAAGAAGAGTCCATTGCCGCCAGGAAAATTGACGTTTAATTGTTTGTCTCATGATCTCTAAAATGTGCTTTTCCTGCTTGGGCACTTCACCTCAAATGCTTTAAGTTTGTCTACTTTAGCAGCCGCAGAAGTAGTAGCAATGCAGAGTTGTTCTTTGTGGGGTGACTTGCTGGACAAATTGCATCTGACATAATTTGCCACTGGAAATAGATCCATCTTGTGAGATTGCTGACTAGCATAAACTTGTGTTGCATTATACTTTGCATGGTGACTTTGTGACCTGCCTGATATGTGACAAACACTTGAGGTAAAGCAGTTCTATCTGCCACCCGGCTTGCAGTGCCCTTGTCTTGTCCTCTAACTTCATACAGTGCTGCTAAGATAAGAGCATTATTTCTGGTCATAAGCTCTTTGGACTTGTGCAGGGAAAACACACTTATTTTTAACTACGAGTTGCTCTTCAACAAAATGTGATTAGTTGGGTGTGTTCACACACATCTATTCTAAGAGTAGTTCCTCAGATTATGGAGTTTCTGGAGCAACTCCTTAGCTGGTACGATGCCATTCTTGCAAATACTTTTGGAGATTACCTTACTTTACATCAGCTTAGATCCTAGGTCAGTTATTGTTGAAGATGGCGTTAAATTTTCCTTTGCCAGAAGTGCTCAGAGCAAGGCACCTTCCCTGCAGGAATTGCATTTCTTCCTGGTATGATGTCCCTCTTTGGGAGTGGCAAAGCGAACAAAGGTGAGTACCAGTGTGAGAACTGGCAGTCAGAGCCTTTCTCTTCTGAAGAGAATTCTGAGGGAAGGTGTCATTGGAGGAAAGAATATTTCATTAAAATTTATTTTATGTATAATATATACAGGGTACACTTCTGCATTTACTTGCAACATGGCAAATAAGTGAGGAAGATGATGCAACATGACAAATAAGTGAGGAAGACAATGAGCTGTGGCAACTAGCTTTTTTCTAATCTGGGAGCCATATGCTAGCATAGGGTATGACTGTCCTGGGCAACCAGAGGAAAGCACAAAGTTGCACATTCTGTTCTTGGAGATGAGTAACTTGTACCGCCTTTACTCTCTGTTAGCTCTGGTGACCTTAAATAATGAAAAGTCCTCTGAGATATAAGGAGAGTTTCTTATTGAAACTGCTCAGACATTTTTATTTCTTCTGATGCATTTGAAAACAACCTGGCATGCAAAACCAAGGGGTGTCCTTCCAGGTATATAAGAATTGATAGCTAAATAAATACATGCTACTCGGTGGTGTGCGTAAGAAGCTTTCTGAGGCTTTGACTGCCCTGGAATTATTAGAACGCATTTCTTCGGTGCCAGCAATTGTGATATGTGAGACTTTTTGGAGTACTAGGTTGTAATTAGAGACCGTTGCAGTTGGAGGAGGAAAGGGTCTTTCTGGATGTTCCTCATGAGAAGTAATGGCATACTTTGTTCTGTGTAGAAAGAAGAAACTCTCACTGCTATTTATTTCTAATTACTTCAACACCCATACAGAGCATTCTCATCTCAACCAGTTTCAGCCATCTAAAGATAGAAGTGGCTAGCCTTCAACAGTATATTTATTGCAACATGTCTGTTTCCAAAGGAATTAACAGATAAGAAATAAATCAAAACTATACAGTGCATAATGTCTGGGTGCCTGTGTTCCAGCATCAACATACAAGATTCATGGTAGTCACGTGGAACAGAGCCAAATGTACAACTTCTAGTAAAATCTGGATTTGTAGCCAGCTTTCACGATAGTGCAGTAATGCTCAGATATTCCTTGCTTTGTAAAGGGTTTTGCTCTGCTCTGTTAGTATGGTGTTATCCTTGCAGTTTGGCTCTGGGTCCTAATTTCCCAGCAATTAGGATTTGGTTCAGTGGTAGGGTCAAGATTTCGTTCAAGTTAGTTCTACTGCTGAATTGTTACAAGTTCTGCCTCCTGCTACTGCACTAGTTGACTCATTTCATTAACCAGAGGAGGAATTAATCAAGAGTAGCTCTCTGATTTGAGAATCTCTCCTCTCCTCTCCTCTCCCCTCCCCTCCCCTCCCCTCCCCTGAGTGTATTTATAAGGTTTTGTTGTATCCCCCATCTCTAGAAACTAGACATCGGATGATAACCAGATGAATAGAAGAACTGCAGAAGTGAAGGGCAACCTCTCCATCAAATTATTTGAAAACGACCATCTATAGTTATCAAAACAAGTTATCCTTTGTTTTCCCCAAAAGTTTACTGTCAAAATAAAATAAATAAGTTATTACATATATTTTGTACATAATAAATTAGTTATATTTTAAAAATAAAATTTTTTCTTTTTTTTCAAATTCTGCTGTCTTCAGAGAAAAACGTTTTAAATAAAGACAGTTTATGAAAAGAGAATTTTTTTGAACTTTTCAGATGGAAAAAATGGCAATGAAACTACTTTTATTGGATCAAAAGTAGTTATTTACCTTTGGAGTGAGTTTAGCATATTTTTGTGTATTTCACTTAAAACCCAGCATCTCTTAATCTGATTTAGTATTGCCGTTGTTCCTTGTGGCACTATACACAGTTGGAAAAATAATAAGAATGTTTTGACATGTTAGAGCTTTTTGCAAAAAAGTCAGAGTGAAAAGATGCAGTGTTAACACACTTTCCTGGGATTAAAGAGAAAAAAAAATTAAAAAAAAATAAAAAGAAACCAAGCCGAAACCACCACCAGCAGAACAAAATCCAGAATCTTGTAGTGAAAATGACATTTTTCTATACTTTCACCAGACTGAAATTTTAGAAAAATTTAATTTGTTCTACTGAGAATCTGATATGGAGAGCTACAACCATGCCTTCACCACAGGGACGTAATGCAGTGTGATTCCACATAACCGTAGATGCTTCAGTGTTTAGTGCCAGCATTGCAAGGTTTTAAGTGTCTAATATGAAAAATGTCCGATGAAAACAAACTAATAGATTTTACTGTTCAAACTAATTACAACCAGCTTCTTATAATTTAAATTTTTCTAAGATGTAGGGTTGAGGGAGATCAACTGGCAAATAATAATATAAAGACAGATACAATAGAGAGAGAGAAGCATTTGGGAAGAATTTCCAATGACAACTTGTCATTAAAATCAGCCTTGCTGTAAAAGATTCTTTTCCTCCCCTTTTGCTATTTTACCAGCTTTGTGTGTTGCAGTGCAAACACGTCAGGCATTCTTTCTCTTTGTTTGCAGGATCAGCTTTTACAACATCTGATAACCTGTCCCTCAGTTCCTGGGTATCCTCCTCAACCAGTTTTCCTGGATTTCAGCATCCACAGTCATTGAGTGCCCTGGGTACCAGCACTGCATCCATAGCTACACCCATTCCTCATCCAATCCAAGGATCTCTGCCTCCATACAGCCGCTTGGGAATGCCTCTTACACCCTCTGCAATAGCGAGCTCCATGCAAGGTAGTGGCCCCACTTTCCCTTCCTTCCACATGCCTAGGTACCACCATTATTTTCAGCAGGGTCCTTATGCAGCTATCCAGGGACTGCGTCACTCCTCCGCAGTGATGACACCATTTGTATGACTAATGTAAGACAAGAGAAACACGAGATTTTAAATGTGCAAGCTTGGTATGAAAAAATACAAGTGACCTTCCTGAAAGGCCTGTGGCAGGAGAGTTCTGAATTCGTAACAAACCAGCTAAGAAAATGCATAATGGAGATTGATTCCTCCCTTGAGGGATCACAAGAAGAGAGCGTGCAGCTTGGAGCTGCTCACAGACCTATGTGTAACACAGTTGAAATGGATCCCAAAGTTCCCAGGATTTCTGGTCACATGCAGGTTGTTCCAAAGGTGCATTGTGCCTTGTGGAAGAATATGTTTATGCAGCAGTGTACAAATTAATTGTGTATAGGTCTTTTTCCATATGCTAGAAGGATTCTGAAAAAGGCAATACTCTCACTCATCTACATCTCTCTTTGTGACTAATGAGCGTCTAAACAGAAAAATGTGTCACTGTAATTTTGAGCATGTTTTGGGCTATCTCAACATACTTTTGCTGGGAATAGGACAAAGTGGAGAAGGCCACTGTCCTTTTTGAAAGTCTGTCTTATATTCACCAAGAGCAGTATTTCATAGTTGCTACTATAACCTCAAAGAGAAAATTATGAACAAGTTTTTTTTTCTTCTTTCTCTGTTAATTTCATAAAACAATTATCAATTCCAAAAAGAACTGTGTTACAGGACTGTAGCAGTAATGATGTATTCTGTCATTTGGTCTAAAAATAAGCTTGTCCTGTGTCCTAGGAGGAGCAATTTAGCTGTCTATTAAGGTATCATGAAGGAAAACGTTGATTTTTGAAAAATCTGTTACTTAAACTTAGAAACCCAACACATAAAATCTTTAAATCAAAGATTCTGTTTGCTGCTGTGCTTGCCACTAAAGATCTGTGTCCAGCTGCAAATGTGTACCATTAATTAACAGAATTTCAGGCTGGATCAGTCTATATATATTCTAGATCAACCTATAATCAATAATCGTCTTATAAGATGAATGGCATTGGAGTATCCTTCTACTTATTCTAATTTTCTTGCGTTTGGTCATGGCTGTTATTAGACAAGCTGTTTGGTCAGGTAAATGAGGATTGTATTGTCTGTTTTTTCATGTCCCAGTAGAATGGTGTGTTCTTGGGAATATTTCAGTGTCAAACTTTGCGTATATATTTTTTATTCACATTTTCCTTTTTTAGTTAGCAATTAGAGTTCTCATTCAAAGTACTGTTGACTTTTTGTAGCACATTGTGTCCAATACAACTGTAGAGTCATAGGAAAAATTGACCTCTCTGCAGAGAGCTAGCATGAGTCTTTTGCACTGTTGAAAAATGAACCAGTGTGCTGCTGGTTTTCTGCATGGCGGGAACTGGGATTTCACTGTAAATAAGAAGTCAACACAGAGTTTCTGTGTACAGTTGCATCCAAGTTATAGATGATCAGACATCTACTTGTTAAAAACAAACAAACAAACAAAAAAGAACTAGCAATCCAATCCCATATATCAAAGTTCTGTGCAGAGGTGGAACACAGATTGGAAAACAGTCTTTTTGGCACTGTTCTCCTCTGCTCTTGATCAGTGGGTGATGGCATCATATAGTGGAAAGTGGAGGGCAGTACAATGAGCCACCTACCTCCCCTCTCAGCAAAGTGCAAGGCAAGTCACGCTTTTTTTGTTGTTGTTGTTCCATTCCCTCATCTTATATGCCCAGTCACACCAAGCAATGACAACCTCACAGACTATTCCCAGTTACTATTGTAGGCCAGTGCATGCATCTCACAGATAAGGGCCATTTTTATGTATTTCCCAGTAGCTGAATTTAAAATCCCACAAACTGACCTTTACAATCACCTCAGTTATCTGCAGTATCATCCTAATTTCCCTCTACTCACTGATGGACATGCTGATAAAAAAATGACCTGGGGCAATTTGCAGCTTTCGTGCTCTGCATGTGAATGAAAACAAACTTCTGTTTACAGTATCTGTGTTCAGAGCTACCGGAAGGAGTTCCATAAAAGCATATAATGAGCAAAGCTCTGGTTTAGAATCAGACATGGACTAAATTTGTCTTGATATGTCAAAATATTAAATTTTGCTCCAGGCTATCAGGTTCATCTGAAAGGTGCACATTACAAGATTGTGCCTACTCACGACCTGAGTTAATATAAAAATACTCTTTGTCGGATAATTAGATGATACTAGAAAAATCTAGATGATGCTAGAAAAGACCCACAAGAAAATACCTCTTCGAGTACATATAAAATTCCACAATTGTGAGAATTCCAGGGGAGATTTGGAAGGAAATTTTAATACCTCTCCTTCAGTTGCTTGACTTCTGTAAGAAGTACGTGTAGTTGTACGCAGGTCCTATGATGATGTTCACTAAAGTCTGTGGGGAAGTTCTATTTCTTGTATCTGTTTCCTTCTGCAGCTCCATCAACTTATCTGGGGTTGCACGGAATATGATTAGGTTAAGAAGTCAAGCCAGTACCTTTAATGCTGATATCAGAAAGTGGTCAAGTAAGCAGGCAGCTTTCGCATGGCTCTGGAAACAAGTTTGGAACAGGTAGGCTGATTTAGGCAAGCTTTTCAAGTTACATAAAGCCTGCTCATACATTGACCTGCCCTTCCTTCATGAAGCAAAGGTGGAGAAAAAAAAAGTACAATCTTCAGCCCTTTCCCAGTCCCTGTTCTAAGAATACAAATATTAGGCATGCACAAATACCTCTGATAATGTTTCATAGAAAATTCTCCAGGCTCTTCCTGAAGGAATGAAACTGGATGTTGACAATGCCATTTACCAAAATATCAAGTGAAAGACAAGAGCTTTCCACTACAAGTAAAATGCAACACATATCTGAAAAATATGGCAGTAGACTCTCTCTATATAAAAACATAAGACCAATGCCTCCTCAAGATTCCCCGTGATGAGGTTCACTTTGAAGATGATCAAGAAAGGTTTCTGCAGAAACCTATCTGTCAAATCCACACCCTGATTTTTCCAGTCAGGTCAAGGCTCAAATCTCTCTCCACCTAATTTCTTCTCCCTGTCCCTTTCACCTTCCTGTGGACAAGGGACAGCATGAGAGTGATTCCGAGATAAAATTCCTGCTTCTCTGAAGTCAGTAGTAAATATCTTGACTGTAATGGAGACAGGATTTCATTCAACATTCTTACCTAAAAATAAAGTCAAACTGCCTGGACAGTAACTGTGACAGCAACAATATAGGAACTCTGCAGAAAAAGCTAAAAAAAAAAGAACAAGAATTTGTAATTAATTGGTTAGAGAGTGAAATTGCTTTGACTAAAAAAACAAAAACAAAAACAAAAAAACCAACTCTACTACTTTGACAATAACTCAAGTTTTTTATTTAAGGAGTTGCTGTACCGCTGTCACAATTATATCACTTTCAGGATAGAACATCTGTTGCTGGTAGATGGTCTAGGAATGCCAAATATAATCTAGAGTTTATTTTCCAATATAATTCACATTTTATATCCCCTGAGAAGTGCTCTTCACCTTTATGAGCTGTCTTGGCTGAGCAAACTGGTGCTGTTTTGTGGTTGCCTTTTTTTTTTTTTTTCTTATTTAAGAAGGGTGGAGAGAACATGCCTGAATATGCTTTTCAAAGAGAATGATAAGATTATGTTCCAAAGTGTTAAGAATACTTTTGGGTGTTTTCTGGATTACCCTTTTATCCACAGATAGTCAAGAGCCTCAGGTCTTTTATCCAACAAAAGCATCCCAAACACTAACAAGACTGATGTGGATGCATTTGTCTATTTTATTTATTTATTTTTTAATTCAAGTTTTGGAGCCCTGAGAGAAGCTAGACATTAAAAACAGTTTAAATTTGGCTGTTTGGTTTGCAGCATTGCTTTACATGTCCTGAGGAACACTCAAAGATTCAGTCTCACTGGTTTCAGTGGTACTCTTCCAGGTATAAGCTGATAAACACCAAGTGGATAAAGGTGCAGAGATTTGGATGGAAATGCTTCTTTGCAAGTTCCAACATAGTATGTTGTGTGATAGCTAACATCCTTATAGTGCAGTCTAAAAAATGCAACAGCAAATTTTTCACTAGAAGGCTTTATCAATGTGGGCTGTGTCACTGCATGAGCATATACACATATTAAGTTGTTGCAGCTTCCAACATCCAGGAAACGCTAACCAGCATTTGTAAATGAACCTCTTTTAAACTGAAACAGTCTGGGCTGGCACTTGTTTACACACTACATCCTCTTTATTTGTGTGTATGTTATAGAGAAATGGAAATATCAATGAGAATTATTGCAAAAATCTGGGGAGCTTTCCAAAACTGGAAGTTAACACAAATTGTGGTAATTTACCCCTAGATAAGGGGTAAAGCAAAGTGAGATCAGTGTAACACTTAGGGCTCATTATCTGGGAGGAAGTTTTGTCCTCAGAGCTTATGCTCATCATCTGCAGAGGGGTGATGTTCACTCACTGCAAGATTATTTTTTGTTTTGGTGAGATCTTATTCTCACTACTCCTTACAGAGTGATTTTGGCTGCAGAAGATGTGGTTTCTTTACTAACCACTTATGTGCTGACCAGAGGATTTATGTATTACTCTGTGATAAACTGTCCTTGAATATAGTCTCTACTTTATAAAATAACAACTACTTTTTCTTTATTTTATCTTTTTTAAAAGAAAACTAAGCAGTGATTTAAGTAAACGGAAGTAACTTTTTATGATAGATTAAGGACAAAAAATACAGTTTGCTGTATTTTACCATTAGCACATTTAAACATTTTTTTTTTGTACCTTGAGACACGTGAGGAAAGATTTGGTTTAAAAATGAGGAAGGTAAAAACTGGATGTAACCTCTTTAACAGAATGTACCACAGTTCTGCTGTTTGCTGTGTTGACTTTGTTGTTTATAATGCATTGTGTGAGCACATTCACCATGTACTGAAGTGTGTGTTTGTGTGTATGGGGTGGGGGTAGGGGGAAATCTTTTTATGGAAAAAGAAGTTATGAACATAAACTATGAAGCAACATCTAATGAAAAGTTTCTTTTTAAGTGCAATATATTTATTTCTGCTAGAAATATATCAACATTATGTAATATTTGAAGCATTAAATGTTATTTGTAAACAGCTTAAAATTATATATATATCACAAAAATTGTACAGAAGTGCAAATGTATGGATATTCAGTTTCTTTCATTAAAATATTGGGTGTTTTGATATATCATTCTTATTTAGCCAAATCTTGCTGCCTCTGTTGTTTTTCCTCTAACCAAGTCCCTGAGTGCACTGGAACCAACGGTGGATTTTTCTGTGAGCACACAGAATTTGGAAGGGCTGATCACATGCAAAAGGCAGTCTGAATCTTGAATCCAAGATACAGAGTGATAATTCTACAGTAGTTAAATGTCAGTGTAGTTTGCACATCATTACAAATACGATTTTTCAAAATGCTCCATTATCATATTCAGAAATATTGGTGGTTTTGGCCACTGGAGCAGAACTAAAGTGGCTGAAATGTGGGGTTCCCAGGATCCCCAAGATAATAAAAAGAGATCTAGGAAACAGTCTGAGAAGGAATTGGAAAGGAATCAGGTCTGTTTAGGATGGAGATGTGGAGATTATGGGAAGATGCAAGAAGGTTTTCAAATGTGAGAAGAATGTAACAAGGAAGCAAGGAACAAATTATTCTCCCTATCTACTGCAGGCTTTTAATAGGCTTTTATTTAATAGGATGTTATTTCTATTTAAATAACATATATTAAAGCATGGGAGAGTAACCTGAGACATCTAAGGTATTCAAAGAAGAGGGATAGTGAAGCAGGGGACCAGATTGCCTACAGAAGATAAGGAGCAATGTCTGTCACTGGAAGTCTTTAAGAACTGGTTGAACATGTGTTACTTGAGAATGATGTGACTAGAGCCAGTCTTGCCTTGGGACAACCAAAGTCTCTTGAAGTGCTTTGAAGCGTTCTGTGAGAGCCGTGTCTTAAAGCATCTTCTAACAAAATCCTAGTGTTGCTCCAAAGGTTTCCATTACACACCTGTAGTTGAGTTTTTTCCTCAAATTGAGATCAGCTGAAGGGTCTTTATGCAGCTAGTTCACAAGTGTTGCTGGCTTACAGGGAAACCTGATGTGATAGAAGAGCTGCAAAGTCATAACAAACAGCTGTAGCACTGCCTTAGTTCAGTTTCTGTCTAAATGTAAAGAAGGAGAGAACAGCCTGAGGTAAGTCAGATACACTTTAAGTGTGCTGAATTGCAATCATGCATTAATGTAACCATTTTCCATTCGGAATATTTGCAGATGAGGACAGCTCATTGAGTTGGTAATTGTGTATGTTGTCTTTTGTACCTGTATTATATTTTGAATGTCATCTTGGTAGCAAAAACATCTATTCTCGCATGGATTTTCAGCACTGTAAAAGTCTTTTGCTTAACCTCAGGCTTGGGGGCTTTCCTGATTACATGTAGAACTAAACACGTGTGCTGGCACTTTTTCTGCATCAGAAATATTGGCTGTGTGCTGCTTCAAGATGTAGTTATACCAGAAGTCTTGCTGAAATCAGTTAGCTTGCTTGTTTAAAGTTAAATCAATGCTTAAGTATTTCACTGGCTTTTCAGTTGAACACTCTGTGCTTTGTAGAATCAAGACTTCTGGGAACAAGTTGTCCATGTGACAAACACCTTTATAGTTGGATCCTTTTTTTTTTTTTTTACTATTGGCAAAAAGAAAACCAGGGGATTAAATAAAGCAAAGATCCTGAACTTCCTCCTAGCAGGGTTACTCTGAAGAGGCTGATGAGTAGTCATGATGGCGTAGGCTGCCTTGTGTTTCATATTTAGAAAACAGATTTATATCCAAATCATCTTACTTGGAGACAAGCAGCACAGAAGAAAAATATATATTTGGATGGTGATATATTCTAAATTTCCTGTTTAGAAGCACAATGAATGCACTGATTTAATGTTATGTTAGAATTATGGAGCAATAAATGATATTTTGAATTGTGAGTAAAAAGCATTTCAAATGCACATCAAATTATTTAGATTATGCCACGTCAGTTCAATATATAGATAATTACTGATTATTGTTATTTATAACAATATACTTAACTAAATATATAACAATAGATATATATATCTAACAATAATCAATAATTCTAAGAATAAAGAGTTGTCAGTCATCTAATGCCTAAGATTCTTATTAAAGCTAGTCATTAATATCAGTGTTGGTCAGTGAGGCTCTAGGGACCTTTGGGGAAACTACAGAAACTGGTTCTTGTTCTCCATAATAATTACTAGAAGGACTAATACCATGTGGGGATACTTGCCAGACAGATTTTTTGAAGAGTGAGATGATAACCTCACCCAATGCAGACAGTACTAGATAATTCACTGCTGCAACATTTTTAGTTTTGTAAATATAAAATACAACCCTACAAACAGACCTAGAAAAATGTGCTGGTTTTTATTTTTTAGGCCTTCTGGGTTGAAAAACAGGCTTAACTATAGAGACTAGAGTAAGTTATTTGGTCATTGCCTGTTGTTGAATTAAAAATCAAAAGTATGCTGAATCATTTTGATCTACTAATTGACTTCAAATTGTTTTTATTCTCATTGCAAAGCCTACCAGGAATATGTGTAGTCATTTTTGAGAGGTTTCTGTGTCCTAATGAATCCCCTTGTTTTGAGACAACGTTTTTGGAGACTTGATGAGTATCTGCTTCAAAGTTCTGTGCTCTCCTGTGTTTGGAGAAGGGTGGTTAGCAGAGATGATGATGAGATAAATGATTGCCCTTCAGATATTCAGGGGGCACTCAGCAAGCTAGCAAGCTCTTTGTCTGCTTTAATTCATTCAGCTGTTATGGGCGATAGCTCAAGCAGCAAGATGACTTGGGCAAATGCCTGCAACAATCCATAATATATGGTATTTAGGAAAAATAACCCCCCAATGGTGGAGGTAATATAGTTCCTTGAACAGCTGCAGCAGTTCTCTGTTTAGATGCTTAACTTCTGGCAGTTGTTCCTAGATATTCACAGCAGGGATGAAGTACGCAACATAAAATCTATGTCATGAGTCTTTTATCTACTCTTTCAGAGGCAATCTGTTCATATATCCTGTCAGCTCAAACGAGAATTACTGTTATGCTTTTCACCTGAGTCTCTGTGTTAAGGCACCTTAAAATGTCCTGAAAGCAATAATATGAAATTGTGGGATTTCATGACTTCTTTACTTATAGTCTACACCATCTTCCAGTTGGGTTTTAGGGACCATACATCCCATAATTTTAACCATAAAATCCTAAATCATTTGGTTGTTATCAGCAGAATCCACTTTCTCTAAGTTATCACAGAACTGGAATGAGCTGTGATTCTTCAACTGATAGCCAGTCCTTAACAGGGGCTGCTGGAATTGGGCCACCTCCAAGCAGGGGTCCTGTTCTATTGAAACCACTCCTCCTCCTGTTTCTCTTTTCTGTTATGAGACATGAAGTCTGCTGGTCTGTGCTGGTGTTCTCTAGTGTGAAAGCTGAGTGTGGGAGACAACTGTTTTTTTTTTTTTCTTTCTCTTACTCCTTGTCTTAAAGTTGTGGTTGATACCTAGTCCCTTACAAATCTATTATTATTCCTTCCTGTTCTTATTATTCCTCTCATAGACCCATCCCAGGGCAACTAAAAGAAGAATTAATCTTTATCTTGATGCAAATTGGTGCCTGTAAAATTTGCATTGATAATATCTGAGTGTGTACCCCGGGCTTTGGAATGGCAGGTTTCAAATTCCCTCCCTCTGAGTGTTATAGCTCTTAGACTTTAGGCACCAGACACACTGCTCATCTTCAATGATATTACAAATAAGCTCAGTAGATTTATCAGCGTGACTTTATTTAATCAATCCTGTTTTCAGTTAACACAGTCACCCCAAACAGTGCCTCGCCAGAGGATGATTAGATTGTTTCAGATGGTTAAAGAATTTGGCCTTCTTTGCTCTTGCATTTCGCAAAGCACTGGGAACATCCTACATTTTTGTATGCACATATAGAAGGCTAACACTCGTGCCCACTAATTTCCTTTACAAGGCTTTAAACGTTTTCCAGTTATTCTTAAATGAATTACTATGTGCCATATAGCCTGCCTAGCACTTAAGACAACTTGGCATGGTTTCCAGTAGTTCTGGACAGACAACTTCTTGTGTTTTCAGTCACAGAAAGTATTTCCCATCCTACATGCCTGATGAGGGAAAAGACTGATAAGGAATATTATAGGCTGAGATTTCAAAGCACCTGGGGAATGTAGATGCACAGCTCCCACTAATTTTAGCAAGAATGATGCTCCTAAATCCCTATGTCCTGTTTTGAAAGCCTTAGCCATAGGGCTTTGCTATTTTGAAAGGCTTTTTTTAGAGACCAACCTAGAAGTTTTATCATCCCTTCATGAAATAATATTTTAAAGCTTCTTTTGCCCCATGTCTTTGTTCTCCTGTTCTTTCAACGAGCTTGGCCAAACTGTTAGAGAACACATGGATACTTCGTTTTTATTTGCTACCTCAACAATAAGAGCACTTATCTGAGTTGGAGAGATTAACATCTCTTCTCTGTTTGTGCAAATCGGGACATGTTTTCTTTTGTGGATCCTCTTTTTGGAGCTTAGTTCTCCTTATGCTTTGCATAAGAAGAGCCTATATACCTGCCTCAAAGGCAGACCTGCCATCTCAATGGAGCAGGGAAAATGGAAATTTGCTGTCCCAAGCAGAAGGGATGGGCTAGAACTGTCTTGCCGCAGAAGAAGCTGGGAGAAGTCAGAACATCAAATTACACAGAGGAGAGTGGGAGCAGGGGGTGTCTCCAGCCCTGCTCCTGAGCAGCTCCTGCTGCCTGGCACGTTCAAGTTCCTCCCACAGGAAAAACAACACATTTTTCTCTTCAGGGCTTTGGCATAGGTAGTAAAGCAGGCAGCAGATTTGGGACTGGTCTGTCCCCTGCTCTGCAGACACTTAAACACGCAGACTAGTTGGTGTTTCTGCCTGGAGCCACTCTGTACGTTCCCCTGGTGGCTTAGGAGCCTAGAGACTGAGATCTGCAATGTTCAGGTCTCTCTCATAGGTCAGTCTCCAAGCTGTATGCTTGGGTTGAACAGGGCAATAGTCCTACTTCTGTCTGAAATCCCAGCAGAAAGCTATGAGGAACATAGATGATAATTATTACGAAGTCCAAACTTTAGAAAAACTTTGCTAAAGCCATTTTTCACAAATAGTAAGGTGTCCGTGAACCTGACATTCAAAGTCTTATGACATAAAATATTTTTAACACTTGTATTATTCTGGAAATGTGAATCCACAGTGCAGCTGTGGTGAGATGGACATGTTCACCAGAATGAACACCCTGGAAAAATAGGAAGACGTAAATAGCAACTGTCCGGATGCTACAGCAGAAATAAATTGGAAGCTGATCATAAGATCCAAGTGGGTGTTTAGAGTTAGTGTAAATAGAAATACCAAATTAAGCAAATAACATGTAATTTCGAGATGAATTGCTGTATGTGCCAAATGTAAAAGTTTACACTGAAGATGTACACTACGATAACAGGAGACTAGGGCAGACATTTTAAAACCTAAAATCACATGAGAAATTGCAAGCCATGTACAAGAATACTTAACAAAGTCACACTTGCAATAAGGGCATAAACAAAACTATAGTATAGTTAAAGAAGACAACTCTAGCTCGGGAAGAAGGTTCCCATTATCACGTAACTTGAAGGAAAAACAGATCAGATGCTCAAACTTCAGCCATACCAGATGCTGATTCAAGAAAACACTAAGAATTGCCCATGTAAGCCTGTCTAAGCAGAGACAAAACGAATGCTTATCCTAATTTTTGTGTTATAATGCTAATTGCTATTTACCTCTTCAGTTCTGGAGCAGGTTCGCATAAAATAACTTGCATAGCTGGGGCTAAACCAATGATTCAAACGCACAAAGACAACGAACAGGATTTTTTTGCTTTATCTGTGGTTCATGACAAGGGCTGAGCATGCATCCAGATGGAGAAATTACTCAAAGAAGACGAAAAGGAAACAGAACTGCATATCAATTGAAATAATGAAAGCCATAAGAATTAATAAATGTACCGAGCTGTTGGAATAAAATTGAGAAAAGAAACAGAACTCTGTAAAATTTCCCCCACTATTCAACATGACATACATAATCCAAAAATGAATAACGACTTCATTTTTGTTTCACTTCATTGATGTTGAATTAATAAATGCCTTAAAATAGATTTATCCATATGAAGTTGCTTTGAAAAGCAATGCTTAAAAGAACCATTTTAAGCTAGTGAGAAAACAGCAAGTTTAATAAAAATGCAAGCGTTTGCAAAAATGTTGCATGTTGGTCTGCACTTTTGTTAGTAAAGAAAACAAGGATTCTTAAATGTGTTAAAGTTTAGGCACAAAACTTGTTCTGCCAGAGCTTTGTACTTCTGCAACAGAAAGGACTAGAGCAGGGAGCTTGTTCATGAAATGCAAATGTGGTTTCAGCTATTTTTATTGGATTTCCTTATTTATATCTAAAAGATGTTATAAACTAGTTGTTTTACTTTGTTCCACCCAGCTTCATGTGTGTCAAATGCCCAGATGCAGAGCTGTCGGTACAATATATTTTAAATTTCAATATGGGATGGATGCATTCTTCATAACCTAATAGTAAAACTAAAACATTGCATTTCAACATTAGGGCACCTTTTTACATGTGATAAGGACTCTGTATTTATTTATTTATTATTATTACTATTTCTTTAATTTCCACCTGAAAATCATTTGGTCTGAATTAAAATCTGATTCCTGAAAAGTGCATTTCTTCTTTTAACAAGTTCACTCATCACTGAGCTTCTTGGCCATGTCATTTCTTCATTTGAATACATAATCTTTATGTTATTACGTGCTGCCACTCTGTCATACTTTTTTATTGTTAGATGCCAAAATACTAATAATTAAAAATAAATAAATAAATTCTGCTGGCTGCACAAGCTTGTGCACGGGAGAGCTGACCACGCTGGGGGGTGGGGGCACTCTTTGTTTTGGTGGCTATCCAAACCCAGGACAGCTTTACATCATCCTGGGTCCACCTGAGATCCATACTGGTGTCCATGTGTGCCGGTATGGGTATAATCCCTGGTGTGGGTGTCCCCTCACAGAACAACCTTGCCATCGAGCTTCCAAGCTCAGGGCATTGCTCCTGGTTCTGGTGCCATCACTGGGGGACTTTCACCAGGAATACCTTGCTGGCTAAGCCACTGCAGGGCAGGACAGTGTGCTGTACTAAGAGGGCAGCCAACTTCAATATTTCCTGATGGGCATCGATGTTTTTTTTCTCTGTCTCTCTTTTTTTTTTTCTTAATATATTTATTATTATTTTATTATTATTATTATCCTAACGCTCAGCCTACCCTGAACAATTCCCATGTTCGTTTCTAATCAGAACCCAGTGGTCTTTGGGACGAAACCTGACCCTTCACCTCCCCTACTTGGATTCAGAAGGCCACCTGGAAGAGAAAACTCTTTTCCAGCATCTTTTCCGCAGGCTCTCTGTGCCCTCTGCCGGCTGCAGGCGGCAGGTCCGTGGGGCGCTGCTGCCCAGCATTGGGTGTCTTAGGCAGGGACAGCACATGGTAGCACCGCAGGGTGGAGAGTAGGTAGGAAAGGGGGGGAAATAAGAAGGACGGGAAAAAGAAAAGGCCGTTGGGCTGTCTAAATTTTTCTGTGTGTCCCGACCCCGTCGCTGGAATTGCCCAAATTCTCTCGTTTTCTCATCCTCACATGACAGCATTGTTTCAGTCCTTTCTCCAGGAACCTATACCATCAGGGCTGCAAAATCTTATTTTATTGCTATAAGCCACTTTCAAGCAGCAAAATCCTCTGTTGTTGTTGTTTTGTTTTTGTTTTCTACCCTACACGATATGTAACCTACAGCTTGCCTTGAGTATATCCTCTCAGATCTTCTAACAGGTTCTCAGGTGCAAAATCCACAAGGTGAGGGAAAAGATGCTGACCTGTACCAGCTAGAGCTTTCTGTTTCTTAAGCTGAGTGAGCTTTTCTCTGGTTTTGTTGTTGTTGTAGTTGTTGCTGTTTTTCTTTTTTGTTTGTGGGTGGTATTTATTTTATTTTATTTTTGTTCCCCCCTCTCTCTGCTTACTGATTGGCTGGGATCCAGTCAGCTGAAAGCTGCAATGTCATTTTGGATTATGGATGATAATATATTTATTATTTATTTTTATTCCTACATTTTTTCAATTTTTTCATTAGTGTTGTCTGTAATAAATGTTATCTGAATAAGAGGAAATAATTAGCTCATATCCACATGCACTACTTTTAAGTTCTTCCCAGTAGACAAAATGAGCATGCCAGTCCATACCTTAACAAGGTTATCTTTGAATCCTTTTGGAACATGCACCCAATACCATTGCAAGCAGAAAATGCACAGCCTGATTTTTGTTTGTACAAGAGCCAATTTATAGTGCTCAGAAAGCCTTGCAAGGCTTAAAACAGGTGTCTGCGCCCACATAAAGCTTGCTTTCTGCACCAGAGTTGTGCAACTGGATAGTCGTACAGGATTTGCTGTTGTTCAGCTGGGAAAGTGTGTCACACCTAATGCCTTACTCAGGGCAAAAATATGCAGATTGCATATTTACATAAAGATGCATGTATTTTCTCTTGTGGGAATAATTTTCATACATCTGCAGACCTTCACTTTGAATCTCAGCAAGCATGATGATAGCGAGTTCTAAAGAGACTTTGATTTATTCTCTTGAAATGGTCTTAAAATCTGTCCTCTTTTTCCTTCTACTTTTTGCATAGATCTAAATTGTTTCTAGTACAAGACCCTCTGAATGCAAAACCACACCCTGCTACCATGAAGTGTGACTGTTGAATTAAGTTGAAATTGCCAAATGATTCTTTATTATTTAGCTATAGTTTGGCAATCTCATATATGTGCTTACGGAGACTTCAACCATACTTCTGGAGGTAACAGTAAAAATCATGAGCATAAAGACTTATCTTCATAATTAATCTCAATGATTTTTGATTCTCTTTTCAAGTGGGCACAATGAAAGAAATGGTATCATTAGACAAATGCAGACTCTGCTGGACTCCCTAGTTAAATGGGAATACATTTTTTTCTAAATGGAAATGTTGAAGTCCTAAGCATGTGTCTGCCCATAGCCCTGCTATCTCTGAGGAGGAAAGACATGTATTAGATAGGTCAAGGAGTTTGGATTCCTCCTTGTTCTTCCAAGCCTTAGTTGGGGCTTTTCAGAAACAAGAGGACTAAACTTCATGAAAGAGTCTAATGCAATTAGTACTAAAATTAAAGGGACTGTAGGACAAGGACAGTGCATCTTTGAAGTGTACAGAGAGGACAGAAACCAGGAAGTTCTTTTTGAGGTAAAGCTTGCAACATGAGAAATGTAAGGAAAACCTGAAGATGCAGTTGCAGTCCTTCTCTTGGAAGGTGTCTGCTGGTGTGAAGTCCTTTGCCTTCTTTGGGTTTCCCTTCCTTCAAGAACAAGGTGTGTAGTTTTTCTTCTTCAAATTATTCCAATGACGGTGGGGAAGAAAGACCAGAACCATACTGTCCCCAAGACCCTTGGGATCTGTTTGTGGAAGCCTTCAGGAGGAAGAGACCTCCAGAGTTAGTTCAAGAGAGGAAGGAAGGCAGCAAACCCCATTATGTGTGAGAGAGAGACTCACTTTTGAATGCGGAAAATACAGCGGATGTCATTCCATGAGAAATCAAACATGTATCCTGGGGTAGAGAGCATACATAAAAAGATGCTTTCTCAATCTCTTGAATGAGATGAAAATGTTAATTATGACCGAGATTTTATTCAGTGCTTCAGAAATTTGAGACCTCAGGGCCTCTGACATGCTATCAACAGCAGATCAGGGGATCCAGGTTTCCTTCTAGCATTTAGGTATTTCCTCTCCACCCACAGCACACCTTTAAAAAATATATGAAACACTGAAAACAGCAAAATCTTTGTTGGAGTTAGGCCTCTGTTGAATTGGCACATTTTAAGTTATTTTCTAACATGACTTTTCTTCTCTTTCCTTCTTTGTCCCCTGACTTTCCATTTTCTTCCTCATTTACTGCCTAACCCTCTCCAGACTTGTTCTGCACATGTGGTCCCTATTCTCAGTGGTACTAATCGACTAGTCCCACAACTCCCTTCCCTGTTACCACCCTCACATCAGATCATCCATTCTACTTTCAAAGTCAGTCTGTGACAGACAAGTTGGGAAAACTCAGGTGTCTCTTGAAGACCCGAGCTAATTTTCACCTGCAGACTCAGTGTTTCCTCTTTCCTCTCCTGCTACCCTACCTCAGAACAAAGGCCCAAGCAAATGATATAGGTTTGGTCCTGCTCTTTTGCTTATGGGGTTCTCTTTCTCTCCCTTTCTCTCTTTCCTTCTTTGGCAAAAATTGAAGGGATTGTCATTATTTCGTTGTAGAAGAGTGATATTTTCTGAGTTACAAAGAGACATGACAAACAACTGTGGAATAGTAGTTCAAGGTAAAAGTAGCATTTTCCTTGCTATATTAGGAGCTGGGTGGTCTCTAGCTCACAGATGGGTCAGGGGATACTTGGGATGAAATTTTTTCATAAAGACTCATAGGGGGATTAGCTGGTATATAATAATAAAAAGCAGGGCAGGAAGGGATCTTCAGAGATCATCTCCATGGCTCAAACCGAGATCAGTTTATAATTAAACCACCTCTGAAAGATGTTTATCTTATCTGCTCTTAAGAGCCTCCAACAATGGAGATTCCACAGGTCCTTTAAAGAGTTTGATGTTTAGCTATTCTTTCACTAGAAATCAGCCCTGATGTCTAACCTGTCCCTGAGTGTAATTTTAGCCCTTCATTCCATATCCATTGCTTCTTTCTTTTCTTGCAACAACCTTTTGCTTTCTTGAAAACTGATATTGCATTGCTGCTGATTACTCTTCTCTAGTCTTTTTCACATCCTTCTTGTGTGGACTTCAAGGGGTTTTCTGTTGCGTGTATGTGTTTGGAGGGGGAAAATCTACTTTGCAACTACTGTGGCTGATGTAAAACAAGAATGACAGTAAGGGGTAAAGGAGATTATGAGGAAAAATCCCTGTCCTTCAGTGGGTCTACATCTTTTCTGAAGTGCAGTGCTCACTACCAGACACATTCCTTTAACTGAGATCTTACCAGTGCTGACTGGAGGCCATAGATGACATCATGAGTGAGACACAAAACTCCTTTTTTTGCATACCCTAATGTAATGTTTTGTTTTTCTTCAGCTGTTCAACAATGCTGACTGATATCACTAGAACATAGAAGATTTTAAAAATCAGTTTACTCTAACAGATTATTTTGTATTTTTTCTCCTGTAACTTTTCTAATACTGCTGGCAATAAATCAGTTGCAATTGCAGAGGTTCCACACCACTTGCAAAATGCACTTCTGCATGTGGCCTGTGAACGTGAAGTTACTTTAAACTTGGCACGGGGAGTTTTGGAGTTAGTGGGCAATGGGTCTCTATGTGGTTGAAAAGCAAGTAGAATTTTTCCAGGCATTGCCTCATCAGATAGGGAAAAAGACAACTTCTCGCTGAAGCAAAAACATCTCTTAAAACTTTATCACCTTTTTCTACAGTCACTTTGCATTTCTCTTCTCCCCAGCATGGTCTGTTCTGTGTGTTCTTGTCCCAGGAAACAGCACTAAGTATTTGCTCCAGCCAGCATACTCTTCTGCTATATGACATCCTTTCCTCCATTCACCAAGGGGCAATTTTAAAAGCAACCTTCCCGTGAAGGATTTCATCAGAGAAATCCACGATTACAGGATGGTCCGCAGTTTCTCTGCAGTAGAGCCTCAGCTCTTCTCAATACCAGTGAAATTATCTGGGACTTCCTGATATGGCAGTTGCATGAAGAAATGGCTAAATAAAGAAAGGTATGTCTGATACATTTGAAATATGCTTTACATGCCCAGCAGTGCTGTTTGATTTTTAGTATTTTATAGATAATTATCTTAGATACAAGCATGTGTGTGTACATATTTATATGTATTCATACATAGTCTTATATATTCAGATGTATTCATACATACTCATCTGTATGAATATGTGTACGCTTGAAAGTGGGTTGCTTAGTGAACTTCTCATTTTCCTGTCAAACTAACGTGAGAAAATGAGCACTGTACTGTATTCAGGCTTTAGTCCGTCATCAATACATACATCAACATATATCAGCGAGGTAATCCCTCGTTAAGGAAAAGCCTCTTGTGAGGCTTTTGTGTGACTTGTGAGAGATGGGGTGGGGGAGGCAGCGATGGTGCCAGCTCACTTGCAGGGTGGTGTGTGGTGCTCCAGGGGGCACGCACAGGGGATCAGAACTATCTGCAGTATCTCACATAGCTCATAGAGAGAGAGAGAAAAGGCAGACATGCAGAGGAGAGCAGTTTGTAAAGGGTGTCTCCATATGCAATAGGTGATTTCTATCTGCAGAGTCAGGATGATCACCAGGAGCAATACAAATTTGTGGCCGAGATATTTACAATTTGTACTTGCAACACAGGCCCGATTCTTCTTATTTTGCATTGGAACATTTCCTTATACAGAATTACTCAACACTCACAAGTCAGGTGTGACTCAAGCTCTGCACATAGCAACGGTCTGATTTAAATTAGCAGCGATTCTGACAAAGACTCTTTTTAGTGAGTATGTATAAACACTTGGCATACTGTATGTTTTATTTTTTTCTTCCCCCAAGATGATGCAGAAGTATAGATGATGTCTTTGACGGTAGAGGGCACTGTGACCTCAAAAATAAGCTGGAAAAGGGTTCTCTAATTGCCAGCACAGCTGATAGGACACGAAGAAAAGTATTATTCCAGCTAAAAGGGAGCACTACCTCTTTCATGGTAGTTCAAAAGAAGAGGGTGGTGATGTGGAAAGCAAGGAGGGACAGACTGATAGGGCATGTAATGTCCTGATGCCCAGGAATGAACTCAGTTTTCACGTGGAAAACTGAAAGGGATGGACAGGATCAAGCTGTTTGACGCTGTGGCACACCTTAATATTTTGGGTACACGGTCTTTAAAGCATGATTTGGGGGCTGTTATTGGAAAGGCCTCAGAATGTATAAAGAAAGCACACAACCAGTCAGGATCATGATGTAAGAAAGATTATCAAGGAATTTAAAAGGTGAGGAGGGAGATGAGGAAGACATAAGAAACCACGGCTGTCAGTCACCAACAAAGACTTCATATGGAATTTTCAAAATTTGTGTGTGTAAATTTTGTAATTATGTGTGCAGTTTAATGTAGGCGTAAGTTAAAGAGTTTGTAGCCTCAACATCTTTTTTTTTCTTTTTTTTTTTTCTCCCCTATCTTAGTTAAGTCCTTGGCAAAAGGATCAGACTTACCAAGAAAGATGTCCATTGAAGTGACCAAATTAGTCATTTCAGCTTGTTACAGAGTTCTGCTTTGCTCAGCCATACACAGGAAGCAAGCAACATTCCCAAGTTGTGGCTTTGTTTATCGTTTAAGGGGTGTTTGATATGTAGGATCATCTTGCCTTTGGTCCAGTCTGCCTTTTTGCTTAACTTGCTAAAAGCACTATCACTGTGGGTAATTAATTTACATCTTCTCTGCCTTCGCTAATCAGGGCAGGTAAATGATATACTGAGATCCCCACGGATGTGAATATTGGCATAAGCAAGAGGTGAAACATAAAAAAAAAAACATTTTTGCATCTGAACAGGCAAAGTTGGGCCCTGCGAGTGTTCCTGGCAACAGCTCTCTGTACGCATTTCACAGCAGTCCACAAGCTTCTTCTGCCAAAGTAGATTTGCCACTAAATCTCCAGCAGTGTAGGCTTACTGACTTCGATATGGCAACATATTTCAAGAGCCCTACTGTTTCTCACATCTGGCTGCCCTGCCAGTTGTTAACTGGAAAGCTGTTCAATGAGCACTGCCACGCTGTTCTCACGTTACTCTTCTAAGTCCATTGCTGACTTCCCATATTTCCACCACAAGTGTGCCCATATTCTCAATTTTGCATAGAGGGTGTCTGCTGTGAAATATAGTAATAGCTCAAGCCATGTCCATACGATCCCATTCTGTTGTTGTCACTTAGCTCCTGTTTGTCACCACAGGCTGCTTCCTCTGTCTTCTCTGATGCATTTTTGGCAGCAGCTACTTCAAGACGTGTGAAATAAACACCGACTCCGCAAAAGGTGAAACAAAAGTGTGGTGGGTGGTATATCAGGTTAAAGTCGGCTGGATCCATCACTTGTGCTTTTAATAGTGAGTTCTGTGGTCCCCAGAGAACTTGCTCTATAATTTGCTTCTGCAAATATAAGCATAATCAGATGCAGTTGCTGGGGCTATGAATCATGACATCTATGCCAAATTAGCATGACTACTTGCTGTGGCCAAATGCCACGCAGTGAGAACTTGGAGCATACAGCAATGGTTCTTCATTTTGAAAGCTATAAGGAGATTAAATCATGCAGAGGAGTTAAAAGTCCTCAGAACAGTGAAGAATTACAGAAACATTCCAGGTCCCGGCTGGGAGGAGATGATCACACTGTGTGTCATAAGAAGGGGAACTGGCAAATCTCCCAAATCGTCTGCTCAGCAGGGCAAGTGGAAGGCTGTGCTGCTGCAATTGTTCTCTCTGCAGCAAGGAGGGAAGGGTAACTGGAGATATGTCAGACCTAGAAGGTTCCCAGTGTAGCTTGCATCCTTTTCCTGATATTCATAGTATTTCTTGTTCTTTTTTCTTTTTTTTTTTTTCTTTAATTACCTGTGGTTATTTGTTTGTTTCAGAGCTACAGGGAAGCATTCAAGGGAGCATGAAAATGGTACTGGAAACTGAAAAGCAAGAAATCAGATGGTGGAGAATAATTGAGTGACTAATGTTCTTCAGTGCTATTTTGGCAGCAGGCAGTTTGAGGCTCGCAGTCATCCCTATAGAAATGAAGGAGGTAAATTTAGGGTCAAAGAAAGAAGGGTCTTCAGGACCTTTCATTCTACAAATGGGATTTCAGGCAAGCTGAGTAAATTGTTCTCGCTTGTTTCTAGTAGAAATGAGCTTTCGCGTGTATAAGAATTTTGCCATAAAGGCATAGATGCTCCAGTTATATAGTTAAAAATGCAACTGCAACTTTAAAGGTGAGAGAACAGAGACGAAGAGATGAGCAAGCAGAGATTAGACTGCTTTATTACTAACTCACCAGGAGACCATTTATCCCTCTTCAGGATACATACAGTGCATGTTTAAGGGAGTTAATTTAAGGGGGGATTTCTGTATCCTGCAGGAAGAGAATTGGCCCCACAGGGTCATTAAATAGACCAGGGTACAAGTTATGACTGGTCTGCTGCTACATTCTTCTTTTATCTTCCCTGGCAGATTCTTTCATGTATAAACTCTGAGGGCAATCCTGCTCCTTAATTTCTGCCTTGAGAGACTCCTCAGGAGTCCACATTTCTACCTGGCCCAGTCTTCACCAGAAGCGGTCCCAACTACTTCCATTCCCATGATGTCCTTTCCTTAGGTAGGAATTTGCCTGCTCTTTGTCTGAAGCTCAAGCAGGATTAATAGTTGTCAGACATAGCCATATGGTATGGAGCTCAAAATGCTCTAACTGCCTGGGTATTTATTTACCTGGGGCTCTGAGCTCCGCATTGCTATAGCTATGTCACCTTCAGTTCTCAAAATAGCTAGTTTAATGCTAGGTCGAGTACATCTAACCAGGTAGTAGTCATACATTTGTTGGCTGAAGAGACATACTTTGCAGGTTATGCTGTCATTACGTGCTAACCTTGGATTAAATAAACCCAGTAAAGGGAGGCTAGAGTGCCCTAACTTGCTACATTGCAGTCCTTCTATTATTAAGCATGCTGCTGAATGTGTGAAAGTGTGGGGGCTTAACAAAAACTTGATAGAAGCAAAGCCCTGTGGTAGCTGGCAATGATAGATTAACCTTTCCCTTGCTGCAGAATTTGCACAACATACTCTCAGGCAGTGCCACTGGAACAAAGCAGAGCAGTACAAGAAATATTGTTATGGGTATAAAAAAGGATAGTCAACAAGCACTGTCATTCAAATCACCTTAGGAGAGAGAAGGGCTTAGCACCAACAAGAAACTGCAAAGTGAAGGTCTCACTTGAGGCAAGAGGAAGAGTGAGATAACTGGTGGCAAGAAACAGTACAGAAGATGAGAATGAGTGGAGGAAAAGAAGGTAAATTCTGGACTGTTTGACAACAAGGTGTGCACATCTAGTGTCCTGAGGAATGAATGCTGAGAGAGGATATGTAGGAACTGCCAAAGCAATGTGTTTTATTTGAGGACTGTGGGCTATCTCCATGGAGAATATGTCAGAAACACCATCCACGTCAGCATCTTGAAGTTGCTGAAATCTGGCAGGGCAATTTTGAAATATGAAGGGACAGTCCCGGTGATCGTTTATGGAAAATGCATGGTCAGGGAGATATGGACGACTTAGCAGAAACACAAATGTTGTGGTCCAGGATGTGCTTTGTTCTGGGACAGTAGAAACTGTGGAATACCATCTTACAGATTTTGCTGTTCCTGGGCAAAATAAGTTAGGATAAGCTTATTAAGATGACGTCACTCTGATGGCCTAGTATACCCTTCAGCACCACCAAGAGTTAAGAGAAATCAGATTTACTCCGAGTTATCACATTTCATTTTTTCCCCCTTTTTGTTCTATATACCAAGGTATGTGCTGGCTTACTGAGATCACTCCTTTGTGATCTGCAGGATTAGTGATGAGCTACCGTGTATGAAACACAGTGTTTGAAATAAACAGAGCTTCTGGAAAAATATACAATTCTTCTGGTGATATAACCCCAGGTTTGGTTTTGTATTACTTGTTTCTTCTACAGATTGAAGAAAGTTTCATTTTATTTTTAGGTGTACTACTCTACTGCAGTTCTTTTGAAGCAGTGTTGAAGGTTTTCTTTTGCAATTCATAGTTGCTGAAAATGGATTCCTCTACATTTAAGAAAGTAACACTCTGTCTTGCGTTCTCACAATAACTTTGTAAATTGTGTTGTTTAGTTTACTAGTAAGTGCCTTTGTAATCATGTTCTGTGGGTGGTATCTTTTGCTATAAATTGCCTGAAGAGTTTTAATAGAAGAAAAGAGCCTGAAGGTAATCGATTTGCCGCAGGCTGGAGCAGGCCCAGTTAATCTTAATAATCTAGCCATCCCACAGCAATCATTTGAACCTTAATAATCTCAACCCTTCAAGTTACTAAGAGCTCCTTGACAGTATTGATTTTAGCAAAATGTAAAAATAGGTTTCTGGAGTTAAAAATCAGCAAAATATATCATAGCAGTCTTTTTCTATGCCAGTTAAATGCAGAACTCCTTAACTATCTGGAGACTGTACATTTCAACCACTCAGCCAGCTCCTCTGGTTACTAAATTTATGGCAAGGCTGCATGACAAAAATCAGATATGAAGATGAGCAGATTGGGGAACTCTTTCTCTGTTAGTTACTTGGAAAGCAGCAGGGAAAAGAGTACATAGTCTTCAAATGTTCAGAGAGTGCTCTTTTTACACTTTTATTTCTGTTTAGTATATAATAAGCACAGATAAATGTTTCTTGTAGTATTAACCTGTTACAGATAATTCATGTTTGAAGAAGGCCCTGTGTGCCTGAGGGACTGGTTGTTTTATGTAACTGCATCAGCTGGCCGAACGAAAGATATTTCTTCCTGTGAGCCTTGCCTTGCTCATTTTTTTGAGATAAATGTAACACTTACTGTTTGAAATTACCTTCCAAAATACTTGTGGGTAAAACACGTGATTTTTCATCAACATGGCAAGAAATGTGGAGTTGAGTATTTGTGGACAGATGGGCCCTTTGTCAGTCCCACAGATTTTCACAACTTTTTTTTTGTATCTTTACGCCATTATTGTGGTAACAACATTCCTACTATCACAAAGACAGCAAAGGTAATCCTTTTCTCATGTATCTTCTACCTTGATAGGTGAATCTGGACCAAAATTACCTTCCCGTGCTAACAATCTGACTATATAGTGATCAAACATAGTTTGAAATATGTTTCAAACACGTCCAAAACTCATGAGTAGAAGACCTGTGAATACAGGGTGATAAAGAGGGAGCAGGGACAAAAATAAAAAAAAAAAAAAAAGAAGTGTAAAGACAGAAATAAAGTTCACCAGGGAAGCAAGAAATATGTATGGTTGAGAAAGGTGTTGCATGGGAAAAAATAAAAGGGGGGCAGAGAGAAAAGTGTCAGACGGATCAGTCTGCTCTATTTAATCAACTTTGTCAAAGAGCAGTAATTAAATTCGTTTATTGCTGTTGGATGAGTCACTGACCACTGTTGTGTGCAACGCAGAAAAGCACAGGTAGGAAGAGGAAAGGCAGTTTTGCTGTAGCTGGGTGCCATCTGACAGTCGTGCTGAGTGTTCATCACCCTTTAACAGAACGGTAATTCTGGGTGTTAAGTGTGGGAGTTGTAATTGCTGCCCTGATTTACTGGCAAAAACCACTTCAGAAAGTTGTGAAAAAGTCTCCCCTCGGGGAAGAGGAGGGCCTGGGTTGGTACACGAGCCAGCCAGGCACCCCAGCACCCTGGCTGTAAGCATGACAGTGAAACCTTGACATCCGTCAGTGAGATCTGCCCGAGGGAAACACTAACCTCTTGCTATAAACGTAAGGAGACTACAGTCTTTGGGCCAACCTCAGCTAATGTTGTAGGCTGCTGTATGCCAGCAATGGAATTATTGTTTCTGAATAAACACGTGACTGCCTGCCTTGAATGATATCCCAAGTGCAGATCGGTGCTTCATTCTCTAAATATTACGTGAGAGCGGTGACTCTCGATGGTTTTTAACCTCCAAACCCAGAGATGTGTTCTGCCTGGAGCTAGAGGCTGCCTGTGGCCTTGCTTTGCCAGTGGCTGGAGGGAGCCCTGTGGGGCTGCCCTGGCTGTGGCGCAGGTCAAGTCCACAGTTAAGTGTGTTATTGGCACATCTCCTGCGTGCGGCAATGCAAACCCACGCTTAAAATCCTTAAGGAAGCGGGAAAGGGAGGAAGAGAAGCAGAAAGAGGTGCTGGTGTTGTTTTATATGCCTGGGATACCCCCGAGCCACCACAGCCAAGCCACCTTCTGGCTGTTACCACGATGGGAATTAGGCGAGGGGGGACCCCCCCAGACACATCTCCCCTCTTAATGAGGGCACACTAATTAACGGAAGCGATCCTTGAGAAACTAAAGCAGTCCAGAGGCGAGCGAGGATAAAAAACAAGCGTGGGGACGGCCGAAAGGCGGGACTAGGGGGTGAAACAACCGCGGCAGCCCCTGCGGGAGGCGATAGGAGCCGCAGGCGACCCCTGCGGGCCGGGTCAGAGGTGCGCCCGGCCGTTGTGCGGCGGGGCGGTGCCTGCCTGAGCGGCGGGCCGAGAGGGGAGGGCGGCCGTTACCGGTACAGCGCCGCCCTCGCCTCTACGTGTCCGCGGCCGGGCGGAGCCGAGCCGAGCCGAGCCGTGCCCCATTCCCCTCGCCGCTCCGCCCCGAGGCCCTGCCCGGGGGTGGGGGAAGCGGCTCGGGGAGGAGCGCCCCGTTCCCGGCGCGGCCCGTCGGGGACTATGCGGAGATGGCAGTCCCGAGCCGAGGCGGGAACAAAGAGTCGCCGCCGCTCAAGCCCGCGCAGCGCTCGCCGGGCGGCAGCCCTCGGAGCGGCCGCGGGCGGCCGGCTCGCTCCCCCGGCAGGCAGGTCCCTGGCGGGGCCCGCGGCGTGCGGAAGGGAGGCGGCGGGCGGCGGGGAGGCAGGAGCGAGCCCTCGAGAGGCTGCAGAGAGGCGGCGGCGGCCGGCCGGCTGCGGGACGCGCTGGGCCGCGGCCCCCTGGGGCTCCTGCGCGTCTGCGGAGAGCGGCTGCGAGGTGGGTGCGGGGAGCGGGCCGCCTTCCTCGGGGGAGGAAGGGGTGATCCCGCGGGGTGCTGGGGCGCCGGGAGCCGGCACTCTCCTGTGGCCCCCTCAGCCCCCCAGGGAAGGGGCTTCTGGCTGTTCTAGTAGCCTTGGGGGACTCTGCAAAGAGTCCTGCTAAAAGCGTTGGGCAGCTCTGCCACCAGCGTTGGCAGTGCCTCCTGGTTCGCTTTGCTGGCAGAATGGAGGCTTGCTGATTCTTAAAAAGTCTGACTTTTTCCTTCAGCAGATTTATCTATAGCGCGTATATGCGCTGCTCGTCTACTCACAAGTTACTTTGCAAAAGTTATTTCAGGAATTAAAACCCTGAAGATTTGTACATTCACCTTCACAGCCTGTCTGTGATGTTTAAAGCTTGCTGTATGTGTAGTTACCAGCTTGCTGTATGAAATTCTTTCAGCAGTCTGGAAGTCTGGTCGAGATATTTGCAACACAGTAATGCTGCTAAGTTTGAATGGTTTTACAGAGGCTAATCATAACTGATGCTCAGAATATTCGATTTCTTTTGACAGTGTTTGTTGATGACAGAAGGGCCTTCATTGTAAAAGCTGATAGCAAGATATGGCTCACTTTCATTCTGGGTAAGTAGAAAGAATGAGTTGGGGAGAAATCTGTCCTTTTTGCCTTTCTGTCTCTGCAATTAAGCCATACCAAAATATATTTGGAAACATAACTTGGGAAAAAAAAAGCCTGATTTATATTGAAGAGGTGTCAGGAAGTAGCTTCCTACCTATGGTGTTTTTTTTTTTTTTTTTTTTTTTTTTTTTAAGTTATAGCAGTTGATGTGGTATTATGACATTTGTTGAAAAATAATTGTTCATGAGAGATTTACAGATCTCCCCTATGCAGTCATTAATTTCTGGAAAAAAAATAGCAACTGTTAAGTAAAACTACTGTTATGGTCAAAACAGCTCCTTTTATAAGGATTATGGGTGGAAGAACATGTAACCGTAGGGGGGTGTAAATTTAAATGTTATCTCTGGGTATATTTGGGAGTTAATGATAAAATGACTAGTGGCCAGAGTGTTGGAAAAAGCATCTAAAGTACCTGCAAAAATAAATTTAAAAAATGCATTTGTAAAGTCAACAAAAGTTAAATAATAGCATATTTAGCAAATGCACAGTTTGATATTCTCTTGAAGGCATTATATTAAAAGACTGTCAAGGTATTCCAAAGATGCTGGTAGTACTGATGACACCACCAGTGGTCCTTGTTGCCAGAGGGAGTTTTTTCAGTCTGATGAATTATATTGCAATGTAGCAGCAGAGGAACAACGCTTAGCTTACAAGCTAATTGATGAATAAACTGTTCTGGAATTGCTTTGTTTACCTCTATTTATTCAGCATTTCCTAGACTAGCAGTGACTTGTGATGCAGAAACATTAAACAGATGGTCAAAAATTAAAGAATGTTTTCCTTTGATTGAAATTTGAGAGCAGATTAGGTAGAGAGCCTTATCATTTCTGGAGTTTTAATTTGGCTGTGAAACTCAGGTAGCCAACTGAATACTTAGGCTGTTAATAGTAAACCTATTGCAAATAGTAAAGTATGTAATAGCATATGATATTTGCAGTAGCAAAATAAATGTGCTAAATATGAAATAGTATTTTTTGGTAAAGTTTTAGTGGTGTTTGAATATTTGTTTTGTTTGACCTTTAAGGTCCAGATATTATAAACAGAGGCTGCTGCTGTTGGAGCTAGGGTTTTGTTATGGGGTGTTATTTTTTTCTTTTAAGACCAAACGCCAATTTAGGTGCTACAATAAAGTTGTCAGGTTTTCAAGAACATTCTTCTACAACACTTGTGCACTAATTTTTTAATGACCATTGAATTGAGGCCTAATTCTGATTGCACAGAGTCTGACAATGGAACATCTTGAGTAAACTGCAGGAGCAGTCCATGCTCACATGCTCCTCATTGTTACCTGTTGTACTGTATTTCTACCTAGTCACTTTGGTAATTTGCAAAGTATTAGTCAGTTTCTCGTATGTTCTATACCCTGGTGTATTACAGTGTCTCAGCATTTGTTGTTCACTTGGTAAATGGGTTCTGTATATTACGGCTTTTAACAGTGGCCTGTTTCTTCAGTATGTAATTTCCCAATGCTTCTCATAAGCCATTTACATTGCCTTTTTTGAACATGGAGAATATGAAGTATAAACAGATAGCCTTAGTCTGCAAAAATCTGATCATATGCATTGCTTTTAATGATTGTTACACTGGGCAAGAAAATGGCATCTGCAACTTCAAGTACGTGGCAGTTGTATAAGTCTTTGTAGCATTAGGGCTCTAGTATCCCTACACTTCCTTTGCTCCCCAATAAGGACATTAGTGGGATCAAGGGTGGCAATTTAAGAGAGCTGATCTGCATATTTTCCATCAGAACCTAGCTTAATGTACATCTGGATGCAGTCAGTCAAAAACTGTAGATTTGAATTCATAATGCAAGTCTATGCATTATGCGTATTGTCTCTTCATGTGAGTAAGTACATGAATTGCTGAGCGATTATAAAAGGTTTTGCTTCTATACTTATAATAGAGTAATATTATGAAGTTTCACGAAAGTGTATATGAGATTCTTAGAAAATAACCGTGACTGAATGTATTTACAGTTAATGGATTGGTTTATAAATAAAACATTTACAGAAGGGAAGAATCAGCTTTAAATATATTATTTTCTCTATGAAATAAGAGGATGTTTGCATCTGAAATATAACTTCTATATTAATAGATAATTTATTTGCAACTTGAAATGCTGTATATTTGGCTTATTTGGAGCCACATGAATTTGGAGGTCGTGCATAGTACTCGTAGCTAATATACATTTTTTGCCCTTATTGTATTTACTTACTTAATATGTAATCCATCTTAAAAATAGATTTGTTTTATTGTTGGAGTGTATGAGAGTATATATGTAAGTGTATTTCAGCATATAATTTTATTGGGAGTCTTTAAAATGTTACTGAGAAATGAAATAATGCCTTGTGTTTCTGTCTGCAAATGTGAGATTCAATAAGTAATAAGAAAGAGAGGTATGGACTGTTCTGTTTCCTTCTGCCTAATTGTTGCAAAACATGATTGTTTATTGAATATGGTTTGCTGTGTTGCTGATGTAGCTAATGTGCTTACCTGGAATTCCCTATGTCATCTGCTTTTCTGAACAAAGAATGTAAAGCTTCTCCATTAGAACTAATGTCCTTAGTATAAAAAATCTGCAGCGCTGAAACTTTTCTAAGATACTGAATTCCACTTAATGACAACTATACTGAGAAACTCTTCAGTGACTTTTTTTTTTCCTTGAGAGTATATGTAAAAATGTAAAGTTCTAAATGAAAGCTTATGAAAATGTATTAATTTTTTTTAACTGAAATCCAGGCCTCTATTTGAGAAAACCACTTCAGTGATTAAAGTTGAGCTGGAAGATCCTTTAAGGGAGTTTTAGAGTGGTATTGTATAACCTCAACTAGTATGTAGAATATGTGACTTGAGGTAAATGTTTTCCTTTATAATTGCACAGACAGGTAATTTAAAATCATTTTCCCCCTTAGTTCTTTCTTTAATCTTACATTTTTTTCTGTCTTACCCATATCCATTTCATTTATCTTTGTGTACAAAACTTCAATATTAAATTTGAATTTCATGACTGTAGCTTATTGCATTGTCAAATGTGGTGACAGTGATAATAACTGCCACTGGTGGCAGCAACAACACTTCCAGGCTCTGTGCTAGAGGAACATGTGGTTTGGAAATATATATGGGACATGAAACATACGTTCAGTCTGCTCCTCTTTCCATATCAGTTTGGTATTTGCAAAGGATTTTTTCTTTCTGTTGTTCCCGCTTCTTGACAGAAACTGATCGTCATACACGTGTAACATGAAGTCTGAAGACACGTTCCTTCAGTATCTCTTCAACTATATTCTGTGTGAGTGTGCAGGTGTTTGGTGTAAGGTGCAAGCACCAGGAGCTGAGCTGCGCCATGCTGCGCCCTCCTGCCTCCTGCTGCTGGAGATGTGTGGAGATCAGCACCCTGGAGAGGGGTGCGGTGCTCAGCACCTTTCTGTCTCTGGCCAGATACAGGCAGGAGGGCAGTTGTCCTCTTACCTCTCTCTCGACTCCAGATAGCCTAGGTGAATAGAAGGACCCTTCACTAACCAGAAGGATTTCTTGTATTGAAGGCCACTAGTCTACCTGACCAAGTCCCTCTGTCTTAATTCCTACCGTTTATCCCTCACTTGCACTGGATTTGCTTCCATAGTGAGCTCTGGATTCACTGTGAGTGCTACCCATGCAAGATGGAGTGGCTGCTTCTCTTTTTGCACAAGAATTAAGAGACCTGTTGTGGTGGTTTTACCTTGCTGGACAGCTGAACTCCACAACTGCTTTCTCACTTCCCCTCCTCAGAAAAAGAGGGGCAGAAGAAAGTATCCTGGGAAGAAAAAAAAAAGTTCACGGGTTGAGGTAAGAATAACTTAATTAAAGGGAAAAGGAAGGGGGGGCTGGGGAATAGCAAAAGCTGAGTGCAACCACACAGTTAGAAAACAACATTCTCTATTTCCTATCAACGAGTGATGTTCAGCCTTGTCCTGCAAAGCAGGGCCTCAATACACATATCAGTTGTTTGGGAGGACAGATGTCTTCATAACAAGAGCCCCCCTCTCCTTCCCCTTTCCCACCTCTTATTGCTGAGTGTGGCAGCACGAGGTATGGAATATCCCTTTGGTCGGTTTAGGTCAGCTGCCCTGGTGATATCCCCTCACCACCTCTCATCTACTGCCAGCGTGCTGGCTCTTGGGGTGGTTTGGAGGAATGTGTGCCAGCCCTGCTCAGCAACAGACACAACACTGGTGTGATACCAACGCTGTTCTAGTTGCAAGTGAAGAGCACAGCACTGTATGGGCCGCTGCAGGGAAAGTTAACTCCATCCCAGCCAGACCCAGTGCACCTATACTGTTTACTTACCACTTTATCATCATTCGTCATTTCTGTTGTTCCTTCAAATTCTTCCCTAGTTCTGTACCTAAGTGACAGCAGTGGAGCTATTTGTCCATTTTGAGACTATTACAAGGCAGAGTCTACTATTTTCAGCAATTACTGTCTCCATTAGGTTTGTGTTGACATCTTAAAAATGTTTCGAATTTGCTATATATAATGTACAAGTGCTTATAATTCAGTTGTGTGTCTTGATAGCTGAAATGGGAGTGCATTAGATTCTGGTAAATCATCTTGAGTGATGCAAGGTACAGGTGGGAACATCATCTATTGCTGAATGCCACCAGCGTCATTTCAGAGTTTCAAAGAGCTGTCCGTAAAAGTTAATTCAGATACTCCTATTCTGGTGCTGCTCTGGAGGCTGAGTACCTTCTGTGCATCTCTGAAGTAGTACTATAATTACTTAAAAGAACACGATTTAGTGTTCTGTGATTTAAATATTTGAGTAACTTGACACCTTTTGTTTCCTTTACAGCTGCTTTTGCAGGAGTCCTACACTGGTAAGATTATATTTATTGCTTTAGAGTAATATGATACTTGAAAATGTCGTTTTGACTTATATTTAGAAAAGCTATTGGGATAATTTATATTTAGATCTTGCCCTTCAAAACCAAATTGTCATCTCTAAGATGAATAATTCTGTTCTTGTGAAGCTGACTTGAAAGGTTTCTTAAGTGTGTTCAGCCAAGAGTGAAGCCTGTTTTCCAGCTGCAAAACTATTGGAATCATAGAATATCCTGAGTTGGAGGGGATCCACAGGGATCATAGGTTAGCTTTGCAAATTCAGCTGCATTTCCTCTAGCAGTCCTTTTTTCCCTGAGTGGGTTTTGAAGGCCCAGGTAAATCCTTTCAACTTCTTCCTTTGTTCTGCTTATTTACATAGTGCTTTAATTTCTTAGTTTTGCATCATATTCTGTTTGACCTCTTCAGAGAAGTCTGGCCAATGTTTTCTTTGTGTACAGAATGGCCTTTCAACTACTTCTTGTCAACGTAATCCCCACATTTCAGGGTCCATCCTAATCCTCACCTTTCCTTTTTTTGTAGGAATCTGAAACAGAATGGTTTCTACAGTGATTTTCACCCAGCTGCCTTTGCTGAGATAACAAGTTTCTTCCACTGTGTTTTTGTTTCCTAGCTCAAAAAGAACTATTGATTTTAGTAGTCTGCTTCTTGCAAATTCGTGTTCAAAAGCAGGGCCACGTACACTGCTCCGTTTCTTTTTCCGTCCTCTCTGGAGAGGAAGTTCCACTTGGACTTTATAAGTTTTGCCTCCAAAATTGTTTGCATTTTTCCTGTCTTTTTTTCATAGTTGCACATTTATTTAAATAATGTTAATGGTGCTCATTTCTATGTATAATCACAGATGTCTGCATTAAAATACAACTCAGGGAAGTTTTTAGCAGAGAAAATCTATGCTATTTACATGTACACCATAATATTTCCACCAGTTTTTAATCTGTGCTTCTTTTCATTTGTAGGATATTTGAAATTTATTTCCAAATATTTGCTAATTTTAATAGCATTACAGTTTTGTTTCTAAAAAGCATTAGAGTATTTTGAAGTGTAGACATTTAAACTTATTCCATAATAGCATTTAATAAATAGCCTATGGATCATATTTTTCCATTTAAAGTTGTCTGAACAGAGGAGAATGTTGATACGATGTCCGAGTAAAATAGCAGTTTGTAAGTAGACTTTGGGTCTGCAGTGAATGTTTTGCCAGCTGTTCCTTGGTGTGTAGGACTTAATAAAGGTTCTAAAACTCCTTACTCAGAATTAATTATTATTATTCTTTAACAGGTGTCACATTACAACTCTTTTTGAAAATGACCGTCACTTTTCTCATCTGTCAATGCTAGAAAGAGAAATGGCCTTTCGCACGGAAATGGTTAGATTATCTTTTAATAACAATTCAGTGATTGCAAAACTTCTCTTTGTAATATTGTGACTGTGGGCTTTCCAAAATTTAATACTGTCTGGATAAGTAAAATATTTTGATATCTTGCAACTAACATGCATTATGGTTTTACGTATAGAGCATTTGTGTGTCTTGAAGCTGATAACATCTCTTCACAGTTTGCTTCAAATATGATTTAAAAATGTGATTCTAGAGGACCTAAAATACAGAACTGCAAATGTCTGATAGCAAACTTCTGATTATAGTCCTGTTATGCAGCGTTTTTAAAGTCATTTTTAATTAATGTTTGCATATGCGTACACCTTTTGGCAGCTTTTATTAGTTTAAGAATTATGGAATATTATGCTAATGCATAGTTAGTTAACCAAATGAGAGATTCCAGACATTTTGTTATGACTCAAACAGTGAGGAAGCCCACACTGGTAGTTTCAGTGGCAGTAATAGGAAGAGATTTGAAAACAGGGAAGTCGTCTTGAATAATTTTGTCCTATTTGTTATAATACAAAATTAATTTTAAAAATGAAGCTTGTATGTGGTGGTTCATGAAGCAGAAGTGATCTCTTTAATGATAAGTAATAATTCTGCTTTTCTGTAGGGTCTTTATTATTCCTACTTCAAGATAATTATTGAGGCACCATCGTTTTGGAATGGGCTGTGGGCAATTATGAATGACAGACTAACTGAATATCCTTTAGTGATTAACACCTTACAAAGGTTCAATCTTTACCCAGAGGTGAGTTATGTTTTGAAAATAAGATTCTTAAATATATGAGAAATCTTTGGTTTCTTTAGGCTTGATTATAAATTGTCAGAAATGTTACTCTGGAAAGTGTAGCTGTAAAGATACAGTGATTAATGAAGTGTTGCTCAAATACTGTATTTTAGTTCCAGATTTAAAATGTGAAAGTTACTTCATACACTGTGATCAATTGCCATTGTTATTAACTGTTCTTGGACTTCAAGTATGTTCAACCAAATGTGCATACTCTCTGCATCGTGGTATTTCATACCCTACAGTTTCAATCCAGTTCTATACTTCCTGTTTATTTTTGTTCTTTTTTCTGGAAGTAAGTAGCCAACATGGTGCACTTAAGGAAATATGATATACAAAGTATAAGTGATATGTGACTATGTCTGCAGTGATGAAGATGCTGAAAGGTTATTTTGGCTTGCATTTTGTGTAGGACGATAAACTAATGAATCATCACAGTTTACTGTGGCCTTAAAATCCATGAATGGTAATAGTTTATTTTGCTTGTTGCAGAAGAAATTCCTGTTTAGAAAACTGCCTGCTGTTGTTTTGTATGTGCTTGTTACCTGATTAGATTAAGTTCTTTCTCTACTTTTTTTTTGTCACTAAAGAGAAGATGTCATTAAGTATAGAAATGTTTGTTTTTCTCTCTTGCAGCGTTGCCTGCGTCTCTTAAATATTTTGCAGAAGGGAAATTCTTTTGGTTAATGTGCATTTATGTAACTCTATGTGTCAGGAACAACTTGTTTCTTGGAGAACCAGGGACTCATAATGGCTGTAATTGCTGGTTACTAGCATTTGTACTCGTTCTCCTGCTCTGTCAGAGCAGAGCTGCTTCCAGGAACTGTATGTGTAAGAGTTCCCAGTATGCATGTGTTTTTACAACTGGCATGTTGTGATTTCATTTGCTTTTTAATTTCTTGCTCTGGAAGTACTAAATGCTATAGGCTGTTGCTTTTCGTTATCCTCTTGTTGTTGTGTGTGGTGATTGGTTGGTTTTCTTGTTTGTACTCCAAAGTGATTGCAATTCAGTTCTAGAAATGCAACATCAGGAATGTGTGCTGTATTTGAGTAATATAGTTACTTTCTTTAGCTGAGAAAGATTTTCTGACTTCAGCTAGTGTCTGACTTGGAAAAAAAAAAAAGGTAACTTCTCGAGTGAACTTGCTCTTAGAGAATCATCAGTATCACCATGAAAGATGACTAAGTAAATTGCTCTTGTTTTGATTTCAACACCCAATAAAATACAGTAGCTTGACTTCCTGTAAAAACATTGAGTAGATTACTGTGCAAAAAATGTAGGCTTGTCTGTTCATTCTTAGTTTTCTAGGATCTTATTGGCTCATTGAACTTGGTGATAAAGTGTGAGTTCATTCATCTTTTCTGTGCCTGTGTGAGCATGCAAAACAGACAAATGGTCTCCTCTGCTCCTTTCAGTCAGTTGCTACTTGATGTCTAGCCTTCCTGTAAATAGCTTTTTTAAAAAGTGTGTTTCTTGAGTGCTCTTGTTTCCACATAACGGTATCTATAAAGTAGTGAACAGGTGCAACTTGACTTCTAAAGCCTGTTCTCCAAATTTATCTAGTTTTACTTGTGATGGGTGGTAGGAAGATGCTTGTGGATTTATTTGTTGGCAGTGATTTTTTTTTTTCTTCTGATACCCAGTACCCAGTCATGTTTCCTAAAAGTGTTTCATTTCCTGTTTAATATTGTAGGAGCTTTCCAGCTCTTCCTGCCCAATAGTAGCATTAAGGCTGAATTCCAGTAAAAATTTGTGTTCAGTGGATTTCAAAATCAATTGCATCAAAAATATCCTTGAAATCCAGTTACTAAGCAGGATGTAAAACCCATTAATAGAATAGCTCACCTGCACATACAGCTGATATTAGCCATGAAAACTTAAAAACAAACAAAAAACCAAAAACAGTCTGTAATGAACACTTCATCATCTTTATAAATGATAGACATAAATAGTAAAATAAAGCATCAAAAGCAAAAAAATAATAATAATAAAAAAAATATCTTTGCAGTTGCACAATGTTATAGTACCAAATAAAGTCTTAGTTTTCTGGGTGTTTGCTGCAGTTAGGCAGTTTCAGTAGCTGTGTAGGTGTTTTCATATGTGGACCCTGATGTGAAGTGGCAGAGAGATAATGTGTTAATTTCATGTTAATAACTGGTTTGCTCTCTGGCTACTCACCTTTACAGAACAGTTGATATTTCTGTGTGTGGTAGTAATGATGAAAATTTGAGTTGGAGTGATAGGTGTTGCAAAGACCGATGTAGCTGGGGTTAAGTGCTTAATCAAAGGCAAGCAGTAAAAGTGATTGACTTTTCTACATGTTCTTTAACAGCAAAGGACTGGTCCACAGAGGATCTCCTTGGTGTGAGAGCCAATCTATTCTTTTCCAAGTTTCACATTTAGTGACTCATCCAATATGGGACAGTAGAAATTCCAAAAATATCATTGTGTTCTAACTGACCTAGCAATTTTGTACTACTGGTTTGCTTCCATTTTTTTGTCTGTGCGAACTGTTTCATGTGAAGTAGCTTTTGGTAAAAATGTTTCTGTGCTTTGTAGGAAGTACCTAAAACCCTTGGTAGCATTTTTAGGGAGTATTCATGTGTGGTAACATCTGCAGCTGACATAAACACTTGTGACATGAAAAGGTTAAGTTGGTAAATGAGATTTATTTATTTTTTTTCCAACATCAGTTCAGCAAGAATGCTTTATGTGCTTGGGGTAATGTCAGCTTCAGGGCTGGTGGTGCAAGCATACTAGACAGATGTCTTTAAGCTTTCATTCACGTTCTGTTGGCAGCATACAAACAGCTTTCAGTTGATGAGAGGAAGGATTTGGAATTGGTTCCCAGCCCTGTTGTTGCCTACCTGGAGAAGGGGCAAGTGTCTGGTTCTTGTATGCACACATGGACAGGTAGAAGTGCCAGGCAGGGCACAGATGGTGAGGAAGCCCCCAGGACTTCAGGATAGTGTACTACACAGGACACGATAGTGACGCAAGGAGTCTGGGTCTAGACAGAAGGATGCAGTTGTGTTTGGAATATGTAAGGTTTATGTTGTGAGAGTGTAAAGAGATGAAGTGATAAATGGTGTTTGGAGTCTTAGTTTGAAAAATGAATAAATCATAGAATTGTAGAACAGTTGAAGTTGGAAGGGATGTCTGAACATCATCTAATCCCACTCAAAGCAAGATGAAGTAGAGCAGATTGCTCAGGGCCATCTCTTGTTCAGTTTTGAGTATCTTCATCTCTTTGGGCAGCCTGTTCTAGTGTTTGAACACCCTAATAGTGTCTAAAAATTAATAATAATAATAAAAAAAATTATATGTAAGTGGAATGACCTATGCATTTCAATTTGTGCTTATTGGCTCTTGTCCTGTCACTGGGTGCAACTGAAAGCAGTCTGTCTTAGTCTTCTTTACTCCATCTATGTTATTATTTTGAGCAGCCCAGAACAGGACTCAGGATACATTCTTACCAACCCTGAAGATAGGGGAAGGATCTCCCTCTATGCCTCCTGACTCCCTAAATACAGCTGAGGATACTTTTTGCTTTCTTTGTGACCAGGGTTCATTTCTGGCTCACTTACAGCTTGTCCACCAGGACACCCAGGTCCTTTTCTGCAAAACTGCTTTCTAGCTTTTCTGCAAAACTGCTTTCCAGACTGCTCCCCAGTCTGTACTGGTGTGTGGGGTTTTTCCTCCGCAGTGCCGGATTTTGCATTTCCCATTGTGAGATTCCTGTCAGCGCATTTCTCTTGCCTGTTGAGGTCCCTCTGAACTGCAGCAGAAATGTCAGCTACTCTTTCCAATTTTGTATCGTCTACAGATTTTTGGAGGGTGTTCTCTTGTCCTGTCATCTAGTCATTAATAAAGCTGGGGGCAGGTTTGGTACCAGTATTGATCCCTAGGGTGCTCCCATAGTGACTGGCCTCCAGCTGGCCTTCGTGCTGCTGATCAATCTTCTGAGCCAGTTCAGCTAGTTCACAGTCCTGTGTCCACTTACACTGTTTGTTTTTCATCAGTTTGTCCAGGAGGATATTATGGTGCAAGACTGAGTGCTTTCCTAAGTCAGGATAAAGAACATCCACAGCTCTCCCCTCATCTAACAAGCCAGTCATCTCAGAAAGCTGTGAAGTTAGTCAGGCATGAATTCCCCTGTGTAAATCCATGCTGACTGCTTGCAGTCACTTTTTTTTTGGTCATTAGTATGTTTGGAAGTGGTTTCCAGGAAGATTTACTTCACAGCTGCGGAGGTTCAACACCGATGGGCAACTAAGGACCACCATGCATGCCACTCTCACATTCCCCCTCCTCAGAAGGACAAGGGGTTAAAAATACGATGAGGGGAAAAAAAGCTCCTGGTTTGAGATAAGAACAGGGAGATCACTCACCGATTGCCGTCACAAGCAGAGCAGACTCAGGATAAGAGAAATTAACATAATTTATTACCAATAAATACCAGAGTGGAGCACTGAGAAGTGAAAGCAAACTAAAGACAACCGTCCCCCACATCCATCCAGCATTAGCTCGTCTTTGAGCAGTGGCAGGTCCCTTCTGGGGCAGCTGGCTCTGGTCTGACATGGGGCAGCTGCTGGTCTCTGCTCACAGCCCCCTGCAGCCTCCCTACCCTGCTACCAAAGCCTTGTCACGTAAGCCCAATACCTACCTTATTAGGGATCAAGCTGCTATTCCCTGTATTTTCTTCTTGCCCTTCTTAATGATGGAAGTGACATAAACAGTTTTATTAATTGCATGGGGAAAGAAAAGAGGGAATCATATTTCCTGTGCGTGTTTTCTGTGGCACAGGGTTGGGACAGATAATGCTGCAGTGGTGAAACATATTTTCAGTCTAGGGACCCCCAGGTTATAACTTTCACAGCAGCTTAACTGGAATGGCCACATTATTCATTTATGAATTCTATATGTAAAGTCTATTATATCCTGACAGAATAGCTTGGTAATCTTAACTCTAGTGACTTTGCTGTGAGATGAGTTGCAGTTCTTCTTTGCGTAAAATACTGTAGTTTTTTTGTGTCAGGTGTTGAGATTTAATTTGGTTGTTGTCATAAGAATATTACAGCCTTTCCATGGAAAATGGAAATGCTGTCTTACATTGCATCTGGAAGCGCTTTCTAATGCATGCTTAAATTTAACCTACCAAAGTTTATCTGGGTGAAATAGGAAAACAAACAAATACACACAAAAATGGGGGGGGAGGGGAATAAAGATTTGGTCCATTAATATTTTGGCCATGTGGAAAAAAATAAGCAATTGTTTTTTAATTGATTTAAGATCAAGATCTGGGATTTTAATATCTAATAAACAAGATAAATAATAAAAATTGGAAAATAGTGAAATATTATTTTTTCAAATATTCCAGTTTGATTGATTTAAATTATTTCTGTCCTGAAGTTGGCATAATTTTAGTCTATTACTGAATGCTTGGTCTGTGCTGAATGCCTTCAGTGAATTACAGTCAACAACGCTCAGTAATTTAGAGAAATGTTGAGCTTGAAAAAAGTACTGGGTGAAGGCCGGTTGTTGTGAGAGGTTACCTTGGGCAGTGAGCTAATCTCCAAGTTCCTTTTCAGAAACTTCAAATCCTGCTTTCTGCCTAGGTGGTCCTCGCCAGCTGGTACCGCATATATACTGCCATTATGGATTTTCTTGGTGTACCAACAAAGACATGTTGGACTGTAAACAGAGGAAAAGGGCTTAGTCCTGTTGAAAGCTGCGAGGGTGAGTTGTGTTTTGTTCTAGTTTCTCCCTGGAAGCATATAACTGTGTCTTTATATATGTCAGAAAAAATAAATATTCCTGTGTCTTTGTCGCTTATGTGCTTTCATTTGGCTAAACCTGTGTTTTGGCAGATTCACACTTGTGAAAAACATGAAAAAAGATACTTATAAGAACACCAAGGATCTGCAATTCGTTCCAAGATACTACATTTCAAAAACTTACCTTCTGTATTTCCTCTTCTAACTAAAACTTGAGGAGTGGGAGGGAGGGGGAAAAAGATACCCACAAAACTCCCTTTTGGAGAATATTTTATGTAGTGATTTTGCTGGGAAAGTACCCTCGTGTGACCTAATATTCAGTGTAAGAATTTCAACCTTATGTCTTGAATTTGACATCATAGTTTGTTGCTGCCACTTCTTAGCTTTTTAAATTTTATTTTGACATTCAAGTATAGGCTTTTAAAGTAAATTATACTATAGAAGTACTTTGCCCAGAAAAACTGTTGATTTTCTACAGTCAGTTAAAGCTAACTGATAGATGGTAGTTCGTGTAGTTGTTTCATTTTATCATTTGAAATGTCTTTGTGTGGTCACACATTAATATTTTTCCTTTCCACAAAGCTATACAAACTCTCTTCAGAGCTCAAATGATTCACTTCCTCTAATGTTGTCAGAAGCAGTAAACAGTGAATAAATGTGTAACTTACAATTCCTGGTATTTTTAAACAAACAAACAAAAAACAAAACCACCGCCACCACAACAAAAAACCAACAACAACCATCCAAACAACCAAACTCCACAGCTATTGAGGCTACCATTTTTGGAGGGCATATCTTCATCTTATTTTGGAGAACTGTCATGCTATACTTTCAGCAATAATGAATAAGCATTTCTGTGTACTAAACTCTGAAGTTTTGCTAGCTTCTCTGTAGTGAGTAAGGCTTTTTAAGTTGTAGTGCAGAAATGATTAGAGCCAGGAGGATTTAAAGAAAGAACAACAACAAGCATGTGAACACGGAAGTGTTTGTGAATGAATAAATTGAAAGATGTGCATTACTAGAACATCTGTTGGCATCTAATGAAAGAAGAAAAGCAAAGAGCATTGTGCGTAATTTATGTTTAAAGATGGATTTACACCTGAAAGAGAATGGAAGTGAGAGTATGGGGAGTACAAACGTGTTCTAAAATCCTCTATGAAGTCAAAATTTCCGTAGAGAATGTTGTTACAGTAATGCTTATCCCTTCTATACATTTCTTTTTTTTATATATATAGGTAAAGCTTCCTTCTTGGTTTGTTCTGACTGCACAAATGCTGTGTGTCCCCCTCCTCTTCTTTTAATAGTAACTTTTTTTTCTGGGGGGTGGAAAATGTTGTCTTTTGATATAATCTTCATGGCATTTTCTTTTCTTTGCCTCTTTCTGTAGATATATTAAGGTAGTCTATGTAATGTGCTTTATTATACTGATTGTGTGGTGATTTATAAACTATATGATCTTTCATGTATATTTGACAATGTGTTAATTTTTTGTTAGGTTTGGGAGACCCTGCTTCCTTTTATGTTGCTGTGATTTTTCTTTTGAATGGATTAATGATGTCACTGTTCTTCCTATATGGCACATACCTCAGGTAAGGCAGTTGAGACTATTTAATTAGTACTGGTAGTCTGCTTTTACAGTATAATTAAAAAAAAGGTAGATGCTAAAATATTTTGATGGTATATTGTTTGTTTGTACAGTAGTAGTATTTTTACTGTAATGTATACATTGTCACTGAAAACTAGTGGGACAGAAGCTTGTTGATTAAAGTAAAATGTTGATGCTACAAAAACATGGAAAATTTCAGTGAAGTGGTATCTCATTGATACCACTGTGTTGTGGATAAAATTTACTATTATGCAATTTTTAAATAACTTTTGTCCTGATGGTGTTCTTAAAATTACCAGTGTTACTCATTTTTAAACAAAGTTTAAATGACACTGCACTTGTTGAATGACAAGACTGGGGTTTTTAGAATGCTTTTCCTCCAGTAATACTGCATTTCTTTCAATTTTAATATAACTGACAAGGCAAAATGTTTTTTAAGATAATGCATTCTTTTGCAGGCATACATATACTTCCCTTTTTCAGTGAATTTCTGTTTTCAGTATCTGACCTTAAATTTCAGGAACCATAATATACTTTCATACAAAAGAGATTCCACGTTCTGCAGAAAAAAAGAAGCAGAAATATTTGTACCTCTATTTTCATTCGCCTGTTGTGCAAAAAGCTGCTACTTTTTTTAAAGAGATGTGTTTTTTCCCTCCACATCATTATGTGGCTTCACTGACATTTGTTCTCTTTCTGCTTTCTCTGAAGCATATGGTGATGGTTCAGATAAAGAATAGCACAGGGCAGGAGCTGAATGTGATACTGAGAAGAGGAAGTTGTGTAGTACAACTGTCAGACATTTGGGAGTAAAGCATGTATGTGTTTCTTAACAAAGAAAGTAAATCCCTCATTTTTTGAGGAAGTAGGTAATCTTTGAATATTCGTATGACTAACTTGTCATGTTTCTCTTAAGTTAGGTGCATGGAAAGCCACATTTCATGTATTAATGTCACTGAAGAGTCAGTAATGTCTTATCCAAGGAAAGTACTGAGAAATTAACTACTGAGTATTGAAAGTAATTCAGTTTTAAATGCAAATGATCTGCAATGTACGTAGTCAAAATGACTAGAATGTAAATGCAGTTCTTTCAAATTGTAAGCCACTAGCTAGCTGGGGTTATGAAAAATAACTAATGACTATGCAATTTTCTGGAGGTAGGATTTTGATCTTTTTTATTTCTTCTAAAGAAGTTCATAGTTTGATACCAAATCTAGATGGCTGCTTAGTCATTATATCTGTATGAAGGTTCCTTGTAGTCAAGGAAAGCTGGAATACAAAGGCTTTTATTTAGGTGTGAAAAATTGAAGAACTGAATCTTGAGTGATGCAATTCTGCTATGCTGAAGTAGGAATCTTATGAATTGGTGTAGGTCTCCTTCCTAAAGCTGATTTTTTTTCTATGCCTTTTGAAAGACTTTTTCACAGCACCTGACTCATTTGATGGTGGGAAACTATCCTCTAATATTTTCTTCAACTTTTCATTTATGAATTTGTTAGCAACGATCATCTCAAGTTTACATAATTGTTTTTTTCTAGCTTTTTTTTCCTCCCTAGGTGTTTGTGAAACGTATAGTCTTTTTATTTCAGCCTTATTTGCTTTTAGTCTCCTTGTAACTTTGTCTAGTGACGGCAGGTAATAGCATAGTGGAAGACCACTCTCTTACTTTCCAAGCTAGCATGTGTTCCCATCTGTGCTTGCCGTCCATACTCTATTGTTCCAGGAGTTCAGATAGCAGAAAGGTAGTTGCTTTTGTAGGACTACTTTTTGCTGTTTAACTCCTTAAACAATTTCCTCTTCAAGGTTAGAAGATCACCAGACAGTATTTCCCTGTCCTAGCACGCTGTGTGTGGCCAAGGTTAAGAAGGGGAACACAACCATCCTTTTCAAAAGTGAGCTGACGTTGCATTTGGTTAGCTGTAGTGTGAAACTGCAACCTCTGGTTATGCAAAGGCACTTGGGAATCTTCTGGTATGATGCAAGTTAGCTTCAAGCTCTGGAGCATTCTCTGTTAAGACAATCAAAGGGATATGTTGAAAACTCATGCTTAGGTTTTGTTTTATTTTTATTGGTAAAGGAATGGTGTTCAGGTAAGTGGTTTATGCAGTTGTCAGGTTCCCCCTGTTCCCTCTGTTCTTGCAGTTGAGGGACAGAATGCATAAGTTGATTGTCAAATACTGGATCTCAAGGAGCTACCAGTAAATTTCCCAAATCTCCTTCTGACAGTGCTTTTTCAGTATTCTGTTTCTTGCATGTTAATTAACAATGAATTAGTGCAAGTCCCTGGTGCCTTTCTTTAGGCTTCATCTTATTGTACCTGGGGATTCAAAATACAAGTTCTTTTATTATTCCAGACCTGACTCCACTAGACTAAGAATTAACTGTTCAGGTCATCTGCAGTTCTTTAAAACAGAATAATCTAAATTTAATAAAGAATTAGTAGTTTTTTAAACATGGGAGCTATAACTCCCAACAGAAGGGCCTTTTCAAAAGCTATTTTTTGTATGTACTCCACCAATCATAGTATGGTATGAGAATTTCAATGGGAAGAGTTACTGTATCTCCTACATGATATCATTGCACTATTAGAAAATAACCCATTTTACTCTATACTAAATATATCCCTCTGTGAAATAGACTGTGTTCATTTGCTTTTCTTGAAAAGATAGTGACAAGGTGCATTTCCCTATTATGTGCTACAGATTTTCTGATCTATTCTCATGTGGTAGAATAACAAGGCATGATGGATCTGAAACATTCATAATAGAATTAAGACCTTATATTCTAGACTGTAAGGTTTTATCACAATGTTAATACTTCGCATAAATCTTGATATTTTTTTAAGCAAATTTTTAGTTTTCTTTATTTTTAAAGACTTTTTTAATAATAAACATATCCTCTTGGTCATTTTGGGCTTTTAGCATTAGATGCTTTTAGTATTTGCAGAATTAAAAGTTGAGTTTTATGTGCAAGAATGCATGTTTTCTGGAGATTGTTTTAGGACTCAGCTGGTATCTTTAATCCCCTGATATTGTACCCAGAACCTACTGATTCTGTTTGACCTGTATATTAGTGATGGGTGAAGATCTGAGAGGACTTTTTTTTTTTTGAAATCTTAACAGCTGGCTGCTATTGCAAAAATTGTATTTCCTGTCAAATTCACAGTAGAAATGCACTTTTTTATGTACAAAAGGGTTGCTTGATTTATATCACAGAACGTCAGTAATAACAAATCTAGCCAAACAGGTAGGAACATTATCTATTGCTGTTTTGAGGTGGAAAAAGTACTAAGTACTATCTTTGGTTTTAGTGTTGAATCCATGATACTAATTTTTCAACAGGTAAGCTTGGTTTATTTAGAAACCTATAAAAATCCTTAAGTCAAGGGCTTAAAAAGCTTCTACATGTCAATGTCAGAGTACTTTGCATAAGAATTAAATTATAGCTTGCATTGACTGTGTTGCATGAATTAATTTTTGTGTATGTTTTTGAGCACATTTGATTTGGTTATTTAACAAAGTATTAGGTTCAGATCAGTATTTGCAAAGATGCCCTTTGGGTGACTGAGCATGCCAGTTCTCCATTTGTATTGCTTGGAGTTTTGTTGAAACAATCAATTGAACAAAAACAAACAAACAATAAACAAAATTCAAAAAACATTCTTTACTTCTCATGACTGAAGTCTAGGTATGGTTGATTAAGTAGCTGCAATTGCAGGCTGTAACTACTAGGATTCATTGTTACTGCTGATGAAATAATATAAACCAAAGCTTGTGACAAGCAGAATAACTATTTCACATGTTATTTACATTGAAATGGGTGCTCTACAGAAGAAAAAAAAATGATGTGGAAAGAGTGGTCTGCTCTGGAGTAAACACTAGCTGACTGCCTAGTATTTTAATATTTTGTGTACTCTACAGATTGCTTTTCCTTGGTGCCTGGAAGCATTTTTGTTTTCCCCAATAAACTTAGCTGTAAGTTAGTGTTGCTTCATATTTTTGAAGCAGCATTGGCCGTTAAGAGTTTGTTGTACCTGTCTTGCATGTTCTTTTCACAGTGGGAGCCGTCTAGGAGGCCTCATTACTGTGATGTGTTTCTTTTTCAACCATGGAGAGGTAGGTCTTCCACAGTTTTTTTTTTTTTCATTTTTTTTTTAAGACTAAGATTGATCTCATTTCCTTGAAGATATCGATGTTGCTTATCTACTTGGGGATGAGTGCACAAGGTTAATAAGAAAGGAATAAAACCTTACTGAAAGCAAAATACGCTACAACTTTTATGTATCACTGTCCAATGTGTCACCTTAGATTAAAAACAAAACAAACAAACAAAAAGCCCAACAAAGTAAATATATTGTAAAGTGGTTCTGAGATTGAAATCTCAGCAGGACATTAAGTTCAAGTTTCAAAACATCAAAATCTCTTTTTGTCTGTGTTCCAGACATAACTGGGCTAGATGTACCATGTGAATAAGCTACAGAAACAGAGGAGGTTTTATTTAGATTGCTACGTATTTTACCAGAAATTCATGAATACCAAACCAGCAAAGAAACCCATTAGTACTGCTGTACTATATTCTATAGCCAGGACGCATAGAATTTAGAAACTGTAAACATACAGAGACCCCATAGGAGAGCTTCCCTCTCTGTGGATGACAGGACTTGAGGGAGGGGCAGGGGAGAACAGAGATAATACATGCTTTAGGGAAAAGACATGTTAGTATATATATTTATGAAATATTTATTTTATTTGTAATTGGAGTGCAACTTTGCATTTAATTTATACTTTATAAGCATTTATTTTACACTATTAATTTAACATATTTGTAAAATAGCAAAGCAAGCAAAGAATTGAATGGTGCTGATTCTAGTGACTTCTCTGGTAAAACAGTATTTTAAAAAATGTCTTTAAGATTCTAGGAACTGAAGTAGAAGGGACGTCATGGCATAAACATGCTATAAACTTCTATAAATTCATGATGGTCCATGTTAAAATAAACTATTTCTTTGTCCTGTAGTAGTAAAGTGTGGGAAAGGAATTCGCAGGGAGCTTTGTGCTGTTTCACACATCCCTGAGTTAATGAGAACAAGTTAGTGAGATAATGAGGAAAACAGTGGTAGAACCAAAAACTTGAGCAAGGTCGAGATAAAGTAAATTGGCTACAGTGTTAAAGATGAGCTTTGGGCAGTGGCCAATTGCTGGCTGGCTCAAGGCGCGTGTCTGAGGGTCTCTAACCAATTGTAAGACAGATTCGGGCGCGTGGACAGCGCGTGGGGCTACGGGGAAAGTATATGTAGTAGTGAAAAAGGGCAATAAATGTCTCCTGTTCAAGAACCATCAGGAGTCTGTGTCTTGCATCCCTTCAGTAAAGAACCTGTGATGATGAGTATTCAGTGCCTAACTTAGCCATTATATTTGAGGCATGAAGTCTCTATTACCATACAAATACAGTTTATGTTAAAACACATTTCGCTTTTAGACCTAGATGGGAAGAAAAGAGAGTTCTGACCTTCCCAGTCATTTCTGAGCTTCCTTAGGCTGTGTGGTTGCATTAACAGTTACAGAGCTCTTCCTTGTCTATGTACAGTCAGGGGTGTACCCTGGCATATGCATCTATCTCAGAAGCAAAAAGCTTCTTAAAGAAAGGAGCTGCCAAAGCTTGCTTTGCCTTGAATGTGTCCTGCCTCCATGCTTCCATTTCCCCTGTAACTTCCATTCCTCAAAATACCTGAATTCCTCGAGTCCTCTCCTCCAACCTTTGTTACAGTCGCGTGTTTTGTACTGCCGCCTTGGCTGTGGCCCGTTTGGAGCTCCTTGCACGATGATCCTGCTGTGTCAGTTGGCTGGTGCCAGGTCAGCACTCTCTCAGTTCCCATTGTTGCCCATTCCCAGTACACTGAGCTGGTGGAAGGGGATGGGGAGCAGGATGTGGCCCTCACAATCCATGAGGAAATGGTTGGCGACCTGCTACAGCACTTGGATGTACGCAAGTCAATGGGGCCAGATGGGATCCACCCGAGGGTACTGAGTGAACTGGCGGAGGAGCTGGCCAAGCTGCTTTCCATCATTTATCGGCAGTCCTGGCTGTCAGGGGAGGTCCCAGTCGACTGGCGGCTAGCAAACATCTACAAGAAGGGCCGGAGGGTAGACGCGGGGAACTATAGGCCTGTTAGTTTGACCTCAGTGCCAGGGAAGCGCGGCACTTGCAGGACAACCAGGTGATCAGGCCCAGTCAGCATGGGTTTATGAAAGGCGGGTCCTGCTTGACGAACCTGATCTCCTTCTATGACAAAGTGACACGCTTAGTGGATGAGGGAAAGGCTGTGGATGTGGTCTACCTTGACTTCAGTAAGGCTTTTGACACCGTTTCCCACAGCATTCTCCTGAAGAAACTGGCTGCTCGTGGCTTGGACTGGCATACGCTTCGTTGGGTTAAAAACTGGCTGGATAGCTGGGCCCAAAGAGTTGTGGTGAATGGAGTCAAATCCAGTTGGAGGCCGGTCACTAGTGGAGTCCCCCAGGGCTCAGTGCTGGGGCCAGTTCTCTTTAATATCTTTATCAATGATTGGATGAGGGGATTGAGTGCACCCTCAGTAAGTTTGCAGATGACACCAAGTTAGGTGCGTGTGTCGATCTGCTCGAGGGAAGGAAGGCTCTGCAGGAGGATCTGGATGGGCTGGACCGATGGGCTGAGGCCAACTCTATGAAGTTCAACAAGGCCAAGTGCCGGGTCCTGCATCTGGGGTGCAACAACCCCAAGCAGCGCTACAGGCTGGGAGAAGAGTGGTTGGAAAGCTGCCTGCAGAGAAGGACCTGGGAATACTGGTTGAGAGTCGGCTGAATATGAGCCAGCAGTGTGCTCAGGTGGCCAAGAAGGCCAACAGCATCTTGGCTTCTATAAGAAACAGTGTGGCCAGCAGGTCTAGGGAAGTGATTGTCCCCCTGTACTCGGCTCTGGTGAGGCCGCACCTCGAGTACTGTGTTCAGTTTTGGGCCCCTCGCTACAAGAAGGACATGGAGGTGCTCGAGAGAGTCCAGAGAAGGACAATGAAGCTGGTGAGGGGTCTGGAGATCAAGTCTTACGAGGAGCAGTTGAGGGAGCTGGGCTTGTTCAGCCTGGAGAAGAGGAGGCTCAGGGGCGACCTTATCACTCTTTATAGGTACCTTAAAGGAGGCTGTAGCGAGGTGGGGGTTGGTCTATTCTCCCATGTGCCTGGTGACAGGATGAGGGGGAATGGGCTTAAGTTGTGCCAGGGGAGGTTTAGGTTGGATATTAGGAGGAACTTCTTTACCAAAAGGGTTGTTAGGCATTGGAATGGGCTGCCCAGGGAGGTGGTTGAGTCACCATCCCTGGAGGTCTTTAAGAGATGTTTAGATGTTGGACTTAGTGATATGGTTTAGTGGAGGACTTGTTAGTGTTAGGTCAGAGGTTGAACTAGATGATTTTGGAGGTCTCTTCCAACCTAGACCATTCTGTGATTCTGTAAAGAAAAGTATTAGTTTGTGTCCACCCCTTGTGGAGCAGACATGGCTCCCTTAGGAAACCAGATAAAAAGATTTCAACTTAGAGGTATTCTGTTGACAGGATTGTGAGGTTTCACTGAAGTACAGAAACAAGAAAGGGTCTTTAAAGAATTTTTGACCTAAAAAACTACTGTCTTTCACATACTGGCTGTGTAGATTCAACATGTTCCAGTGATGATGTCTACAGAGCATTAAAATTGATAGCTTAATACTTGCCCCTAACCAATGAGACACACCCCCAAAGCAAGACACGTAGAATTCAGGAGAACTTGCGAATGTGGATGTGCAAGGTGCAGGAAACTGGTGAAGCCTAGGATGGAGCCGGGGTATTCCTAAAGGTGACACATACCTTCGGGATAATCGCTGTTGTTGGAGTAACACCTCACCACAGAATCACAGAATGGCCAAGGCTGGAAGGGACCATCTAGTCCAACGCCCCTGCCATAGGCAGTGATGCCACCCACTAGATCAGGTTGGCTGAGGCCCCATCCAGCCTGGCCTTGAACACCTCCAGGGATGGGGCATCCACAGCTTCTCTTGGCAACCTGTTCCAGTGCCTCACCACCCTTCTACAGGGAAGAATTTCCTCCTAATGCCTAGTCTATCCTCTTTTAGTTTTAAGACCATTCCTCCTTGTCCTATGCCTTCTTACTGGTAAGAGGTATAAATGGTGTAAAATGGGCCTGATTTCTACCCTAAACAGAGCTCCTTTTGTCTGAGAAACTTCCTGTGCTGCTCTGTGGAGAGCAGCCCATGCTGGAGCAGTCCGCTCCTGAAGGACTGCTCCCTGTGGTACGGCTCCTGGGCTGGCACTTCTCAGGCCGGCTGGCATTTGCTTCTGCCCCAGGTTCAGGAGACTCTTTCTGTCAGCCTTTTTCCTGCTAGAGCATGGTCACCTTTATGGCTGCTGCCCTCACCCAGTGACCCAATCCCATGATAATTTCCCATCCCCCAAATGACTTCAATCTCGGTTGCTTTTTAGGTTTTATTTATTTTTTTTCTTAAATGTGGGGTGCGAGCTGGCAGCCTGCATGGTCACCAGCTGGCTCCTCCTGCTGGGCTCTACGCAGCCATGATGGAGAGTGTCCAGAGTGTCTCTACTGTCCAGAGAGCGTCCATACGAAGATGGTGAAGGGCCTAGAGGGGAAGACATATGAGGAGTGGCTGAAGTCACTTGGCCTCTTCAGCCTGGAAAAGAGGAGGCTGAGGGGAGACCTCATCGAGGTCTACAGCTTCCTCACGAGGGGGAGTGGAGGGGCAGGCACTGATCTATTCTCTTTAGTCACCAGTGATAGGGCCCAAGGGAATGGTGTCAAGCTGTGACAGGAGACATTCAGGCTGGATATGGGGAAAAGGTTCTTCAGTGATAGGGTGGTCACGTGCTGGAACAGGCTCCTCAGGGATGTTGTCACGGCATCAAGCCTGTCGGAGTTTAAAAAGCGTTTAGATTATGCTCTCAGTCATGTGGTCTGAATTTTGGGATAGACCTAGGGGGATGCTAGGAGTTGGACTCAATGATCCTTGTGGGTCCCTTCCAATTCAGAGTATTCTATTCTATGATTCTATTGCATTTTATTTCTAATTTTTAGTGGGAATAGCCATTTTGATTCCTTTTGTTTGCATGTCAAAATTATCCACTCTTTAAAATATTTTTTTCTTTCGTAATGCTTATATCAAAAAATATTTACTTGAAACAATTTTATTCCTTGTCAACCTTGACTGAAGGTGTTTGAATGGACCAACCCTCCCCATTTCTCCTCTTGAGTTAGAAAGTTCATAGGTTTCGTCAGCACCTCTTTTAGTTGATTCTGTTCATTTTTTGAACAGAACTCTCTTTTCAGCAGTCTTTTCTGGAGCATGTGTTAACATCCATCAGAGTATTTTTCCTTCAGCTTTTTTTCACGATTAAGTCTATACTAATTCTCATTTGCATTCATTTATTTTGGCCTTCTGTCACTTACACAGTCAATTTTGTCATGTGTGCAACAGAAGAGATGTACAGGAACCGATGTGTTTTCCTCATTGAAATTGCTTTATTTGCTTTCGATTACATGTTGTGCTAACTGATTGCAGCAATGGGAAATGGTATTTCAGACTGGGGGAGAAACTCTTAATCTCCTGAGGGTTGTATTTGTATGTTTCCTGGCCACAGGTTCAATGCTACCTATCTTACAGAGGCTGGCTAATTAAAATGGAATTAGACAAAGGAGATGGGTAATACTGTTGTATAAGCTAGGTCTGTGTAAGAAAAGCTATATAAATATTTTGTAAAAGCATACTTAGCAATTTACAAAAAGTCGAGTGCTAAATATGTATAAGCATGATTCTCTCTGTTGCAACCGTAAATAAATAGGATTTCAGGATGTAGTTTTTTGAAACTATTTCTGCTAAATGCTGGGTGAAAGCCTTCTAGATGTTAGCTACATAGTGGTAATCAAAGCTTTCTTTTACTTTTGCTGGTAAACCTTGGATTTCAAAGTGATTGTATTTCCTTTTGTTGAGACTTCTGGTGTTCTTTACAACAGATTCCATTTAAAGTATGATTTCCTGCAGGTTAACTGTTTATGCATCTGAAACACCTCTGTATGTAAAATTGAAATAGTGTGATGAATATTATTTGATCATGTAGGAACATCAATTTAAATTGGAAAAAGGATATAAAGTAATGTGCTTAACTGTGAAGTTAATATATATTATTATATATTATTATATATATTATATATATAGTTATATATTTTTTTTGATGGTCATTGCCATCTGTAAGCATTTTCTAAAGAGCTGAATAGAAAGATAGAGGATGGCAGTTAAGTAGTTGAGCTGTTTGCCACAAACCCCAAGAAATTCATGAAAAAGCTATTTGGTTGATGTCACTGTGTTATCCTTTGCTTTAGGAGAGTTCAAGAGTGAAAGATGTGAATAAGAACAGCTGTGTAAGAGCTTAATTTAATCATTAGGTTTTATTGGCCTATTTTGAAGAGCCCATTCTATAAAATTTTCCGTGTTGATGCTGCTAGAAATGTAAAATATTTGCAGCCTAAATAACTAGTGTAATGAAGAGTATGTTGGTTTCTTCTTCAGATCCTTTCCTCACACACTTTCTCCATGTAAGTGTGGCAAGTCACTGCATGAATTTGAGAATGATTTCAGTTACCTGAATAACTTTTTACGTTCAGCAGAAGCAGAGCCAAGCAGCTGCTTTCCTGTCTGTTTCTTGGGATATTCTCTAGCTGTCATACTTAATTTTGGAAAAGCAGTAATCTATTTTAATTAAACAGTGCGTCATACACCTTAAGTCTGAAAGCTGCATCCTTTTTCCTTCTCTATTCTGCTTCTTGGCTTATGTTTTGTTTGTTTGTGTTTTGTTTTTTGGTTTGTTTTTAAGCTTGTGAATAAAAGCTCGTGTAGTTTGGGTTCTGCTTTACTGAAGTACCTGTGGTCATTCATTTTGAAATACAAATGCATTGCTTTATGAAAATACAGCAGCAAACATTATCAGCTAACCCGGTTCTTATTTTTAGTGCACTCGTGTCATGTGGACTCCGCCTCTTCGTGAAAGTTTCTCATACCCATTCCTTGTGCTTCAGATGTTGCTTTTGACCTATATTCTCAGGTACCTCTCAATTTATACTTAGCTTTTTACAGCGACTTTAAAAGAGAATGTCACAGGGCATGTATTTAAGAACATTTATTTAAGTATTTATTTATGTGCCTTGCTATGCTGTAGGAGTGATATCATTAACGTGGAAACCTTCCTGTGGCTGTTATGTTGCAGACTCTGCACCAGTAAAACTGCAGTCATGTTACTCATGTATTAAAAGGAAAATTTTTGCAACTTGAAGACATGATTAAAATAAAAATCAGAATCACTAATTCGGCAAATACATGTGTAAACTAAAAAAAAAAAATCGGACTTTTTGGTTGATGTCACTTCCTTCCTTTGAGAAACAAGCTGATAACCCTATCAATTGGTTATGGCCCTCTTGGAGAGTGGTATGTTGATTGCACGTAGCGTAAGCTTATGCTATGCAACAGAGGATTCTATAGCACCCATAAGCTAGAATGTTCTTGCAGTTTTTGTGTTTATTAATTCAGTCTTTTAAAGCAATCTAGTTATAATAATGCAGGGATGCCCCTGAATTTGTTAGCCCTGCTTTTCAGTGGCTGTTTCTGGCCCGCAAGGTGATCGTGTTACTGTTTTGCCTTTGGTTTGAAAATAAGCATGACTGGTTGAAAAGCCCTCAAGTATTAACAAACTCCAGCACATCACATTTGCAGTATATTTGTGATTTAGCTGAATTTTGTTGTAGTTATTGATGATTAAACCAAAACATGTTTCTATCATCTGTCACTAATGTGTGTTTGTTAGGTAAGGAAGAAATGCGTGCTGTCTAGAAAAATACTTTGAGGAATAGTTTGTAGAGTGATTGCTAGATTTCATATTATAATGACACCTCCTCATTTAATGTTAAATTGTGAAGTCAAACAACAGCCAAGAAAATTAAACTTCAAGTTAGGTTGATTCTAGTGTATATAATCTGTATCCATAACTGACTTTTAATTAGATACATGCACTTCTGTTCTTCAAATGCTGGTACTTAAAATAGTCTTTGATCTTGCTTACCAATGAAGAAGCAAGGTATTTAGCCTAGGCGTTTCAGCACGAGGATCTGAAAAGGTGATAAAAAACATAAAGACTTAACTTTCAGGTTCTCAGTTAGAGATCCTGCTTCAAGAGCAGCTCTGTTTTACGTATAGCAGTCTCCTAATGTAATATAGGAAGTATATTTGAAAAAGAGACTAGAACTTAAATTCTCTGTTATTTGCATCACTTAAATAATAGCTTAAACTCATGCTTAGCAGGACTTCCGATAGTTAATCTTGAGAGATTTTAGGAGAAACCAAAGAGTATTTTGCAGAATTTGTTCAGACTGCTGTGATCTGTTGGGTTTGGGTTCTTTTCGGAAGAATATTTATGATATCCTGAGTTTTGGAGGCCACTTGGGGAAACTTGAATCATGACATATTTCTGATCTGATCTCAAAGCTAGGAGTAAATAAATAAAACTTTTCTAGGAAGACATGGAAAATAGAGTGTTTTCAGTCAAAGGTGAGTTTCATATACTTGTGATTGTGCTGAAATCCTTTATCAGGATTGCTGGCAAAAAAAGAGTTGCAGAAAGTAAATATGAAAGAAGGGTGAGATAGAATGCTAGAGGAGTAAAATCACTGTTGGGTGCAGACTGTTGTGAGAATAGTTGTGAATTCAGCTGAAAAGAAAATGGTTGTGACCTGACTGTACTTGTTACATGAAGGTGGACCGCTGCATGGAATATAGTTTTGACTTGCTGTATTACATATTGCCAGGAAAAGACAAACTTGGTAATGTTATATCATATCGTTAAGAAACACTAAGCATCAGAACTATTGTTTTTGGAAACCGATGGAAAAATGATACTAAATTTACTTGAACATTGTTACTTTTAGTGGATCAGTATTGCTAGCTAAATTCCAAGGTAACTTTATTATTATTTTTTTATTCCGTTCTCTGTTTTACTTTTTGATAATATGCAAATATCTGTGTAATTTAACTTACTGATACCTATTCTGTCTCTTTTTCCCAAGGATTCCGAATATTAATACAGGAAGCTTGATTGCACTGTGTGTTTCTAATATCTTTTTCATGCTTCCCTGGCAGTTTGCTCAGTTTGTTCTTCTAACTCAGGTAAGACCGTGTCCACCTCTGCATAGCCTCTTTGTCTTCTTTAGGCAAATTAACTACTTTCTATAGACAGTCACTGAGTTCACAACTATTGTTGCTTTCATTTTAGCCAGGCTTTACTCTTGCTCTTAGGAAAGATTCACCCCATTTATCACACCATTTTTTTTTCTATTCTTAAATTTAAAATTGGACACCACGCAGTCTTCTTTTTCCAGGACTAAATAATTTACTTATTTCTTAAAAGCAGCCTCCATCCTAAGGTCACTGCATTTGAACAAGTGCAGAACATGGGAAAACTTTGTATATTGAAGTACAAAAATAAAAGGTGTTGATCTTGCATTGCTTTGGGCTATTCAGATATTTATTTATTTATTTATTTATTTTACAGAGGGCAAAGTTTGCATGGCATGTGATATTTGGCATGATTTTGCATGATTTCCTATTTAATTTTAATAAACCTGAGAGTAGTGGCAGAATTTCTCTGTCTGAGAGCTCAAGCAGTTGAGTTAACTTGAACTAGCGCTGACATGTAGCATATGCTAATGTGAGCAATAGGATACTGGTCATACAGCACAATATCTTAATGCTTAAGTTGACTGAAATGTAACCTGTTGATTGAAATCCATCCATGTTTCCATACTTTTTCCCTTGTCTGTTGCACTCAAAAGAGATGTTGCTCGGTTTGAGTTGATAGTATATATCAATTGTTCAAAACTGTGTATGCAAATATCCTAAGTGGAGAAGAAGAAGCCATTAAACTCTGTAAGACATTATAAGAAATCCATTGCTATAACCATTATAAGATGTTGGGTCTGACACTTATAGGTTCGATTCATAATTTCATGAATTTTCCATGTGACTTTTAGCAAGCTACCTAATCAGTGAATCTCATTTTCCTCAGCAGCAAATTGTGATGTTTTAGTGCTTTGCAAAAATTTGGGGTTAGTTAATGTTAATGAATGCTTTTTTTTTTTTTTTTCTAAAAAGTGAAAGATGTGTTTAGTGCTGTGTTGTGATAACTTCCATTTTTGGAAAACCAAGTACCTACTTCTTAAATACTCAAATATGTTTGATAACTGTTATTCAGAGCAGCAAAATTAAAGTTTCTTGAAAGAAGCTGTTATAAAATGCCTAAGTATGCACTTAGCAAAAAAGCACCAGTAAAAGTTGGTTTATAATTGTTTGAGTAATTAGTTTTTGTATGAATATGTATTTGCTAGAGCAAGTACAACACTGTAAATTGTTAACTATTTTTTTTTGCTTTTCATTCTAGATAGCTTCATTATTTGCTGTGTGTATTATGGGTTATATTGACGCCTGCAAATTACAGAAGATACTCTCTGTTCATATGGTAACTTTTTTTTTCAAATTAAAACTTCTCAAACAGGTTAAAGTATCAAAACAGTGTGTCTGAAGTGTTTTCATTAGTTTCAAAGTGATTAGAAATGTGCAATAACAGAATAGAATAGTTCATTTGGAAGGGACCTTCAAAGATCATCAAGTCCAACTGCCTGACCACTTCAGGGCTAACCAAAAGTTAAAGCATATAATTAAGGGCATTATACAAATGCCCCTTGAACATTGACAGGCATGGAGCATCAACCACCTCTCTAGAAAGCCTGTTTCCGTGTTTGACCACTGTCATGGTAAAGAAATTATTCCTAATATCCATTCTGAACCTTCCCCAGCATAGCTTTGTGTCATTCTCTTCCATTTTATTGTTGGTTACCAGGGAGGAAAGACAGGTGCCTCCCTCTCCACTTCTTCCTCAAGAAGTTGTAGAGAGCAATGAGGTGACCTCTTAGCTTCCTCTTCTCCAAGCTAGCCAGCCCAATTGTCCCCAGCCTCTCCTCACAGGACATACTTTCCAGCCATTTTACCAGCTTTGTTGCCCGTCTCTGTATGCTTTCAAGTAACTTAACATCCTTTTTATATTGTGAAGACCAGAACTGCATGCAGTAGTCAAGGTGAGGCTTCATCATTACTAAATAGAGCAGGAGAATCATCTCTTTTGGCCAGCTGGCTATATTGTGTTTAATGCATCCAAAAATGCAGTTTGTTGTCTTGGCTGCCAGGGCAAACTGCTGACTCGTGTTGAGCCTGCTGTCAACCAGCACCCCCAGATCCCTTTCTAGAGAACTGTTCTCTGGCCACTCATCTCCTAGTCTGTACTTGTAACAAACATTACTCCGTCCCAGGTGCAGAACCTGGTATTTACCTTTGCTGAACTTCATGCTGTTGATAATTGCCCAATGCACCAATCTATCTAGATCCCTCTGCATGGCCTGTCATCACTTGAGGGAGTCAACAGCAGGGGTTGGAGGGGCCTGGATTTGAACATTTGATCTTAAATGTTTTTTATCATAGTGTCAGAAAGTAGGATCTGTCCGATGCATCGTAATTGTTGAACTCCATAAAAATTATTGACCTAAAAGATTTGTAGAAATATTTGCCTTGCCTTTTTGTTTCTACTTATTTCATGAATTCAAAGATACATGCATTCTCAAACAGCAGAATAGAAAATATACTAAAAATAGAGTATGAACAATAAAAAGTTGAAAAGATAGCGTTCATCTTATGCCATTAGTTAATGGAAACAATAAATGAGGTGTTTGCAAGTCAAAATTAGGAAACCCCAACTAGAACTTGGTTTTGAAGACTACGGACATCTGGACCACGAGAAGATGTTCTGCTCAAACTATTTAGAGAAATGTTTAGAATGAAGGGCAAAAAAAGATAAAATGTTAGTCTGAAAAAAACTTATTTTGTCAAATTGATAAGAAAGTCAAAGGCAGGAGATAATAAGTAAAAGGCAAATGGGTTTCAGCATAATATACCTGGTCTTCATTTTTGAAACTAAGATAATGATCAAGTTCTGTTGCTAGGATTTTCTGCTGTTTGAAGAAAGACCACAGTCTTAAATATATAGGAAGATGTAAACTTTTTTTTCCTTTTTAAGAAATATGTCTATTTTTAAAAATACACTTTTGATAAAATTTTGCAATGCAAACTCAGTGGGCAGAAAGTGTTTTTGCCACACAAAAGAAGCTTTTATCTAAATGATATTTCATACTTTTTTCCAAACATTTTGAAATACTGCAAACGGTAAATGAAAGGCAGTAGTAAGTTCTATTCAGCTCAATTTCTATCTAAAACTATATATAAAATGCTTGTTCCCAGTCACACTTATAAGGAAAATTTGCAAATAAGCATCTTGGTTTAGTAAATTTTGGCAGAAGCAGGATGAAATATTTGTGTCATTTGGCTTATAGTAGTAAGTGTATAATATTGGTGCCAAAGTGCCATAAAAGCCTAATTTCAGATCATTAAATAGTTGTGTACCATTATAGAGAAAGCTTTCTGAGGCTGGGTAAACTGCTGGTCTGTCTTTGTGGTGTTTCTGATTCTGTCCCCAACCTCCAGTTTTTGTAGAAAATTACAGCCTAGCTATGGAAAAAAGAAAATAAATCAAAAGGCTGAACATTTTACTACTTTTCCTTATTCCTGTGCACAGTAGAAGGTAGAGATTGATCATTGATATGGCTTTCCCAAGTTGGGAAATGTAATTCAGCTTGCTTTCTCTTAATCAGAAAGCACAGTAGGAGATCAGGATGGTGCAAAAAAGTTTTTTGTGTATTTCAGCCTTGACTTTCAACCTGATATAGCTGTTCATATGATTGAACAGTCAGAATGCTGCTTCATTTAATTCAGTAATGATTATTTTTTAAATATATGCTTCTCACTTTGGAAGAAAGAAAACAAGCATTTATTCAGTTATTCAGTACTTTTAATGTTTGTCCAGGACTCTGAAAGATAACAAACAGAATAGAGAAATACTTTTTTTTTTTTTTCCCCAAATTATTGCATTATGTTAGGAATAACTTCAAAAATATAACAGGTGTATCGGGCAAGATGAGTTAGTCTTAATCTATGTGTACTTTATAATATAAAATAATACTGTACACTTGGCTATCTGTCACAATTATGTCGTACTCAGTGTTTTCAGAACAGTTCTCTAAGCCAAATATCAAGCTTGCACTTGTTGCCAGGGTTGTGTCTTTAATTATAAAGCTGTTTGTGTTACAACGTAATTTATATAGTTAGGCAATTCTTAACCTTTTCTATTGTAAATTTAATAATTTTAATTTTCTTTTTTCAGGTATCTCTTGTAGTATGTTTTATTTTGATGTTCGGTAATTCGATGTTATTAACATCATATTATGCTGCATCTTTAGTAGTTATATGGGTAAGTTGTTTAAGAAAAAGAAAATTAATCATGTACTGTTCTGTATGTATTGATATAAAATGTAAAACTGCTGCATTACCAGACAGTTGACAAATCTTTTATGTCACAAACAGACCTTAAAGATATTAGGAGAATAATTAAATACTAAGATTTTTCACACCAAGACCTCTTCCAAAGGGAAGCTGAGTTAGGGGTCAGCTGTCTTCTTTATTTAGGCCAGGTTAAATTTTACAGGATCCACACCATTGTTAACACCATCATAATATTTGACCAAAATAATTATGAAATGAGAACATGAGCAAGAAGTCTTGTTTTAAATGCTTCTTTCTCTGAAACTGCAAATACAGAACAAATGACTGTAACTTACATAACAAAATTCCGTAGAATCATTAAGGTTGGAAAAGACCTCCAAGATCATCTGGTCCAACCATCCACCTACCACCAATGTCACCCACTAAACCATGTCCCTAAGCACCACCTCCAACCTTTCTTTGAACACCCCCAGGGACGGTGACGCCACCACCTCCATGGGCAACCCGTTCCAATGCCTGACTGCTCTTTCTGAGAAGAAATGTCTCCTAATTTTGAACCTGAACCTCCCTTGGCACAACTTGAGGCCATTCCCTCTTGTCCTATCACTAGCTACCTGTGAGAAGAGGCTGACCCCCAGCTCCCCACACCTTCCCTTCAGGTACTTGTAGAGAGCAATAAAGTCTCCCCTGAGTCTTCTCTTCTCCAGACTGAACAACCCCAGTTCCCTCAGCTGCTCCCCATAGGACTTGTGTTCCAGGCCCTTCATCAGCTTTGTAGCCCTTCTCTGGGCGTGCTCCAGGGCCTCGATGCCCTTCTGGTACTGAGGGGCCCAAAACTGAACACAGCACTTGAGGTGAGGCCTCACCAGAGCAGAGTAAGGGAAACTGTAGTTCAAATAGTACACAGTACTATTTGAAGCTATTGAGCCATATTCCCAAGTGTGAAATTATTCACTAAAGACTCATCTCAACATTCGCTATCTTCATTTATACGTAAGAGGAAAAACCACCTCTAACCTCTTCTAGTTTCATATGGTTTCTGCTAAGGGAATTATGTACATGAAATAGGAGATAAGATTGTATAAACAGATCTGCTTTAGCATGCTACAAGTAATCTCAATTTCTGAATCCTTTTGCCCCTGCTAGAAGCATGGGGTGACCTCAGTGGTTTTTGTTTGTTTTCTTTTTTGTTTTATTTATATTTTGTCCTTCAGTAAAAGAGTGGTAATTTCTCACCTGTGTTAAGAATTATCTCCTTTCACTACTGGTAGTTGTTGGAATAGTTTTTCTTATAAACTTACTGTACTTGCTTGTAGCAGCTTCTGTAATTATATACTAAGTGTAGTTACATTGAGTTTCTTGCCTATTTTCTGCTTAGAAAAAAACATTTGTTGTTTGTCTGTTATTTGACTGTATATAGTGGCCTCAGTCCATGTCACATACAGACGGGGTTCTAAAAGCTTTTAAGTTCATTCTCTGTTTTTCTTAATGCTGTTGTTTGTCAAGGCATCTTAGAACGGATTTTCTGTGTATCATAAATCAGGAACAATGTGAAACAGAAAAATACTGATTACTTTTTCCCCACTTGTGTTCTCTTGCCTTGTATGAAAAATTTGTGTTATGCTGCCAGTAATTTATTTGTTGCTTCAGAAGGCTGTTGTTCATGAAAGCAGACATAATTGTTTCCTGTTGTCTTTGATTTAAAGAAACTTAGAACTGTATAATATAGAATTTTACTTGGTAAAAAGTAGAGTAGTCGTCCATTAATCATATATAAACTGCAGTAGGAATTTTTATTTTGGCATGTTTTGCCAATGCAGGGTAAAATCACAATACCGTATGTTGATTCTGTTCATTCATGTTTCATGTGTTGATTCCGGAATCTGGTGTGTGGTGGTGTGTGTGTTTATTTATTTACTTTAAGTAGCTGCATGCTAAAGCAGGTGCTTATTAAAATAAAATAAAAAGTCATCTAAGATACTGGAACATCTTCTTGTTATATCTTACCTGGAAATATATTTTCATTTTATTATTAGGGAATTCTGGAACTGAGTCCAAGAGTCTTTAAAAGGTGCAGAAGTCAAGTCTATCTGTGGGTAAGGAATTTCATACATCTTGAATTTTAGAAAATAATTATGACTTTTGTTTTAATGAAACTGAACTAACTTTTGTTTTCTAACAGCAGAAAATCAAGAAATACAGATAAACTGCCCTTTTCAAGTAAATTGTCCCTATTCCTAGGAATTCATTTTAAAATACTGAAGGATGAAAAAGGGCATAAATAAGCATTTATTTCACAAAATTAAAATAACATTCAAATGGCAGCACATTTAATTTAAACCTGTTTGCAAAACCTAAGATCTGTATGAAAATCTCTCTGAAACAGAAAGCAATTTAGAAGAGGCAGTTAAAAGAATAACAGTGCCTGGTGATTTGATGGGGATTAAGACACTACACTAGTGATTCATTAAAAATATGTCCTATATCACCATTCTTTCAGAATATTTTTGATAACATCAAGCAACTTACAATTACATAACTAAGTACAAGAAAAGAGTCAGACTAAAACGATGTAGGGGCATGTAGTTGGGGTTTGAGGGCAGTTGAAATAATGTCCAAATGTGGAGGAAACCCCCAAAACTCTGACAAATAAAATACAACACTGTAGAAAACATGAGAAACAACTTACTGCTTAAGATACAACGTTAACTGGTAAAGATATCTTTAATGGGAGACTACTAAGACTATCCAGGTGCTTAAGACCATTCTCATTAAAATGAATGGTAACCTCTTGCCAAAACTGGATGAAATTCATACAGTTATTATGCAGGCATTAGAATATAAAGGCATTAAAATGAAAAAAAAAATTATAACAAACTGCATCGCGTGTATAACCTGTCAATGTAACTAGTTACCTGTGGTACCAGGGAATTGGGAATGTAGACAGATCTTGTGTCAGGTTTTTAAAACTGAGATCCAAGACATTTGTGGAACTACAGACCAGTAAGTCCAACTTTGTAGAAGAATAAATAGATGAATAAAGTTGTTAAAGATACATGTACATGTGATATAACAAAAGATAAGTCCGATGCAGCCTCTCTAAAGGAAGTCATGCCTGGCAAATGTATTTGACTTCTTTGAAGGATATAGATAAGGGTGTATGGGTGAATGTAATGCACTTGAATTTCAGAAACCTTTTGGGGAAGATAACTAACGGGAACTGTAAAAGAAAATAAGCTCCATGTGATAAGGTGTGAATGTTAGAAGGTAAGAAACAAAGGGTGGGATTAAATGGTAAGTTTTCAAAAGAAGACCACCACCACCCAAATTATATGTATAAAATATTTGAACCTAAATAAGCAGAAAAATTTTGGTATTCTTATGAAAAGTTCTCTGAATACATCATTGCATTTCTGAGCAGGCATCAAAAAGGAAAGTAAACAATGGAAGTTATGGAGAGTGGACTCCTTCCAGAAAAAGCAGTAAATTTTCTTATTTTTTAAACTCATTCTTGCCATCCTAAATATTATATGCAATCTCAGTCAGCATATCTTTCTTAAAAAAAAAAAAAAAGGCACATGAAAGAATGCCCTCCCCCCAAATGCAAAACGTACCACAATCAAATATAAGAAGAGAGGATATGAAGATAATTATTAATAAAGAATTGCTAAATAGCACAGATTTTAAAATAAGTTAGAATTCTACATCTTCGAAGGTGGAGGTAAGCATAAGAAGGCTAGTGAGTAGAAACAGGTTATAAATACAGTTTATTTGGTGCTCCTTATGTTGGCAGCAGTAAATTTATAAGAGAGAATTATTATATTGTGGAAGCAAAAAATAAAGAGTCAGAAAAGGATTAGGTACCTCTCAGGCATTTAGGTTCATTTTCAGCCATTAAACATGATGATTGAATGCAACCCACAGTCACATAAATATCATGGTTACATTAGGGTAAAGATCAGTTTGCATGTTTTTATTATATTCTCTGTGAATGTATCTGCTGCTGGTCCCTGTCATATGCATGATGCTGAGCCAGGCTTTCCTACTCAGCTGGGCTCGTTTTATAAGGAACTAAGTAAAACGAGACTGCCTAGAATTTTCTCCTTTTTAGTAGTTTTAGTTACATTTCATAAACATGGTATGTAACCCTTTCTATCTCCTTGAAGTTCTATTTTGAGATTATCTTCAAAAGGTACTATAAATCAGCAAATTCCTTCAAAGGTTTGGATTAGTGGGGTAGTACAACCTGATAATTACAGAGAGGCTGATGGTGGAAAATAATCATGGTACACCACTGTATGCAAAACAGATGGAATTGACAGTTTGGCTGCCCCATTTAAAGTTTACTTTGCTACATCCTCTGCTACATTGTCATGTGCAGTGATACAGCCAAAATATCAGTTAATCCAAAAATATTTCAGTTGAACTAAGGGAGGGGGAAAAAAGAGAAAACAAAACATAAAACCATCCAGTGTGTTCAAATTTCAGAAGTGTAACTGGTTAGAAATGATTGTATATCTTGGTGATAACGTAGAGTTTTGAGCTAGTCACTAAATTTAGTAATCTTTCTGAGAAAGGATGGCTTTATTTAAAAGTTTGTTGAGACATGTTTATTTCATTCTGAATGTATTTTTAAGGTCATTGAAGGATGTGCCTGGTTATTTGGGACAGTCACCTTGAAATACCTAACTTCTTTAGCATTTGGAATAGCTGATGATGTACGTCTTCTTTCTCTTATGCAAGTATATGGTGTCTTTTAAAAATATTTTGTCTTAAAACTTTGATTTCAGTCTCTTATTGATATATTTTCCCGAGATTCCAAGACTTCTTTTGCAGAAATGGGAATGGGCTTGTGTATTTGCTTTCTCATTCAATATGAATGAAGACTTTGAGGTTTTATGACCTAAGTTTGTGAAAAGACCAATGTGTTTACTGTTGAGTTGATAAATGCTCTGTGTTTGTTATGAAATTTGGCTTTATAGAGCTCTGTTTATTTTTGGTATCTTTTTCCTACATCTTTATTTACTCTGTTTCTTGATTCAATTTCTTCTGAAACTCATTTTTAAGGCAATTCTGAAATGCTTGTTGTAACTAGAACTCCTAATTGCACTTTAGTGCTTTTATTATTAAATTATATTTTTAAAACCCTGTCTATGAAGATGCTGCACACCTAAATGTAGGGGCAAGAGGTGGGAAGCTCATATCTTAAAATATGCATATGCAAACTGTACTCTTGTTCAACCCAGTTGCAGTGGTAACATTCTTTTTCTGCTGCTTTCTGCTTTTTCTTTTGTCTAATCTGTTATGATCAAATATATCATTTAATCTACTCAAATACATTTTTGGTGCATTTATAACATTATTGTAAATTATATAATCTTCTGTTTTAATTTAAAAAAATGATATATATTTACACTACTTGTTTGCAGAAAACAGTTTTTTTTTTTTCTTACTGCAGCTCTTTTTTTTGTATTTCCTACCAGGCTCATATAGGTAACATACTAAAATCTAAATTTATTGGCTACAAGGATTTTGATACATTAATGTATACCTGTGCTGCAGAGTTTGACTTCATGGAAAAAGAGGTAATCTGATCAAATTAGATGTTTGTGGAAAAGGGAGCTTTTTGATTTATCTCCATTTATAACTTGAAACATCTGTGAGCCATAACATACTACTGCTGTCGTAAGAATTCTTTCTTTTTTTTCCAAGCGCTTACTGATGAAGTTAGAGATGTTAATGAACTTCAGCTAAATTTAAATGGTTTTATTGCTTTTAAATTTGCTAACACTAAAAGTGTTTTGATTTCATATCTAAGAAGCATGCTTACTTTACTAAAAGAAGTGCTTGTTCAGGGATATATGAAAGGTCAAAGTCCTGCAAAATTAAGATTTTGTGTCTGTCAGTAACTGATGCTGAGTAAACGGAAAATGTGATGAGAGCCACGAAGGTGAAGTAGATTTAGTTTACAGAAAAGTATCGAGGTTTCCATGTGTGTTGTTAGTAGACTTTTCTGGTTCATCAGTATCTAAATGTGTTCAGAACATTTATAGATTAGTCAACCCAGAACACTCGAATTCTTTTGAGATACCATCTACTTCAAGTCTTTGGGTAGTTTGCCAAAGAAAGGGGAATAATTTTTTAATGACCCTAGTATTAAGACCTCTAGTGAGATTGCTGGGTGGAGTTTAAATTTAAGTTTCTTCTAGCTTGTTTTGTTCTTGTTGTGTGTTTATATTTGTTTCACTTGAGGAAAAACTCCTTTATATTATTTTTTTCAAAATGAACATCGATGTAACTCTAGATGACTGGAAAGCAATTAATGCATTGTATTTCCATTGTAGACTCCAGTTAGATACACAAAGACTCTACTACTACCAGTTGTTCTGGTGGTTTTGGGGGTAATCATCAAAAAGGTAAGTGATTTAGTGAATCACCTTTAACTTGAATTTACTTTTTTCGTGTTTCTAAGGGACCAGTATTTATTTTGAGACAGGAAAAAGTTAAACAAAATACAGATTGTCAAAAATATTTGTATACAGTTCTGTATTTCCTTTACATAAGTTTTTACAAAGTTCTGGTCCTGCGTCAGTGAGAAAACTTGCTTTGATGTTAAGCACCAAAAAAAATTCTGTCACTTAGCTGATGAGTACTATAACTAAAGTTTACAACTGTTTTTGTAAATTTGATTATGTATAGTTTGTGTGAAAACAACTTACAGACACAAGAACACAAGAACAGATGGGATAACTGCTAACTGCCTGGCTAATTAAACATCCTCAGAAAGAATTTTTAGGTAAAGCATTGTGTGCCTTTATCTTAGCATTATCTGAAAACGAGATACTCAGGTGTAATTTAATTTAACGAATGTTGGAAATGCTCTATAATGCTTTTGAAAATTTATTCATAATTTTGCTGGCTTCTGTGTTCTTCAGGCAATTAAATATCTTAGGTGGACTTTATCTCATACAGGCCAATATGAAAGGTAAGTATTCTTTTTGAATGTCAAACTGATCTTCCTGCTGGAAGTTCATTTGATTTGACATACACTAAATAGCTGCATTACTTTGACCCTTTTTGAAGGGTAAATTATGTAACTGAATGGCTTGGATGTACTATTTGTAGTATTTTTATAGACTAAGTTTTATCTGCTGAACTTAGTTTCAGACATCTTAGCCCCCCTCGCCCACAAATATTCTATTTCATCATTTATATTTCTACTTTGTTCCTAAATCAGTGTTTACTTATGTGTCTATTCACTTTTCTCCTATAAACAGTGAACACAAGCTGTTTCTTCCCCGTTATTTTTTTCCAGGTTATAAAAATACTTGAATTTCATCTTTAGGAAGGGATCCCAGCTGTATTAATTTTATTTTCTAAGCGTCTGTAATACGTGCTCTGCCTGTTACAGGCATTTGGCATCACTTCTTGAAGTGCTTAAGGGCAGTGAATTTGGCCAATTGCATGTTGTCATTTCCCTAACAAAGGAAATCTTTTTGCTTCCATTTTTTTTTGTCACTAGTCATTTCAGTAATATCTGCTTTCCATAGTCTTAATGGCATATATCAAAATTAAAAAAATAAAAAATTGATGCAGCATTCTGCCCTCAGAGGGTTTTTATTTAAAAAAAAAAAAAGTATACCTTGTTTTCACTGTATTCACATTTATATTTCCCATAAAGCCAAAACCAGTCTGAGTAAATGTCTGACATTTTGGTAACAGTTCTTTGCCTCTGTTATGTTACTGAGGTTTCATTCTCAAAATAAACTGTTCAACTCTTCTATATGTGAAATAATTCATGAAAGTGATTAAAAAACTGCTATAATTAATTTTCAGATATCCAAGTAGACATAGGGATGGAGGATAGTTCCTAATCTGCAGTGTATATATATAAGCTTCTTAGAAAAAAAAATCTGTACAGGTGCTGACTCTTGCTTACTGTAAAGTAAAAGTGCTGCATCTATATGATAGAAACAAATCATGATTTTTTTCCTTTTTTCTTTATTCAGAGAGGAACGTTTTAACCAGGGTGAGGTAAGATATTTTTTTCTGCACAATTTTATTCATATGTTAATGAGAATAGTTGGCCCATTGCAAGCTGTATTTCAATATTAATGCTGGTAGATGGTTTATTTGTAGCTAATTATTTGCGTCTTTTATTCCATTGTCTTAAATTGAATCCAATATGTCACCAAAATAGCTCTGGAATGCTGAACAGAAAATAATGCTAATTAATGGTGGGGTGGCAGTGCAGGATAGGAGTCCTTTGGGCTTTTGCTGTACCAGTGCAGAAAGGCACTGATTGTGAAAATGCCTCTGTGATTTACCACAGCACTTCCACAGGTGATGTAGATTCACTGTTAGGAGGGCTGAACTACATGTCTGATGCCTTCTAACTGTTTTTTTTCTAACAAGTTGCCTGTGGTAGTGTGAGTAGCCGAGATTATAGAATCATTTAAATCATTTAGGTTGGAAAAGACCTCCTCTAAGATCATCTGGTCCAACCTTTAACCTAGCACTGACAAGTCCACCATTAAACCATGTCACTAAGCTCTACGGTACACATCTTTTGAAGATCTCCAGGGGTGGTAACTCAACTACTTCTCTGGGCAGCCTGTTCCAACACTTCGGAACAGTGAAGATTTTTTTCCTAATATCCAACCTAAACTTCCCTTGGCATAACTTAGGGTCATTTCCTCTTGTTTTATTGCTTGGTGCTTGGGAAGAGACTGATCCCCACCTTGCTTATAGCCTCCTTTAAAGTAATTATAGAACATGATACAGAGTAGATACATGATACAGGTGTAGAGTCTCCCCTGAGTCTCCTTTTCTCCAGGTTAGATGACTATATTTGCTTCTTCCATCTCATACGTCAATATTTTAGGTATTAGACAAGGTATTAGCAAGGTCTCTTCACTTCTATAAAGAGATAATATAACAAATTTTAGCTGTTTCTGCCTGTGTTCTAGAATCTTTTGAAGAGCTAGCCATTTCTCAAATTCCTTCTAGTTTTATTGTTAATGTTTCTCCTGCTGTTGTTCCATACTTTGACAGACTAGACGCACTTTTAAAAAAAAGATGACAAAGTTCTGTTCACTATCTGAAATGTGAAGATCTTTACTTTCACTTTGACTCTTTTTCAGACAAACTTGTCATTTAAGCTATACTGAAAATGAAGTTACAGTTTTGAGAGAAATAAAAAGTATGTAAATACAATTGTTTGTGGTTTTGTTTGTTTATTTTGCAGGTGGTATACCATGCATTGCAGCTGTTGGCATACAGTGTCCTAGCGATTTTAATCATGAGGCTAAAGTTGTTTTTGACACCACACCTGTGTGTTATGGCTTCCTTGGTGTGTTCAAAACAGGTAAGATTTAGTGCTGCAGCTATCTCAGTACTTACACTATTACCTATATATTTATTCTAAATCAAATTTGTGTGATTGCTGAATCTGAGTATCACAGTTAAAAATAAACTAAATTAAGTTGCCTGTCTAAAAGTATGATTACATGTTCCTTTTTCCCCTCACCCTAAATAAAATAAGCATCCTGTTTTATGCAACTTGTCCAACTGCATTACTATACAAATTAGTATGCTGTGCATTGAACTTGAGCATAAAGAGACATACAATGGATTTTACTAATGCTGTTGCAAATTTTTATTAGCTATTGATTTTATCCAGAACATGTTTGAATTAGTTTATGTTGTGTTTTCACAGCTCTTTTGAGCTTACAGCATTGCACTTATTCTTTCCAAAAATGCGGTTTTAAGTAGTCTTTCATCTTGAAAATATTTTAGCCTTAAAAATCAAAAGCCATGTGCCTAACTCAGTGTACTAGGTTTGGCTGGGATGTTAATTTTCCCTGCAGCAGCCCATACAGTGCTGTGCTCCACACTTGTAGCTAGAACAGCAGTGGTATCACACCAGTGTTGTGTCTGCTGCTGAGCAGCGCTGGCACAGCATCAGGACTCCCTCTAACCCTCCTAGGCAGTGGGCAAAGAAGTGAGAAAAGAACATCACCAGGGCAGCTGACCTAAACCAACCAAAGGGATATTCCATACCATATGATGTCACACTCAGCAATAAAAGGTGGAAAAAGGAAGATGAGGGGAGGGGTGGGCTCTCGTTGCAAAAACATCTGTCCTCCTGAACACCGGCTACGTGTGTTGAGGCCCTGTTTCAAGGACATGGTCAAGCATTGCTCATTTGTGGGAAGTAGAGAGTAATTTCTTTCCTCTGCGCTTCCATACAGCCTTGACTTGTTTTGTTTTGTTTTTTCCCTTTAGTTAAATTGTTTAATTAATAATAATCTTTCCTTAATAATTATTTTTCCCCTTTTATTAAATTATCTTTATCTCAACCCGTGAGTTGTTCTTTCCTTTACTTCTTCCCCTCCTCTTCTAAGGAGGGGGTGAGAGAGCGATAGTGGTGGTGTTGAGCTGCCTAGCATGGTAAAACCACCACGCTCAGATGTATTTTTTCTAGGCTGAAATCAACCATAAGATAAAATGTTATTTTTTTTTCTGGATTTTAAATATCTTAGAATTGCCTTTGTGTATTGGTATCTATGTTTTTGAGAAGTGAACTTGATTGAATTTGTATCCAGGTAGCTGCTTTAGAAGCTTTGCAATTGTGGCAAAAGGGAAGCAGATAGGAAGGTGGCTTGAAAACTGTGTGAAAAGCTGGGCCCAGAGAGTGCTGATTAAGAGAGATGAAGTGGGACTGGAGTTCAATAACTTGTGCTGTACCCCAGGGTCAATGTTTGGTCCAATACCGTTCAACATCTTCATTAATGGTCTGGATCGTGAGGCAGAGTTTGCTGATGGTACAAAACTGGGAGGAGTGGCTGGTACATCGGTTGGGTGTGTTGCCGTCCAGAGGGACCTCAGCAGGCTGAAGGAATGGGCTGGCGGAAACCTCATGCAGTTCTACAACAGGAGCTGTGAAGTCCTGCACCTGAAAAGGAACAACCCCAGGCGTCAGTACACGCTGAGAGCCAAACAGCTGGGAAGCAGCTTTGCAGAAAAGGACCTGGGGATTCTAGTGGACACCAAGCTGAACATGAGCCAGCGATGTACCCTTGCTGCAATGGAAGCTAATAGTATCTTGGGCCACATTAGGAAGAGCATTGCTAGCAGATCAAGAGACATGATACTTCCCCTCTGCTCAGCACTGTTGAGGCCACACCTGGAGTGCTGGGTCCAGTTCAGGGCTCCCCAGTACAAGAGGGACATAGAACTACTGGAGAATATCCAACAAAGGTCCTTTAAGGTGATGAAAGGCCTGGAACATCTCTCTTCCAAGGAAAGGCTGAGAGAACTGGGACTATTCAGCCTGAAGAAGAAAAGGCTTAGGGGGAATCTTACCAATAAATACATACATAGATATATATAATATTGCATGTGTATATGCTCACAGCTGAATGGAGGTGTGCAGAGAGGATGGAGCTGCTGTTTTCAGTGGTGTTCTGTGACAGAACAAGAGGCAGTAGGCACAAACAGAAAGACAGTAGGTTCTGTCTCAACACGAAAAAAAACACTTTTTCACTATAAGGGTGACTGAGCACTGGCACAGGTTGCTCGGAGAGGCTGTGGAGTCTCCATCCTTGGAGTTACTCAGAAGTAGCCTAGACATGGTACTCGGCAACATGCTATAGATGGTCCTACTTGAGCAGCTGGTTTGGACTAGATAACCTTCAGAAGTCCCTTCAAACCTCATCCGTTCTGCCCTTCTGTAGGAAGTGTCATTTACATAAAGTATTCTACAGGAGAGAGTGAAAGGTCATGATTAATACTGAGCTGGACTTAAAAAGAGAACATGTTAAGGAGTTGAGCACTGTGGGTGCTAAGAAATGTTATGAACATAATACAAATGAAAGGAAAAGAGAAAAATGTTTGACAGAGTGAGAAGACTAGCAGTGGTTGGGGAAGACAACCGGGATTGCTTTTAAAAAATAAGATAAACAAAAATAGTCTATTTTATTCTGTTGTGATTTCTAGATAGCATCTACAATATAAAAGAATTCTGTCCAAAATTAATTTGTTCTTAATTATTATTGTTTTATCTGTGTTTTTTACTAGAAGAAAATCAATGGGCTTTTCTGCTCTGTTATTATTGAAAACAAGTGGAGGAAGTTTAGAACTTGAAATATTTCATTTTGTGCCACAGGCCTCAAAGACCTCTTACTCTTAGCCTTTTGAGAACTGAAAATCAATAAAATTTGAACTAATTTTTTTTGCTGCATGTAGAGAAATAATTTCTGAAAGGTAGGAAAAAAGTACCTTGCAACTGGTAATGACTGAAAGATGAGCTGCCAGGAGGCCAATAGGAAGCCAATATGTGGCTACCTTTGCTTTTTTTTTTTTTTTTATCACAAGTTAATTGTTATTGCAGTGAATATCTTCATTTGGTATCTTTTCTTTCTTTTTAAACACCTGAGTAATGACACCACAGTAATTCCTCCTGGATCATGGTGGTTTTTTGTTTAGTATTGCAAGTAAGGTCATCATTCTAGTTAATGAAATCTGGTGCTTTTAGTAATCATTATGTTTTGGATCTTAGAGGATGCCTCACGTTATCACTGTGTACGTTTTGGAAGAAGGACACATTCAGAGTATTTTACCACAATTCTCTTTTCGTTTCAGGTTGTATAAATTTTCAAGGATTTAGTTTAGGTCACTGACTTTAGTCCAGTCTGTCAGTAGAAAGGATAGTGTTAAAAAAGATAAATGGGAGAGAACAAAAGGAAGCAGAATACGTTTTGCCTTGCACTCAACTGCAGCTTGGCTCTTTAGTTGTTCTGCTGTTGTTTCCTGTGTTTGTAAAGTAAGCCTAAGATTCTCAGGAACCTACCAATCTAAATGATCACCTGTTCCAGGAGCTGTCCCTTTTGGACCCAGAATAGCTCATGTCCAGTGAGTTGATCTCCTTTGAAGCATCCTGAAGGCATAGTTGGTTTGAAAGAAATAGGCCTTGAATGATAAGAAAGTGAAGGCTTTAGACTGCTGTAGTTCAGATAGTTTTTTGGTACAGGAGGAGGTAAATGACAATCTGCCACATGTGACGAGGCCTGTAATTATCCTGGCCCTGTCTTGGGCCTTAGGAGAAGTCCATACCCATGTTCAAGAGTACCCCACTTTAGGTGAACAATGGATGTAAAAATAAAAATACTTTTCTACATATATTCTCTTATTAGTGATCAGTCAGCCTGAGATGGACATTTGTGAAAACAACAAAAACAAGCAGAAGACAAGACGTAGTCTGTAAATGGGAGAGTATGTTGTATTCTTTCAGACCATTGCATGAATCTGTGTATTCTCTAGTACCTCAGTGATGCACCTTGTGGCACCTGATGGGCAATAAAAATGTTATTGTTTGCATGCATTTCCTCTTTCTGTTAGGAGGAATTAATTATTCCATTCTGGGTGAAATTTTGAAAGCAAAGAGAAATACCTGGAGAGACTTAAAGACATAATGTGTTTTTTTAGCAAAAACAAGTTTTAAAAAAGATTTGCATCAATGTAATAAATTACATGAGGAACAGCATCCTGTAAAAAGAAATGCTTTGCGCTGTGTATATGTTCAGTCTTTCTGGGATCTGTATATGAACAAAATAGTGGCAAATACAGATACTTATAACATTACTGAGGTTTTTCAAGAGGATGATAGGAATGTGGTTTGGAAAGCCATGGAACTTGATAAGGAAAGTGCAAAGTTCTAACATGTTCTTGAACTGAGACTTCTGCGGTTGTTTGTGAAAAAGGAAGTTTGTTCACGTAGAATGGCACACGAATTCATTTTGCTTCATCTTTCCAGACCTACACAGCAGTCAGGCATATTTGGTATATTAAGTTTCCCTGGATAGTGCTGTTTTTGCTAGAGTGTTTAGCAAGTATTTGAGAATGAGAGTAGAGTACAGTGCATTTTTGGGGAGGTGGCTTGGGAGATCTAAATCATCTAAAATATTTCAGGGATAATTTATAATAAAAATAACACACTACTGTACATTGACTGCATGTTCGATGTTTTTGAAACCTAAATTCTTCCAGTTAGCAGTAGCTTAAATAGTTTATACATGTTCATCTGATTTAAGGTTTAGTTTAAATATGGATGAGTTGAAGTGGTTTTGCTCAAACTAAACTCGAACATAGCAAATTTGGTACTACTTAACTACCCATTTTACCTATTTGAGTATTTGCTCAAAGCCTCCAGCATATAATCTGTAGAGAAAAATGCAAGGGCTAGCTTTTCCAGTTCAAGAAAGAGAAGGATAGGATATAAAATAACGTTAGCCTTCTAACTCCAAATTCTGCTTTTCTGGTGTATTTTCAGAATTTTGCAGTACTGGTTGTGCTTACTGATTTAAGTAGGAGATAAAATACTGGATAAGTGTACTTAGCATTATTTAATTGTCTCTGCCTGCAGAATTTGACATTTGAACTAGAACTTTAAAAGCTGCATTAATGTCAATTTTCATATTTTGTTGTATTACAAATAAATGCACAACATTAGGTAAACATAAATACTTAACAATGAGGTCTCACTGAAGTTTAGTGGAGAAGCAATAGCAGAGGTGTTTCCTACTGTAATACACATTAACTTCCTTATAGAGAAATAAAAATTAGTTGTGCTGCATAAAAAAATACAGAATTGTCATCTAGGAATTAATCAATTCTTGCATTTCAGTTATTTGGATGGCTCTTCTGTAAAATCCAGCCCAAAACATTGGTCTTTGCTATTTTAGCATTGATGGCAATAGAAGGATCAGCAAACCTTCAAACTCAGTGGAACATCATGGGAGAATTTAGCAATTTGCCACAGGAAGAACTTCTAGAGTGGATACAAGTCAGTACCAGACAAGGTATAGTATTTAATAGCGTGTGATGTTCCCCATTTACTGTGAGATGTAACTATAGAACTTAATATGGTAAATAACTGAAGAGGTATTGCTACTATCTGTGCCTTGGGACTATCCAAAAAAAAAAAAAAAGGTTTAGTCATGTATACTTTTCCACGCAGAAGCTGTCTCAAATGAAAAAATTATATATATAAAAAAAGCTAGTTCGACTCCAGCCTACCAGCTTGGAGGTTCTAACCACTGGAGTAGTGTATCTGCAACAAAACTGCTTTTACAAATTCCAATTAAAGCAGGTTTTCACTTGCATGACTGGTTCTGTATGTGTGTCCATGCTTATCATTTGGCTAGAAGAAAATTTGAAGTGGCTGTGTTGTGCTTGCTCCCATTCTTTTACGGAAGAGAATAGAAGTGTCAGAAAACTATTTGGGACCAGAATAGTTATCTTTTTAGCAAGAAAATACATTCAAGCCAAAGAGGACTGACATTCTGTTGCTCATTTAACAGTGCTGTTAGAAGTGACAAATGAAAAAAAAAAAAAAAAAAAGACCTTCTCATAATGAATACATTACACAATCCAGAAAAATAAGATCTATTAAAGATAAGATTAATAGTAAGGTATTAAATCTCTGTTTTTAGATGTCAAGGTTTAAAAAAAAAAAGAAGTGATTTTGTGCATATCATGTGGGTGCCATATAAGGCTTTTTCAGAGGAAGTAAGTACCTTTTCCTCTTCACACTTTATTTTTCTATTATAGTATTACTAATTTAGGTATTTGAAAATTTGTTCTGTGTTTTTACTGTTTGATTCTTAATTTCGAACATACCTTTCATTCTGTTTTTCAGATGCTGTTTTTGCAGGAGCAATGCCTACAATGGCAAGTGTTAAATTGTCCACGCTTCGTCCTATTGTAAATCATCCTCATTATGAAGATGCAGCATTAAGGTAACTATCAAAGTTGAGGATTTTTAAAATTTTTCACTTAATATTCTTAATGTTGATAATATAAAGTAGGAAAGGCATCATGTAATATAGAAAACTTTGTTAAAATACCCATAAAATTTTAAGTCAGATTGAAAACATGCAGTAGTTCTTCAGGATTTATGTTCATCAGAGGGGATATATTGCAGGATAGATATGACTTCAAACTTGCATACAAAAAAAAAAACCAACATGATTATGGAACTGGAACTGACATGTAGTACTATATCCTTTCATCGTTCTAGTTACCCAAACACTGCAGGCAGACTGATGTTTTTTTCTCAAGATAGCCAATCCATTTATTCCTATCAACTTTCTGTGAAAAATAACTTGTCATGATAACATGTCTAACTGTAGAGATATTAAGACTAGTTGAAACTGATTTTTTTAAATGGAATTACCGAGTCGTGTTCTTTGTTATTTTCAAAATCAGGATATTTTTTCTAAATGGAAATTTATTTATCTGAAAAGGTCATGCATTTTTTTATTTTCTTTCTTAGTTTTAATGTCATATAATCTTTTCTTTTGGTAATTTGATAAAACTGGATAAAAAAACAAACACAACAAGAAAACAACAAGGTAAAGAGAAATAAGAAGAGGTGTAAATACTCATTTTACATGGCTTATGTCCTTAGTTCTGTATCTGACATTAAGTACAAACAGACAGGACAGGGCATGTTTGGGGAAAATATGCTGGAGATGATACAGTATCAGAAAATGATCAGGAGTTAATAAATAAGGTCATGCTCTCTGCAACGAAAGGAGAGTATTACTGGATGTTATAAATAGGATCATGGTTAGCAAGTGATGATTTTGTTAGATTCAGTATGCAGACCTCAGAGTGAACATTTGGTCTTGCATTCTGCATTTTAAGAAGTCCAAACAAAGGCAAAGAGTATGACCTTTTGCAGAGGGACTGGTCAGATAATTTCTTCTGATCACTTCTAGGCCAGGCAAGTTTGTTTTGATGTCTTTGCATCTACCATGGAATATTACATTTCAAATGCATCGTTTTGATGTTTTTACGTTTTCTGCTCAAAGTAACCATGGATCTTGTGGCAAAGTTGTTTCCTGATACAGAAAAATAAAAAGACTCCATATTTATTGTTCTGGGAACCATTACATTTGTGAAGGAATCATCATATTAAAGCTAATGTCACTGAAGTTAAACTACAGTAAAAGTAAAGATGTAAAAAATAAAATATAATAAAATAAAATAATCTAGTATTAGCCTAGTTATCTGGTGAAATAAAAAGCTTTCCTGTGCAACCTAAAATTAAGGCTTACATTTTCATCCTATGTTGTTTAGCTTACTTTTATCTTATTTCTCTTTTTGAAGGGCCAGAACTAAAGTAGTATATTCCATGTACAGTCGAAAACCTGCAAAAGAAGTGAAAAGAGAATTAATAAAATTAGGAGTGAATTACTACATTCTAGAAGAGTCATTGTGCATAAGCAGAAAAAAGTGAGTAACCTCTTTCTCACAAGAATGATACACCAGTCAAATATGTAGTCTGAGATCAAGCAGTAGCATTGAAATATTGATCTATGCTTTATTAAAAGTGCCCATAATACATTTTTCTCCAGCTTCTCCATCTATTAATAAGTATGATCAACTTTATTGATGTTAGTAACTTTTTGGTCTTTGTGTGCACCTGAAAAGCTGTGTTCTGTGTATTTTTAAATTTTACTGTAAATTACAGCAGTTTGCAAAGGAAACAATAAATTATTCTGTGATGGCAAGAAGAGATGTGCGCATGTACTAAAAGCCTAATATGATTGAAAGGTGCAGAGTAGAAGACAGTTTGAGTACCAAAGTATCATGGCCATTGGTTGTCACTGAAAACTTTGTCATATTTAGACTGTCCATAAGAAAAAATGATGACATTTTTCTTAAGTTCTGTTTTGAGCCTTTAGGACATCATCTAGATGGATTCATTTCATTTTTATTCTAAATACAAAGAAATTCAAGTTGTTACATTTCTTTGATATTATCTTATTTACCAAATTTAGGAAGTTTTTCAGTGATACTGACGCTGAAAGATAACTGTACAGGGAATTATTAGTGGTTGTGTGTCTTAATAAAAAAGCAAGGAGGTAATACTTTCTTAAAGGTGTTTTTTAAAGGTGTCTTAGTTTTCTTTAAAAATGTCAGGAGTGTGTTACCCTTTGTTTTATAGAAAGTTTTAAGGGTCCCTGGTGATGTATATTGTATAATGTAAGTTGTTTTGCCATATATGCTGCCTCTTCTGAATTAATTGTTATTAATTACATAACCACAAAAGCAACCAAATTTTATACATTCTAAATACTTTTTCTTGAATTACTAACATATTTATTGATTTTATAATCTGATCATTTTAAGTATAATTACAAATTTCAAACAGAAGGCACAGTCAAGTATTCATAGAAAGGTTTATAAAATTGAGTTCAGCAAACTAAATGTTTTTTTTTTTTTTTCTGATGGCATTTCTTTATTTCTCTTTTCATTTTAAAAAAATTTTAGGCCTGGTTGCAGTATGCCGGAAATTTGGGATGTGGAAGATCCTGCTAATAGCGGCAGAATCCCTTTATGTACCCTGATGAGCAAGGATTCCAGGCCATATTTCATCACAGTATTTGAAAATAGCAATTACAGAGTCTTGAAGATTCCATATGAGTAACATTTTAATGCAAAGAACCACCAGTCTTTCAGCTTTTTAAACAAGTAACTGTAAGAATTCTAAATCAGAAATACCTTTTTTACTAGATTTAAAATGGAAAAATGTGTATCTTATTTTTTACCATTTTAAGTGAATTCTGATTATAGAAATATCTTACACCCAACAGTTTGGATTTCTATTTCAGGGTCAGTCCCTTGAGATTTGCTATGCAAATGATTATATGTTTGCACATTTTATTGAACACTGATCCAAAAGGAGTTAAAATCTATGGAAAGTAACTCCGTTCTCAAAACCAATGATATTGTGAAATGGGACTGTCAGAATGTCTTAGCAAAGCAAGTTTGTTTAAAGCTTTGGTGCTACCAGCTTGGAACAAAGGAATGGTGCTATAGCATCTGGCATCGCATTTCTCATGTTGCTTTTATTACCCATTTTATTATTCTGGACAAGGTGATACTAGAAATTCTCTTAAGTCGCATAGTTTCACTAGTCGTGTGTGAGAGAAGTACATTTTTTGTGTGAGAGAATTAAGAACATTGTTCATTTTGAATCACTTAACACATGCTTTTAAGCTTGCTTTTGAAATGCAAAACTTTGTAAGTGAACATGAAACTTTGTTATTTAGGTGCACGTTCTTGAAACCTTATTGATATTAAAAATGAAGACTAAGAAGGGTAACATTTGGAGCGAGCAATAGTTTAGCTTTTCCATGTCCAAGGGTTTTTAGCATTCTTATGCATTCAGAATAAGCTGGCATAATATAAATGGAATTTTTAAGAGAAAATGCTTTATTCAGGAAAAATCTATAATAGCCTTAGAAACATACTAAAATAAATCCTTCACTGCCTTAACTAGACCTTCAGCGCCTAACGTGATAAGAAATTATTTTCAAAATTTATACCCCATTTTCTTTTCCCCTGTATTAGATCCTGTCTGGATTTTATCATCAGCATTAAAGAAAAATGAAATTTAACCCAGTTCTGATATGAGTATAGCCAAACAGTTGGGGGGGGGGGGGGGGGGGGTATAATTTCTCCAGCAGTATTAGACTGGTTCTTCAGTTTTATGTCATCTTGGTGTCACACCAACATTATAGGTAATATAGGACTTAAAGAATTCACTTCCCAGGATACCTAGTACAAGGACATTCTTCAGTTGTTTAACTGATATAGAATTTTTGTATATTTATTGTTATGGGAAAATATCACAGTAATGGTGATTCTACAGTTCAAGGTTTCTAAAGTCTCGTGTTTCTCTATATCATTCATTCTTGGTTTGTTTGCTGTTTTTTTAGTAGTTGTTGTTCATGCATCAGTCATGAGTGGTCTTTTACAGCCCTAAGAGCATCTAATAATATTAGATGCTATAGGAATGGTATCTACCACATGTATAACAGGAGCAATTAAATGGGAACCTCTGATAAAGTAGTAGTGTAACAGCTGATCAGTATTCTGAGTCGTCTTATTTTTTTAAAATCTGTTTTATTGAGAGGGTGAGGGAGAATGGTTGAAAATGCATTAGCTTTTTAACTTTTACAGAATAGATTTTGGAAAAATTTATATAAGGAAACTATCAAAAAAAGGGCTTTTGGGAAGTCACTTTTTAAAATATTAACTGAATTCAAGGAAGCCGGAAAAAAAAATCTTTATATAAACATTGTGACTAGTGTTACAGCACAAAAAGGTACTGTATTTTTATGAAATTTATGCCAACTGTTGATGTGTACTTATATGTGGTTAAATAAAATAGAAAAAGATGGAAGTTGTTCTCATGTTTCTAATGGACGTTACATTTCTACTCTTATGTATTAAAATGAAGTTTAATACAGTTGCCACAGCAGATATAACTGAAGCTGAACCCGGAACTAAACAATACAAGGAAGTGTTTCAGATAATTAGAACAAACTCAACTTATCTCTTTCCAGCCTCCAGATTATGTGGAATATTGCTGCAGGTAAATATGAAGACAGTGAGAAAATGTCACATACTATTTTACACCCAAAGTGAACCTGGAAGGTAATTCAAAATGGTGCTTTTTCGAAATTTCTAAACTCAGGTAATCTAGAATGAAACCCAACTACAGGTAGACTGAAGAAACATTTGAAAGTTAATGTTCAGAGATGTACTTCAGTAAAAATGTGCCTTATTTGACGAGAAGGCTGTTAGTGAGTACATGGCCAGACTGTTCCAGTGATGTTTATTTGTAAATTTTCATCTTATGTTGAGTGCCATTGTACTGACGCTGTCTTTGAACCAGTCTTAAATCTAAATAAATATTCTATCTGTTAAGATGATAAAATCTAGTAAAGGAAATACAAGTTAAAAAAAAAAAAAAGTAAAAAACAAAACAAAAAAATATATGATTGTGGGGAAGAAACATGAATTCATGAATTGGGTGCATCCTATCATGATTTCCTGGTTATCTCAGTAATTTGTTCTCAATTCCAGGGGAAAGAATTTAAGTTTAAATAATTCTACATTTTACACATAGGAGCTCCATGTTAACATTATGCTTATCACTGCAACTTGACCAGAAAATGGAAGTCTGAAATATCTTAACTGTCACTGAAGTTGCTTTTCAGTTTACAAGGTCCTGATCAACAAAAGTGTAACTCAAGCTCATTTTTAAATATGTGCTGTCCTTGGCATAATTTAGGCACATAATTGGAATGTTACAGTGCCTGAAAACAGTTTCTGTGGATTACATTCCAGTAATATTTAATCATATAGATTTATCTATTGGAGTCTGAAATACTGCTGGCTTTGAGTGTAGTAAAATTCTTCAGCACAGTGGGCACAATTACAATTTAGTATCAAACTGTTGATAACTGTGGAAACAGTAACATTTAACATGAGGGCAAAATGAGGAACCTTAATGAAACAAAGATGCTAAGCCCTGTTTAGTACTGCCTAGCACTTCCTCATTCTCATCTACCGTTAAAAAAAAAAAGAAAGGCTTTGCTTTTGCCTTTTTTTTTTTATTTCAGTGAAATTTAGTGAAACTAAATCAGTCAGTATCTCTTGGACTCTTATTTTATATTATGGTTAAGATGTCAAGTTCTAAAGCATAGCTCTCAGTACTGTTAAAGCGATCAAAAATGCTAAGTACAACTTGAGACCTGCGTTTTCTGGTTACATTGCACAGTTTCTGTAAATGCTGTTATTGCATCTACGCTGCAAAATGTGAAGGACTGCAGTGAAACAATGTTATTTTTAAACCCAGAAGAGTAAGGTGCTCTTGAGTCATTACAGCAACTGGACAAAAGAACAAAATCCAAACTAATGCTAGTGCTTTTCTATGTCAGCTTTGTGATTGTACTGTGAGTAGGATGGCAGATGTGGTGTGAAAGGAAGACTTAACTCTGTTAACAATTAAACAGTCTAAACATTAAGGAATTACTCTTTCAGTGACATTAAGATTGTGGGTGTAAAATTACACTTCTGAGAACTGGTTAGCATTCTGTGCACGTAACTGCATTAATTGCTTGGGCACTGAAACCTCTCCTAGTGCTATGATAAAACATTCTCAGCTGTAGTTAAATGACATGAACACTTCAGAGCAGTTCCAGTATGAAGTCAAAGCAGAACAGTGGGATAAACTGTCTGCAGCATAGCTTTGAACTGACCTGTTTGGAGCCAAGCAGGAGGATTCACAGGGTTGGGCACTGGCCTGTGTAACCAGGTAGTGCTTAGGAACAGCTTTTAGCCAGCTTGTCTGGAACAAAGTTAGTTTTGCTATGTGGAAACAGAAGGCTGTCATCAAACATCAGAAGTTCATGCAGAGCAACGCAATACAATTTTCTGCAACTTGCCAGAAACAATGCGAAACAGAGAAACAGTACGAGCATGGACATTAATAAAAGTCAGTTAGCTGGTATGTTATCTCAAAAGCATAGCTGGGTGTTCACAAAGACTGAGCTTCTGCATTAAGCAGATGTTAATTTGCAGCCATTAATGAAATTGCATGGACTGGGTCATGGACTCTTAAGTGCTAAAAGCAAGCGAAGAAAGATGAGTCATCTTGAAGGGTTCTCTAAAAACTCTTTCAAACTGAGCAGTAAAGGATTTTCCTTCTACTTCCAGAAATAAATGACTAGTCTTTGGGGTTTTATCAAATTTTGGATTCTTTTCCATCACCTTTGAGGGGGGGGAGCATGGGCTATTGTGTCAGTCCTTCAGTTTATTTTGCATCTTATGCTGAGTAATGTTATGCCTTTCCTATTAATATATATATAATCTGACTTCTTAAGAAGACATGATATATTACAGTTTTTAATATAGCTATTCAAATAGACTGCCATTTTTAGTAACTTCACAGTTAGAAAGGAGGAGCAATCACTTATTTACTTAAATAACAAACTTAATATTGTTTGTTTCAAAACCTGATCCACCCTGCTTGTATGCGGAGTGGCAAAAAAATAACGTCAAACAGTACTAATGTTACTTTGAAAGAAAAATATGTATTTTCTAAGTGATTTTAAAGAATACTAGTTTCAGAATCTCTACCTTTCAGAAATTGGCTTCTGTTTCTTGATCTTGTGCTTTAATTCTCCATTACGGATAAAATTCTTATAACGTGTAAAATTGTCGGTTGTTAAGAGTGGGTTCGTCATGTAGTAGTTGAACAATTTTATTACTTCCTGTTACAGCGTGTGTAGAACATTTACTGCCAATAGATCAAGAGAGAGAAGAGAGCTAGAAATCACACAGTGAATTAATAATATTGGGTTCATGTTGGCTAAGGAGTCGAGCAGGATAGCCTGCATTTCAGTAGGGATAAGTAATATCAAAGAGATCATACCGATGCCAGCCAAGCCTTTGCATGAACATCAGGTCAAATGACTGGACTTTGGATTAGGTGTGACAGCTGCTCAGTTTAAAGACTTCTGTGGACGTGGCAGAAATGCAAAGTCATTTCTTGTAAAGTTTCTTCTCATTTTAGTGTTAGGTGAGAAGATGCCGATTGATTATTGTATAAAATTTCTGTAAATGGAAGATCCCTGCGACCCCTCAAGATACCAATGTATAAATTGATTCTTGAGTGTAAGTAATACTAATTTTTGCCTGTTTCACAGGAAGGATGAGATCGAGCTTTTGGCCTAAAGCAGAACATGAAACTGCTTACTGGATCTCATTTAAAGATAATAATGAGCCTTAACAGGAAAACCTCGAAAAAGAGTATCTGTGTGCTTTTTTTGTTCATCTAAAAGGAAGCAGATCTGTTGCTTAGTCTGGGGACTTGACCAAGCCAGTGCCCCCAAACTCTTACTTTCATTGCTGGTTATTGCTGTATTTAGACACCTGAGCAGTACCATATTTATCCTATTGAGCAGCTGGTTGCTCAGCTTCTCTGACAGCAAGTCCCTAGAGTGCCTCATGGTGCAGGTTAGCAAATATCATTTGCAAGGAGTTAATGTTTCTCTGTAGGTATCTCAGCCTGAGTTATGGAAAAAATCTTGTGAAGTATTGGCTTTTAGCTTAACTATTTCTGAAAGTTTGATTTTTTATTTTATTTTTTTCTTAGCAAAAGAAATGTCAGAAAGACTGAAAATATTCCAGAATAGGATGCCTTCTATTTTTTGCAGAATTATTTTAGTGATGGTACTTGAATTATTGCCTTCCTTGCTTTTCTTTCATTTTGATTATGAAAATGCAATGTGTCTAGTTTATTCTTATGAGCAGTGGGAGGTAATGTTATAAGCAAGCTTTAGTAGTCCGGTCGGGTAGAAATTCTCATTCCTGAAGTATCTAGAAGACCACTCAACTCAAAACACAATTTGTATAAGATACTAGGAGTAGTTTTCCTTAACCTTTGTTTTCTTTGTTCGCAGTCCTCACTGGATTTAGCTGCAGTGATCATGCTATTTGCTGCTTCATACAGGGTCTTTGATTTGTTCATTTTTGAGTTATTACGTAATTTAAATGGATGAAATTACAAGAATTTTTAAACTAATGAGGTCTTAGCTAGTTGGAGGCTTTTTTTATCCACTAGTTTTTTTGCCTGAAAAGGGGGTTGTAAAGACATTGTTGAATTAGGAGCCTATGACATGAGTTACATTCCTTTGAACTCTCAGTGTGCAACTGGATTGACGACTGAATTTAGAAAGAAACGTGTCAGCACTGATGGTTTGTTCTGTATCCTAGCACACGAGGAAGCAGTAAAGCAATAAAGTTCCGATTGAAATAAATTGAAAAACGTAAATATTTACGATGTCAAGGTGCAGCAGTATTGCCAAAAGAAAACGTGGTTTCAATAAACTCAGACCTTGTTTGGAACACGTTTTTTCTGACTTCTGTGTGTGTTCTATTTTATCTGATTCTGTTTCACTTTAATACTTGGAAATGGGATAAAATTGAACAGGATAAAATGGAGGAAAACTGCATAGCTGCAAACTGGGAAGGTGTCTGTCTTCCAAATATAACCTGTTTTTCTTAACCTAATCAAAATGTTTGACTTAGGTGAATGATCTATGTGATGTGAGCTGTCCATGTTAGCTGCTTTTCCTGCACCAGGGTAGTCTGTAATCACCACATTCTTCCTTGCTCTGCAGTCATGTATTTGTGAGTTAAAAAGATCCTAGACTTGTTACAAGATTAAACCTGGAGTGCACATCAGCATCAGGACCTTACAGAAAGGATGAGAAGCACACTTGGAAAACAAAAAAAAAATTGTTTGTTTGTTTATATGGTCTGAAAATACCTTTCTTCCACATATAGCATGTCTCAACTCATTTCTGCGAAACATGCTCATCACAGTGAATTATCAAGAGCGTGCTATGCTGCACTGTAATGAGGAGGACCAAAGTGAATGTATCACAGCTGTGATCAGAACATGTCTTCTTTGTGGACTATTGGTCTAACAGGAGCTGGATTTATTCTTGGGTAGGACTAAGCATGTTGCCACTAACCTAGTGAGTAAGTCCAGCAGTGGATTTTACTGAAGAATTGATTCAAGCTATTAAGAACCAGAATGACATCTGTGTTATTTTAGAGTAGTGGTTAGATTAAGTTCCTCATGTTTTGGCTGCAAATGCATGTCATACTGTTACATACTAGTGTATGTAACAAAGTAAAAGAGCATAGAGAAGATACACTGTAGAGATAAAAGAACCTCCTGCCAGAGCTGTTGCGTTCAAAATACTTTAACTTATTTGTTACCAATTCTATTGAAAACTACTTAGAATTAGGATGATGGTCAAGGCTGTAGCAGAAAAAAAAATATTACTGGGATTACTGGGATTTTTAATCACTGGGAATGTAACAACATAATAAGACCAATTTTAGCACAAAAGAGATGAAGGACTGTCTTTTCAAAAGTAGTGAAAGATTTTGTGTGCCTTCACTTTAGGATGTCCAGTTGTGGCCCAGCTTCCAGAAAGAAATAGTGGTCTGCCCCGTCAGTCAGAATTGGGTACTTAAAGCAAAACTCGAACCCCCAAATCTTGCTTAACAGAGAGAGAGAAACTAATGTCCTCCTAGTAGCTTACTCCAGATCAGCTGTATATCAGTATTTACAGTAAGTCTTGGAAGTGTTACAAGAAATAATTTTTTAATTAAAAAAATCATCTGATCGTCAGTGGGCACTTTTTCAAGTTTTTTTGCTCACTTCTGCTTTCAATGTAGGAACTTTTTTGTTTATTTGTTTTGTTTCCCCTGAGGATCCTTTTGATTGTTTTCTAAGGTTGATGTTAAAGCTAATTGAGACAGGTCAGTGAAGGAGAAACAGGACAACATTGTTTTGCTATGCTAAGCAGCTCAGCTGATGAACTTCAATGAAGAGCTGTGCTTAATGTACGTGTAACATATGCGATCACTCCTTCTGGTCTCAGAGTTTCTGAAGCAGATGTCTGGGGGGATTCCAAACACAATATTTAAGTTACTTGTGGTTGGCAATGTTATCTTATGTCATTGTCATTTGCCAGCTTAGCTGTGTCATTTATTTGTGTACTAGTGTGCTTTCTGAATTGTTCCAAATAACTTCGACCCTCATATACAGTACGTGGGTGCTGTCATCTTTGTTATTGGTATGGTGAGGCATAAGACCTCAGTGTTACCTATTCCAGTGTTTCACCCCTTTTTTCATTACCTTAGTACCATCATGCATGAATCATCCAAATCCTTTGAGCAATAGGTAACGTGCTAGTCTGTGTGATTAAAGAGATGTAAACACCATCTAAGCAAAGCAACCAGCTATGATGGAAGCTATCTGCTCTTTGCTCCCCTATTTACGTTTCACAAATAAATAACTACAGTGATGTACTTTTGGATGCTTCTGCTATTTTGTAAACATCTACTTGTCCTTTTGGAACTTGCTTCTGCAAGTTTGACAAGCAAATACAGAAAAGATGTATGCGGGCTTTACTGAAAGCTTCACAAGTCATGGTAATTTCCTGTGATAAAGTACCCAAAAAGCCAAAAGATATTGTCTGATATTGTTGCAGAATTGCATTTTGATGGGTTGGATTACACTTTGGAAGAACAAAGGATGAGGGAAGCACACAATTTGGAAACGTAGCTCGTTTCTGACTAAATTTGGGGTGTATTCCAGTGCAGTCAAGTCACAGTGCTCCCATAGCCGTCATGAGGAGTCTGTAGTCTGGATGAGCAAGACAGGTTCATGAAGCCAACCCACTCACAACTATGGGTGAACTGTGCAGTTACACTTCAACAGTTTCTGGTTTCCTGATACCCTTTTGTACTTTCTTCCTTCTGGCACAGTGAGACTGCAGGCCAGACTTCACCATTGCCCTTTGAGCTGATAACAAGCAATGAGCAGGAAATTTTAAGGTAAAGGATGAATGAGCCAAGCTCTCCTACTGGCTCGTGCTTATTGAATTCACCGTATCTATTACTTCCTCTCTCTATGCACAGTCAGTAGAATATGTCCATTTCAGTAAATCCTGTTATTTGTGTTCTTTGAAGTAGGCCCTCTAAAAGAACTTCATTGATTCCTGCGTGACTACCCGATTACCTTGTGATTACAGCTGTGAAAAAAAGACGGGTGACAGGAAGTGACCGGTAAGGTCCATCTAAAAGACATACAGAAAGCCGAGCATGTCATGTACTGTTGGAAAATGACAGATGCTGGGGTCTGTCACCATGGAGCACAGTAACCTGCATGACATAAAGATGAGCTTGGCTAAGCCCTGAGCCCAGGTTTGTCCTCTTAGAGTAAATCAGATTTCATTTATAGCAGGTATCACTGCTGGGTAAACTCTTGTTCAAGTGCCACTCCAATGAGTTCAGGGGGGTGAGGAGGTTTCCCTTGGTTACAGTCTACTCCAGCACCCAGGGGCCCAGGCTGTAGAAAGTAATCTCTGAATTTCCTCAGACTTTGTGTTGTGAGTGGTTGGATTCAGTCTTATCACTGGATGAAGCTTCATTGTGTACTAGCACATGTGTTTGATTCTGGAAGAATTTAGAGGAATGTAAACTAAGTGTTCCCTGAAGTAGAAATTTTCTACTTTCCTTAGGATTACTGAAGCCTAAACCCCGTAATTTGTACAAGCTGTAATAACACCTCCCAGAACTATTCTCTGAGAAAGTTTGACAGCCATCACATTCATGAAGAGAACTACTTTAATAAGCTATTCCTTTTCATTGAGTTTATTTTAAATTTATTTATTTATTTATTTATATGGTGAAGGTTTCAAGAAAAAATGGTAATTTAACCCAGAGAGAATGGCTAATGCAAAGTACCAGTGTAAGAATGTTAAATACAGTCTTCCTGTAAAGGCTTTCCCTGCTCTGTGATTTTAAAACTGTGCAAAGATTGTCTGGCTAAAGTTGCAGTTCCACATATGCAGTAGACCGATGTAAACTATGATGCCACTGAAGAATTCATCCTCCCCAGCCAGCTTGCATGCTAGCATGAACTTCCGTGGAATCAATACAGTAAACCACATCAGGAGTCACAGAATCACAGAGTTGGTCCGGATGAAACTCATCCGGCAAAATAAATTGCTTTTTACATCAGTTAAGTATGTAATCTCATTCATTACACAGCTACCGGAAAAAATGGAATAACCAAGAAGAAAAGGCATCATGGAGGAAGATATGGACAGTGAACAGGAAGATATGGACTGCTTTTTGCAGTAGCTGGGTCACCCTACACTGGTTGAAGGTGTCTGGTGCTGGGCCTTCAGGTGGACTTGTGTCTGGTCCATACCAAATAACATTTGACCTCCTGCCTAAGTTCAATAAAATTTGATGGGGAGGTAGAGCACTTAAAGGTGATTTTTTTACAGGCATCAGTGAAACTGAGAAAAGGGAGTGAACACCTGCAAAAACTTTCTCCTAAGAGTACGTCTGCCTGAACTGCAATGCTGTTGTCTGTTGCATGTGTGGAGGTAGCGAGGATACAGGGAAGTAGGGGTTACTGGAGAGGAGAGGGAAAGCTAAAGGGCAAGTTAAGGAGAGCAGGCTTCACTGTTTGTGGAGCTACCATTTTTTTCATTTGGTAAGTGCTTGCATTTTAGAGCTATTTCCCACAGCTCTGACCATAAAAGGAAAAAGAGGGAACTTTTACTGGCAGATATCAAGATGCCTACAAGGTATTCCTATGGCACAACTGTGGCACTAACCTGAATTTAAGGTGGGATTATCCCTTGCCTCAGCCACCTGCCCCCTCCAGAGGGGGAGGGGGGAAGCCTTTCTCCTGCCCAGTGTGGTGGGCCCTGCCAGGTGTATGCATCTCCTTGCCCTTTTCTGAGCACCCACCATGCTTTGTGGGACATGAGGCCATTAACTGCAGTTGCAGCCCTTGAGCACCAATAAGCCAGCACAGGTGGGAAGGGGTGGTGCAGGGGCTCATGATCTGCTTGTTGTGAGGAGGTGCAGGATGGTGATGTTATCTGAACATTGCTTGAAAAGCTGCAAAGTTCTGGTGATCAACTGTAGGGCAACCAGCCTCTGGGGGCTGCAATTCTTCCTCAACGGGCTCAGGAGAAAGCCAGAGGTAGCTGAAGGCAGGTTCAGCTCCTGGTCCTGAGGTCGTTGGCTCTCTCCTGGGCTGCATGAAGGTGAGTGGGGAGGATGGATGAGGGGGCAGGTGACTCTGGGACGGGGCTGCAGGCTTTGGAGCTGTGTGGCAAACTATAGGCCTTGGAGCTGTATCAAAAGGCAAGCTATGGAGCTGTGGGATTTCTGTGTGTCTCATAGGGTAGCAACATTTTTTTGTTGTTGTTGTGGTGGTTTTGCAGGTTTTTTTTTTTTCTTTGAAGGTGAGGTGTCACCTTCAGAGAGCTAAGTCCTTGCTGAGGTCCAGGTGCTGCCAGCTGCCTGGCTCTAGGGTCTTGCTCTGAGTGTGTGTTCTGGCAGCACAGAGGGCCAAAGTATGGTAGGGTGATGGCACCAACTTACATAAAGTATTTAGGAATTAGGTTATCTCTCTCAGCAAGGTTTGGTGCTGCTTGTTGGGGATCCTGAAGGCTGATATTGGTAGGTCAGCACCAGCCCTGGAAGTGAAGGGTGCTAGGGCGAGTGTTGCAGCAGATGCAGCCCTGGTGGGCTGCTCCTGGTCCCACAGAGGGGTCTCGATTCAAAATGGAGAGCCTTGCATTTCTCAGGGATACAGCAATGTGTGCTTCTGTAATGGTGTGGGTTATTTTGTTAGAGGTGGTGGAGCCACAATGTACCCCCTTTACTATCAGCTGATAGTTTAAGGGAGTCAACCAAACCAAGGGGTTAGCAAGGCTTTTCCAGCCTTGGGCCCCTCCACTGAGGCAAGAGGAATCTGCTTTAAAGAGTCTTGAGCACTCACAGCTGTCCATAAAGCCATTGAAAGATATGATCTGAAACCATTAAGTTAAAATGGATGACATAAAGCTCTACTAGAGTAAGATGCTGCAGCCTCGTGAGGGTGTCAGGGAGGTGATTTCTTTGCTGTGCCTAAAGCCAACTCATGGCACAACAATGCATGCTAAGTAATCAATCACCTATGTATGGCAGCACATCAGAAAAGCGTGGAGTAAGGAAGGTCTGTGCCGTACACTGAAAAGTTAGAAAAACATAAAACAATGAAACAGCATTCATCAACGTAGTCTATTCTGTATACTATATGAAATAAACATGCTTTATAGTAGTAATTCTGTTCTGTATCTCATTACGTCCACATGCAGGGAGGAAAAAGTAAATTAACCGGTACATGCAAACTTAATTTCAGCTTGTGCTAGGTTTGGAGGGACTAACTTTGACAAACATGGGGATTTTCCCATGCCTGGACATGCGTACGACTGCGTTCCTATGCTGTATTGTGCGTAGATCTGGGTCGTGGGTCACTTCCAGACATTCTCCTGGCTCAAACTTTTCATCCACGGTACCCTCATGTGCTTTGTCCTCACAGTATATTTTGCAAGAGAATTATTTTGGAAGGCTTCGACACCTTGACAGGCTGCCTGCCTTCTGGGTACAAAGCCAATGCTGGGGTCCACAAACAGCTCCATAAGTTGATTTTGTTGCTAGAAAGCACAGTCTGCTGATTCTCCCCCTCCACCGCCTTCTCCTTTGGTTAGGTGAAGTGTTTGCACAGTCACACTGGGAACTGGGTACAGGAACTGATTGTGTTGCTGAAATTAAAGCTAACCCAGCAATATCTGTTGAACTCATTGTGTGCTTGATGTGGCAAACAGAGGAGTGTGTGGCAGAGGGTGGGTGAGAACATGACTTTGCTTTTTGGTGGTAGCTCTTGGTTATGCTGCCTTAAAGTGCAACACAAGCATAGGAGTGGACAAGGATATGGGCAGCCAGCAGCTGAGAGCAGGGGGTGAGGGAAATACATATGATGAACACCCTCTTACCAAGCCCTATAATAAGCCTGCTGGACATTACAGAGTCACACCCTAGAGCCTGACCTGTGAGATGATGAACATTAAAAAAAGATAATCATTTCATTACATTTGTTCAAGCTTATATTCAGAACTTTGGATGAGGAAAGGAAGGGAAAGTGCCTGATAAATATGGTACATGATAAATATAGGTCATCACCTGAGCAGTCATCAGCTTTGCATATGCATGCACAGGGGGAGGGAAATGTATGACATGAGCTTGTTTTGTAGGATGAAGCTATATCTGTGTCTGAGGTACCCTGTGTGCTGTCTTTTTAGTTTTATTTAGCCTTCTCCCACGCTCTTCCTCAGATATGAAGAGAATAGTACAAGTGAGTGGAAACCCTAGATTTTCTTGCATGATACCTAAAGGAAAACCTCAGAATATATGAGCAGTTTAAAAGAGTGAGAACAAAGTTATCCTCTCTCATGTACTGCTAACAGTTAACATTGAAATCACTCTGAAAATCTGGGAAGAAAAGCAAAGTGGTTGAATATGGCAAATACAAGAGTAGCTAAGCTCTCTTGAGTTTGCTCATCTTCAGCTTGAGCAATCAGAGATTGGGAAAGAATTCAGGATGAAATTTTAGGAAGTCTGAAAACAAGTCTTTTGGCTCCAGTATCTCGTTTTATTTGACAAGTGAGGCAAGCAGGCTTTTCACCACAGTGGGTAGGTGTTACTCTGTCCACACAGAAGGACAGATTTAGGACCCAGACTGCCAGGTGCCATCATCCCTGGAACTGGTCATTAGTGCCTGTCCTAGGACAACAGGGTTTTAACTCAATCCCAGAGCTGTAGGCATTCAGCAGTTGTGCTGAAAAGATCAACTGATGCATGGAGCATTGGTACCCTGTATCAGCCCACAATGAGTGGGCCAGATTCAGTACCCTCCTCTTTTGCTGGAGGGCCACACCAATGCGTGAAGGAGCTGTAGGAATTCTGTGCATCAGAGTCACTTGGCTCCTAGAAATCCTGAATTACAGTGGTCTGGCTGAGAGAGCGTGTAGATGCTAAGATCGGTGTGCTGACAGCCGAGCGCAGCATCTGCAAATCCGTCAGGAGCAAAGCTCCGTGCAGCCAGAAATTCAGAAACACCGAGATGGCTGAATGCACATCTTTAGCTTCAAGGGCAGTTAACCATGGCTCAAAGTGCCTCGGGCTTCAGTTAAATGTTCGTTATGCAGTTATCAATGTAAATTGTGCCTGCTACAGCTCTTGTAAATTATAGTTAGCTTTCTGTGCTTTTTCATATTCTCTATATAATATTTCCTCAGGTAACTTCAGAAACTTAGCTCTTTTCAGCATAAAAGTTCCTAGATCAAAATGCTGTCCTTTGTATGATATATAACTAAAACTAAATATAACTATAAACCTGAAGTGAATTTTGACTGTAAATGGAAATGTAAAGATAAAGGAGTATTGTATTTCCAAAAATATTTTTTTTTGTTTTGATTTAGATTGATCTTAATTCTTTCTTATGCCTGACTTTCAAATGCTTAAGGTAAACTAACTGAAAGGAACTTCCTTCTGCCCTTAGCTGTGACTAAGCAACTCTTCCTATACTCACTACTACACGTCTCATCACACTTGGGTACCAACAGTGAGTCACCGCCTCAGCTGAAGGCCGGTAACTGATAAACAAGCAAGTCACTGAACAGGAGCTTTCTTGAGGAAAAACAAACAAACAAAGCTAATAATTTCCACTGTGTTTTGAATGAAAAGCTGGTATACCTACAGTTTAATTCATAGTCAAAAAAAAAAAAAAAACAAAACTCTGTTCCCAAGCTCAGCTGGGGATAAGGGGATGTTCCAGGGGTGATGCTGAAACCTGCAGCTCTGTGATGCCCCTGGTGTGATGCTGCTGCCTGGGTACAAATGAAGATGGGTTGGCTCAGAGTTGAGAGTGCACAGACTCTGCAGGTGGGGAGTTATAGACTAGCTGACATGAAGGCAGAGGAGCAAAGCTTTAAACCCAGAATCCCAGTAGCTGTGGTGCAAAAGCATTGTAGACAGATGGCTGGGCTGCTTTGTGACCTCCTGCAGCCGGAGAGCAGCTGGGGACTTTGTGGGACCATGTCAAGAAGCAGTTTCAGAGCCCTGCAGGAAACTAAATGTAGTGTGACGTCTTGAAGTGGTGCAATTAAAGAGGAATTCAAAGTGTAGGCAACGGTTACATGCTTAGCTTTCAGTAGTATAGTAAAGTAGAATTAAATAGAAGCATATGAATAGAAAATGTGCGTGCCTGGATGAATGGAACGGCATTTTACAAAAGGACAAAGGATTGTTCTGAATAATATTAAAGTTTAGTATTGCAAATTGCTTGAATTAATAACAATGACATTTTTAAAAGGTCAGAAATTGGTTTGAAAAGGTATCTAATATTTAAAGCTGAGTTTCCTACAGCCATGTTTTCCTGGTGTCACCTGGGACCTGTTGCCAGCTGAGATCAGGGAGGTGGGACCAGCCCTCTAGACCTGTGGGTTAGGGTGCACCAGCCTGGGTGATAGCCTTTTTGAGAGATGGCCATTAGCAGACGTGACTGTGTGAGCTACTCAGCCAAGCTGAACAAGCCTCTGGGAAAATGCATCGCCGCCCCCAAGAAAAGGTGAGGGGGGTTATCTGCACATCTCACATGAATCACAGTCCAGGTGGTAAAGCAAAAGAGCCTGCCGTGACTGGCAGAGGAGGTCCACAGGCTTCTCTGTAGACACCTGGTTGTCATCCCTTTCCTTCAGTCCTGTGTGAAGCCTCTTAGTGAGGTGCCTGGAGTATCCCTCCCCTTGGGATAAACCACATCGCTGTCATTTGTATGACTGAGCAAGGGTTTTGGGATCTCAGGCCAGGGGTATGCATGAGTTCCCTGCCTTGGAGGGCGCAGCACCAGCAGCTGGGGGCACAGACCCATCTCCTCTGGGGTCCCAGCCTCTCAGTGGGTGGAATTCTCCATCTCCCTTGGCCTGTTTTGTCAGCCTCTTCCATAGTGAGGGACTGTGTTGTGTGGAATCTCTATTGCAATGATCCTTTGCTTGGTCATGTCCTTTTATCAATTTTGTGAAATCCCAAGGTGCAGATACAGTGAGGGCTGAGTAATTATGTTGCTGCTTTTAATGTCTATTAAGTAATTAGAATTACAGAGAAAATATCAACCTCTGCTCCTCTAAAGCTATTATACTGTTAAGGCTGTTTTATTGCTTCCATATTTGTGTTAATATATTTGGTTTCCTTAAAGTAGTGCTGACTCTCAAAAAATTATTTTCTGCGCTATCACAGAAGTGGAAAAGGCATCATCAACATGTTTGCTCTTGGGTGGTGAGTCCCTGGGGATTGCAGGTGGATGGCAGCAGTTGCAGTACTGCAGTGTGAGGTTAGAGCTGGACCAAGAGATTGAGAGAACAGGAAGGCTTCTCCCGGGCTCAGCAGTGAATTAGATAAAATAGTCTGTGGGCTCATTGAAACACTGGTTGTCGCAGTGTCAGTGAACTCTCTGTTCATGAGCTGATTGGAAGATTGCAGTTTTCCTTCTGTAACTTTGAATGCCTTCCCTTCCTCTTGCTATTGTTTCACTCTGGTATTTCAGAGCTTGCTCACTGTAGCTTGTATCTCGAAATACACAAATATCAAGTTCAGCAGCAGGAAAAAATATTAGTTGGAAATTTGCTGTGGGAAGAGTTGTCAGAATCAAGTTTTTCCATTAAACGTGTGAATAAATGAAATGGCCGACTGGTTGTCCTCATCTGTTTCAGGTGAGCTGACTCAGATATTCCTCTGGATTATGGCCATGTGCTGGGGAGGTGACTGCTTCAGTTTTCTCCCCACCCCATGCAGAAGAGGATGAAGTCAGCTCAAGTTCACCATGAAACCTGGTAAGATTGACTTTTTCCTGTAACGGTGATGTCCTGCTGTTTAACTACTGAAAGGCACGTAGTGGTGAGCATAGCCGAGTTGCAGGGCATAGAGGTTTCACAGATCTCTCCAAAGCCAAAGTTTGCCATCCTCAGTGGCAATTTGTCAGCAGTGAATTTGTTCTTCAGGATTCGTGGTGGGGAGTTCAGGTTAGGTCAGTGTAGTAAACCTATCAGCTTATTTAGATGTCATGTACGTTGGTCCAGTAACAGATGCGTGCTGTTCAATGTGGTATGGCTTGTTTTGGGGGAAGTGTGAAGTGACATCAAGGATGTGGCTATTTTTTGTGGAAAGAATGAAGCTGTCGAAACCAAAGAAACACAAGGAAGTTGTGTTTTGTTTTGTTTTCTAGCACAACCAAGAGCACAACCATGCTTTCAGATGCCTTCAGTTTGTAGAGATTATGGTCCAAAGAGTTGCTAAGTGTTGCTAACAGTTTGCTGTGATGGAGGATGAAAAATAAATTAGATAAACTTTATCATTCAAGTTGGGTGACATTTAGAAAATGCTAAATTAACCTTCAGAATGTCCCCAGACATCTTGTCTGGGGAGGAGGATGGGGTGAGAAAGAAGGAAAGACAAAGACATTCAATCTGGTTAAGACTGACAATGAATGAATGCATGTAAACAAATTCCCTCAGGCATTCATGAATACGTTTCCTCATGCTCCAGTCTTTCATCAGGTAATGAATAATTTCCACATCTGTCTTACTGAACAAAACCCACCGTGGTCTGAGCTTGCAGGTGAGGAGGGAGCAATATATTTAGATTTAACATGGATGCAGCTGAATACAGAGGTTAGGGAAGAAAAAAAACAAAACACCTTGAACTCTACGACTATCACTTTTTGCAGTTAGGAGAAATGAAAACAAGCATAACTGTATTTTTGTTGATAGCACAACTTTACCATTGGTTTGTGAGGTTCGAATTTCAGGCCTTAAAACAATGAAATGAGAACTGAATGAAAAGTCAGCATGGGTTAACTTGCAAAGACCCTTACCAGCATGCCTGGTGTTCGTATGTGCCATGTTTTTGCTCCCATGCATGAGATGCATGTACTTTTTCAGGGAGAGGCGCTCTGTCATGCACAGCTCAAGCATGCTAAAGCCCTGATATCTTTCTCTGGCTGAGCCCTGGAGGGAACAGACTTTTCCCTTTCTGCCCAAGGCACTCATGTCCCACGCGTTGAGGTCCTCCCAAGGGGTGGCCTGGCCCATCGCTGATTGGCTGCAGGTGTCCTGGCATTCAGACAAGGGTGGTTGTCAAGTTGTTTCTGAAGCAGAACATCTCAATAATCACAGTGGACCACGTTCCCCGTAGGAATCTGCTGAATATAGTGCCTTCAGGAAGGATTAGCTCCCACTAATCCCTCATTCAGGAGGAAAGTCTCAGGTGTTGGTCAAGTACCAGTGGGCCAGTTTCGTACTCCTTTTGCTTTTTTTTCCTCTTTTGACAAATCCTTCTCAAAATTGCAGAAGCAGATCCAAGCAATCACACAGTGACTCAGCTGTAGAGCTAAAAGCAGTCCACATTGCAGATTAAATTTGCAATTGGCGATATTGTTGTGCTGCACTGTAAAAAGGAAAAATGACACTCTTCCTATTTGCTACATGTGAAGTGCCATATGCAAAGATTTATGTTTAGCCAGAGAGTTGCTAGAAGAGGAAAGTGAGGAACAGACATCCTCTGACAGGCTGAGAGACCATCCCCACCAATGTCTTGCTTTGCCGGTAGAGTGGTCTTGGCTGGGTGTATCAGTAGAAGAAAAGGGAGACATACACAAAAGCATTAAGAGCCCAGGCATTCATTCACAGCTAGATGTTGCAGGGAATGGAAGATTATTTCTGATCTAACCTGTGGTGTTTTTTGCCTGGAGATATAATGCTCATGATATTTTCAATCTGAAACTCCCCCAGAGCTACAGCAACTGCGGATGCTGCTGTTGCTCAGTTAAGCATTGAAAAGTTCATAAAAATTTAAACTGATTAAATGTTAGCATGGAGTAATGATTCCAAGTACCGATGTGTTAATTATAATATTACATTTAGTGTGATTGCCTTTGTAATTGAATTTAATGCACTCTCTTTTCGTTATGGGATAATGGATAGGAGTGTCCACTCTGTTCTGTGTCTCTATTTTATATACCTTATTCCTCTCCTTTAAGGTATCTGTCCCAGCTGTACATAAAACGTGTAACAACAGTGTCAAGATTTTGTCTTTTTTCAGTGTATAGTAGGCAATGTCTGTGTGAATTTCTGGTTCATTTTGAAATCAAAGGCAGAATTTCCACTGATTGCAGGAGGGCCAGATCTTTCATAGCATCAAAGTTTGTTCCCGTTACCTCGATGTTGCCTTTTAACATGTTCTGTTTTTACTGCCTCCTCCCAGGATGAGGTTAGGAATCTGCTTCACCTGGACTGGAAGTACCTCTGCTGTTTTCCTATGTCACCTTAACATGGTCTAAAAGATACCCAGACATTTTGCTCATTTTCATTAGATACAAGCAATCAACGTTTTGAGTTTGTTCCTGTCCAAAAACAAGAATATCAGGCTGTGGGACCTGTTAAAAGCTAGCCAACTATTTTACATTTGGTTCTTACGCTACCCAATGCAACTAATTATCACTAGGAGAGGTGATGCAAAGCCATGTGGAATATACCTTTTCAAAGATTTTAAACTGTTGATTTCTGTTTCTAAAACATAAACACCTCAGCTTTGGTTAGAGAAATCAAAGATGAAGAATACAGTATTTCTCATGATGATTCCTTCTACTAGTTAAACATTTTCACTATTAAAATCTGATCCTGATGTATGGTTTGACTTTGTACTACTGATGTGTTACGTCTTGCTCCACTAAACTTATTTTTTAGCACTTTTTCTTCCTGTGAAAGTTCTTAGATTTTGTTATTGGCAATCTTTTCATAAGGAAAAGAGATTGATTCTGAAATTTACTACAGTAGATATTTTCTTCTATTCTCAGGTTTGTTTAAGGCTTTTTGGGGACAGCCTACCCAAGTTTTGTAAATGCTTTTTGAAAAAGATGTGATATCCACACCAGTCCTTCCCATTGTGTATGGAAGGGTATAGAACAGCTCCTTTCTTCTACCTGATCTCTTTTGAGCCTTAGATCACACTGGGAGCTCATGCTACGTTGCTAATTTGTCATTATTCTCTCTAGATCCTTTCTAGTCTTGGGATTTCCAGCTGCAGTGCTACTTTCCCTTGATAAAGGGGGCATTTTTCGCACCTCTATGCATAGGCTGGCATTTGACTTTATTAAAATGCCTTTTGTCTGTGTAAGACTAACTTACTGTATGTCCTTGCCATGGTTTTGTGAAGACTCAGCCTTTGTCTGTACTTATTTATATGACATTAGCATCGTTTTGCAGAAGAGATATCTTTATTTTCAAATGGATGATGAGCGTACAGAATCAGATGACCACTATGAAACTGGGATGGACAGTGAAATATGTTATTTCTACATGCCCTTTTTGGCCTGCCTTCAGGCTTCAGACTGCATAACATCTGGTGGCAAAGTGACTGCTGGGGAAAAGACCTTCAGCAGAGAGCAATTGCCCTGAGCGTCCCCTGCTAGTCTCCTCGTTTTCTTCTGAGATGCCTGCCCTTTGTCTTTATAGTAAGTGGGGTTGGAGGATTGGGTGGAAAGGGCACCACGGCCACCAGGATAGCGTGCTCCAGGCAAATGACACCCTGCAACGAGGCGATGGGAGGGTTCCTGATGTGCCCTAAGGGATTAAAGGGGCCACAATGGGGTGGAAGGGAAAAGCCTCAAATGTGAGAGGAGAAGAGGCTTAATATGCCAAAATATGCTGCAGTCCTGTTGGTGCCTGGAGGGTGCTGTAAACAAACTTTCTTGGGAATCACTCTCTACTAGAAACTTTTTTTTTTCTTTTTTCCCCTCTCCTTTTCTGCAATGCATTACAGGAGAGGAGTTAAAAGGCACTTTAGAACAGAAGTGCCACTTCTGCCTCTGCTTGCAGGTATGCCACCTAAAATAGTACAAACCATAAATCACTTTAATAGAATCACTTTAATAGATAACAGCAGAAGCTTCACGAATCCTTGTGATTCAAACATCAGAGGAGGCTAATGTAACAATTCAGAAGAGGAGAACTGCAGTCGTGCATTTCGTGATTGAAAAGATCATGAACTGAATTCAGCTGATCGCATAAGGGATGTCAGTCAATAAAACAATGGTAATACGTTTGAAGGGATTAATGACTCCAGTGGTGAACATCCTGTAGCTTGATAATCATTTGTCCTTGAGTTAATTATCTGAGCCACATTAGCTTTGTGCAGCAGAGATGGAGTGGTGGGTGGCTTTCATACACCACTGAAATACTAAAATCAGATTGCTGTATCATGAATCTCAAAAAACAATGTCATGGCACTTTTATTTTGAAGCTTGGCTTTTGCTAGTGTCTCTCAAACCATCAGCAAAGCAATCAGGTATGCTGACTCTTACCCAAAAGCCTTCACTTCATTAAAAAGACAATCCTCAGACTTGGTTTGACTGTGGCCTGGATATGAGAGTGGCACATGAGCAGAGGCAGTGTCTGAGGTTGCTGTGTGGTGTGGGAGCATGCAGAGGTGTCCAGACCAGCTCTGAATCTGAAGCAGGATGGTCAGGGTCCTATTGTCCCCACTTTCTTGCCTGTTCCCTTAACCGCACACATGCACAAGGGTGCCAGAAAGCTACTCAAATGATGGACTTGAAAGTGGATTTTGACTTGTGAGTAAATCTTTCCTGGATTCTTTCCAGCCTCCTTCCCTCTCTCTCTCCAGTCTGGAGTTTAAGCTGCAGTTACCCTACAGCAACCAAGGTTTCCCCGGGGTGCGAGGAGATGCAGCAGTGACTCTTCCAACTTCTTCATGAAGGCACTGGCAACTGTGAAATACTCCAGACCTGCTTTTGAAAGTCAATGGCTTTTGTTCACAGTCTGAGGCCAGGGCAGCAATTTATTTTTTTTTCTTTCAGGACCTTTGCATCGTGTCCTATGGAGCTTGTGTTGCTTAATCCCAGTTAAGGGTGAGAAGGAGTGAAATTCAGCAGAGCTCTTATCTTGAGTAGAGAGAGGCCTATGCTGTTCCTCATTGCTTTGGGTTGTTTTTCAGTTGGTAGTTAAGTTTTATGCTTACTTGTTACTCTAAGTATACTCAATGAGCCAGGAATTACGTTATACCAATGCTGAGCCCACAGAAATACCAAGAGCAGGTAGGAAGTTGATGCAATAGTCTCGGTGTGCTCTGTGCCCTGTACTGACATTGAATATCTGGCTTCCAGATTGTTGGTATTTTATGATTTTCCTTTCTGTAGCGTAATTTGAATCCGCTTTTCTTTCTTTCTTTTTTTTTTTTTGTTTTGTTATCAGGGCAGTTTTTCAGGAAGTAGGAATGAGCTTCTAGGAAGTACGGATTCTTTTTTTCCTTTCTGGCACCTTTTAAGTGATGCTTGATTCTTAGGTTTTCTTAAACGATTGCATGTCAATGTGCACTATTTTCTATCAGTGTTTTGCTTGACTAACCTGAAAAAGTCTCTGCAACCTGTTTTTTAAATGTCAGTTTGATTTGAGATGCCAGTTAATTTGGTTCAGTGCTGCCTGAAATAGTAAATGTAAACATGTTAAAGAGGTCTTGTGCTCTCGAACAGAGCCTACATCAAGGCCTACAAGAACCAGCAAGAAGAATTTTCTTGACCTGTGACAGGGCTGGATTGACCTACCAGTGATGTTTATTTGTCACCCAACATGCCTCCTCTGACAATGCAAACTGAAGTTCATGCTGCTTTATATAAGAAAAGAAATTAAATTGATTAGATACTTTCAAAATATAGCAGCTTAATTGCCTTCAGGCTTTTGCGAAGTCTCCAGCTGGGTAGAATACTAATCTTTTCCAATTATTCTCATAATTATAAAATTATAATCATGTCTGTTTTCTGATGATTGATCATAGCTCATAATAGTTCACACTTATATTCCTTAATGCATGAATGTAGTCCTGGTGTAAAAAGCAACATAGCTTCAACTGAAGGTGACAAAGCCATGCTGAGATGCAAGAATTGAGTGTCTGGCTCAGAATATTAAACAGGTTCAGACATGTAACGCTGGATTCCCAACTGGCCCTTTCTTATACCTTACTGAGCCATATTAACAGTGTCTCTCCATACATTAAGTGTGTATCTCACTCGTGGCTGTGGGATTTGAAATGAGTATTTACTGTAGACATCAAATACTGTATGCTGCAATTCTTTCCTATCAACCTTTCTTTTTAGGGAACTGAGGCAGTGCCCTGTTACCCCCCTCTCAACTCCTGGATTAAACTAACTTGCATAAATACTTTTTTTTTTTTTTTTTTTAAGAATTCAGACATTTTTCCAGCATCAATGAGAAGTCCCAAAGCACATGAAAATCTTGTCTTGGGAGTGAAGAAAGACTGAGAAAGAGGGGTGAGAAAGCAAAGGCAGCACCAGGGTGCTCCTCGGTGTGGGTCTTCCCCCTTTTTGAATGGGGATTCATGAGCCCAAGAGGTTTTGTCGCCACAAGGCCAGGGCCTTGCTGAAATGTCTCCCCGAGTGTGTTTCATCCAGAAGATGCTCTCTGTGTGCAAAAACCTAAATTAAAGCTTTCTAAAAACTAGTAATTTCCTGCTCAAGTTTGTTAGATAATAAATATTCCCAGATAACTTTACACCCTGCTCCATGGTAATAACCATGTTAACTGCCCATTCTCTAGGAGAGATTCAGGTGAATTTTCAAGTGTTCCTGAAAGAGTGACTGCATTTGCTTTTCCTCTGTGAATTATTCTGCATTCATGTCATTTTATGAACAGTGCTAAGCAGTCACCTTTAAATTGTTATTTTGGTGGCATATCAACACTGAGCACGCTTCTTCCAACTACCTGATGTCTATGCAAATCAGTAATTCCCCGTCTAGATTTTTAAAAACTCTCTTGCAGTAATCCTTCTCTCCCAAATAAGGAGATTAAGCTATGGAATCCAAATGGGACTTACTTAGTGATATTTTCCTATTTGATCACTTTAAAGTCTCTTTTTGCTCTATGGTAGCTTCATAAAGTAGCTTTTAGCATGATCATGAGAGTCTGACTTCTCTTTAATTTTCTGTGTAATACATTTAAGGGACCCAAATCCTTTAAGTCAGGGATGCTTTGTTAATTTACAGCTACATGAATTTTTCCCTTTGGCATTAGTCTGTACTGCCCGGGAGGTGCAGTCATGCATAAATGTGTGCCACTTTTCAGGCTCTTAATTGCTGCTTTGCAGAACCATGAACATGTGTGAAGTTAGTACAGTGGCAACTCGGCTACCAGGTGTGGGGGGCCAGGTTGTATGCAAGCCTCTAGCATGGCATGAGCCATGGTATCTTGAGCAAAGAGGAAAAAGGATTATGCTTCAAAGAGTAATATTTGCATAAGTATTCTACCATCAGTATTGGGCTCAACCTGAAAGTCTGAGCATCAGCAAAAAGGTCAGCTGCTACCTTGCACTTTTCTAAAACCTGTGATGTGAGCTGGTACAGCAGAGATGGTGAGGGCATGCACACATCTGAAAGTTTTTTTGCTTTTCCAGCTTCATCAGTTTGACTACAGAAGATATGATGTCTGCAAATAAATGTCCCCTACTGATATTGTTCATATTATATCTTCTTGCTGCACAGTTGCAAAGGTATGGCCATTAGCTTGATGCAAAATGAGAGGAACCAACACCTTCCTCTCCTTCCCTTCTGTGTAAAGCACAAAGATATGTGCTTTGCCTTGTGTTTAAATCTCAATAAACAGCCATAACACAAAATAGAAAGTCTTATTCCCCAAAAGTTTGTTACTGAATTATACAATAAGATCCAAGCAAGCTGATAATTATGTCTGTCAAATTTATTCATGGTAAAATTATTCTAGGGGGTGGTGTTTGTGGCAAATGTATCACTTAAGTAGTTCTCTTCTCTTGCTCCTTTTCCCCAGTCAACATTCCAGATGTATTAACAGTCAAAATAAATATCCCTCTTCTGCTTTCTGCTTTACTAGCCCCAACAAGCCACAACCAGAGACTGTTTTTTTTTTTTTCCTTGTCCCTTCTTTTTCACGTTTCATGCTGAGTAGTCTCAACAGGGGCTCACAATGGTGCTAATGCAGCCTTAGCTCTTCTGACTAGTGCTTTACCAGATACATGTTGGGATCGTGTTAGCCCCTGCTACCACTGACTGCATTGCTGTCAATAACCAGGCACTATCTGAGCTATGGACGCACCCAACATTTTCTCCTCCACAGATGTTTCCAGCTGATGAGCTCCCAATCCGTAGTTGAATTTCTTGTAATTGATGCAAATGATTATTAGCACATATGATGGTACATTTCATAAGATTTCTGCTAATCCACTGGTAAAGATAATCCAGTTCTTCCTATGAGATGCCTCAGTCTGCTCATTTTTACTGAATTTTTTAAAGCTGCTGAATTTTAGCCTCTTTTCATTTGCATCACTTGAGTCTAAATTAACAGTTGAGCTTCTAATTATGTACCACTATAAGTAAGTCAGTATGAGGAATAAGCAACGTCTATTTGTAAATTCATGCCTGTGTTTGTATGCCTAACCCTCTACCCCCATATTTTATGCATACTCAGAATAAGATGCCATCAAACATGACAGAAGATTATCTGATGAACCATTCAGCTATAATGCTTATCTAAATTGAATGCTATGTACAATAAATTACAGTTTGCTAAAGAAAATGAAACATATTTTACCTTACAGAAAAAATTGCATCTACTCCCCAGATCAATCATGTTTCCCAAGGGTTGGTGCATAAACTGAAATCTCTCCTCCTGTAAGCACCAGGCTGTTATGTGGAATTTAGATAGCTTCTGCTGTGATTTATTTTTATCATGGGATGATTCCTCACTTGAAGAAAAAAAAAAAAGGTATTTAAGACAACAATGTATATACACTTTTTTTGTTGTGCTTTCTGCAGTTTCTTTCTTTTGTAGTTCCTATGTTTTCATCAAGTACTTCTGAAGAGCGCATGCAGTCCTTGTGATGAGTAAAGTGAAATGGCAGGTAACGTTATGCCTTCTGGCTTCTTGTGTGAAACGAATCTGTACAAACAGCATGGGTAGGACTTTCTGAAGAGACTCATAACTTGGGGCATCTTGCCAACAAGCATGTTCCTTGTGAATGCCAAGAGACTATTCTCAAGTATCTCAGGCTGGTGTTGCCCGAAAGCGCTCATCTCTTCAGAAATTCTCCACCAAAGCTGTGTTGAAAATGTTCTTTTTTTATTGAGCCACTTGTTCCTATGCTTTGAATAGAGGCTCTTGTTTTGGGAGAGGATTTTGCTGATTCCCTGTGTCTTGAAGTGTCAAAAAATATGAAATCTTAACAACTGTAAAGCTTTCTTTCTTTTTTTTTTTTTCTGGACACCAGGTCTTGAACTAAAATAAGTACTAGTCTCACTTCTTCTGCTTATGTGGCCTTCTTAGAGACTGCTACCAGTATGGGTGTGATGTTTGCAATATCTAGTGTTGTAAAGCCATATTGCATAAGCCTACTTCTGTAATCATACTTGTGGCCCTGATTCCCCTTAAAAAAAATTCATATTTAAATGTTTATGTGACTTGTAGAATAGAGACCTTCATTCACTCATGCCTTTCGAATCTTAGAGACATTTAAGGAGTCTCGGTGGAAGACAAATCAATCTGTATCATAGCAAAATATATTTGTCAGTGATATGCACAGGGGGATCAAGTGCACCTTCAGCTAGTTTGCCGATGATGCCAAGCTGTGTGGTGAAGCCAACGTACTGGTAGAAAGGGATGCTGTCCAGAGGGACCCTAACAGGCTTCAGAGTTGGGTGTGTGCTGAACCTCATGAGGTTCAGCAAGGGCAAGTACAAGGTCCTGCATCTGGGGCAGGATGATCCCAAGCTAAACACAGGCTGGAGTATGGGTTAAGAGCAGCCCTGAGGAGAAGAACCTAACTGTATTGATAAGAGAAGCCTGATATGAGCCTGCAACATGTGCTTGCAATCCAGACAGCCAACAATATCCTGGACTGCATTAAAAGAATTGTGGCCAGCAGGTGGAGGGAGGTGATTGTCCTCCTCTGCTCTGCTCTAGTGAGGCTCCGCCTGGAATGCTGTGTTCGGCCCTGGGGCCCGCAGCACAAGGACATCGAAGTATTAGAACAAGTCCAGAGGAGGGAGGCAAAGATGATCAAGGGGCTGGAGCACCTCTCCTACGAAGACAGGCTGAGGGAGTTGCAGTTGTTCAGCCTGGAGAAGAAAAGGCTCCTATCAAGTCTATGAACTCCGCTAAATGTCCAAAAATAGGCAACCAGTGTATTTGTATCAAATGGAAAAATAAAAAACAAAGAAAAGCCCATATCATTATGAAGCTTAAACCAACCAGTCCATTTTTGGGAATGTTATGAGAGGCCCACAAAATAAATGTTGTCTAGTTCTTACATACAATCTATGCAAGGTAGCTGCAGTAAAGGGTGGTGGGGATTCGTGGTTTTAATTAAGCTGGTACTGAAATTGAGATGTAACAGAACTTCATCATAATAAAAAGAGAAACCTTACTTATTTTCTTGACAATGTAAAGTCCTATGATTCTATATATCTCTTACTTAGGAAAAAAGATTTTTGTAACATAGGTAATTAAATCAATTTTATTCAGTTCTTGTTTTGCAGTGAACAAACCCAGTGTAAAGAGTCATTTAAAAAAAAAAAAAGCTGTTTAAATAGATTCCACTTGAGTAAGATTGCTAATTTTGCACAGAGAGGAGTAAAACCATGCCATGCAGCTGGTTAAAGTGCATTATTATGCAAACACTTCAAGCTGCCTTATAGTAAAATGAGTGTTGAAATCAATAGCTTTCACCCAGCTGCTAAACCCATTTGAGAACATTTGTCTTCAAACCCAGGGGCTTGGGGAAGGGGATGTCCCTTCCAACCCCTACAATTCTGTGATTCTGTGATGTCCCAATAGCTAGGGGCGTTTTACAGCAAAGCTCTGCCTGGCGGCTGGTGCTCTGTGGACCCTACAAGGAATACACAAGGCTGGATCATCAACACAACTTCTCCTGAATGTCATATGAGTTTTAAAATTTCACCCAGGCCTTTCTCCACCTCTAAAGTTCCCTAACAGCATACATGGTTCCCTCCATGATTTAAGTGGCATGAATAATGTATGTAGGGCATGAGACTGAGAAATGCTGCTGTGTGGTGGCAAGATTGATCTGTACAGCTGGAGTGCCCTGTATGGCAGCTCTCTTTAGGTAGTATAAGCGTAGTATCCCCAAAAGACTGCTTAAAAAGGGAAGGGAAACATGAGCTATGTGGATGGGAGGACCAGCTTGAGCTGAGAAGCACAGCCAGGAGAGGCAGGGGACAGCCACCCAGCCCTGCAGTCCCTTCCTCTCTGGAAAAGAGATTGTAAGTTGTGGTTGCATGTGAAGCCAAGATGTAATTACATAGATCAACACTGGTGTGTTATCATTGGGAAAGTGCCTGTGCCTTTATTTTAAGAATGGTCTCCTCCCATAATTATTTGTAAATACTTTTTACTAGTTCTGTGAGTTACATGGTACAATAGATGGCTTTAAGACCCTCTTGAAGAATAGAGAGAAGACTCTGACTAGACACTGTTTAATTTTTTTTATTTTTTTTTTTATTTTTTTGCGTTTGGAGTGCATATACATTACAGCTTGCTTGAAAACAGATGGTCAAAATGAGCCATCATGAAAGTGGCATGCAAACCCCACACAGCGAGCTTGGTCCTGGCGGCATGCAATGGCTGAAGATGCAGCGCTAGTCCAAACACTCATGCTGTTCAACAACAACAAGGCACAGGCTCTGTCCAGTTGGCTTGTGCATGGTGTCCTTCTGTGCTCAGGGAAAATCTCCACCCTCCTCGGTACTGGTCCTGGTGTGGCTATGTGGGGCATAATTTGCACTAGATGTATTCTGGTTTGGACAGGACCTGCATCTCCTGCCCTCCATCACTTCGGTCACGAAAGGTTCCCTCCAGCCTTCGTGTTCTTCTTTCCCTAAGGAAAATAAGGAACGGTCAGGATTAAAACAGGAGAGAACAGGTGGAGAGTTTAGCAACTGTGTTTATGTGTTCCCTCCCTTCCTAAGGGATAGTTAGGGTGAGAGTAAAGGAGCAGTACTCGAAGGGCGGGCAGAGGCGATTGCTGAACACGCAGTAGATGAGGGGGTTGATTGCACTGTTCAAGGCTGGCAGGTTCTGAATAATCACGGAGGCAAAGAAGCGCTCTTTGGTCTCAGGGAGGATGTTGAAGTTGTCCAGGATATCAAACAGAAAGTAAGGGCTCCAACAGAGAACAAATGCTGCAACAGAGACAGAGGAAGAGCTTGACATCAGACAGTATAACAATTTAGGGAGTTAATCACAGACACACATAGAGAGACTGTCATAACACAAATATTTTTCATGCAAGAAATATCTCTCCCTATTTGGGGTCTTATTTAAGAGAATAGTTATTAGATTGTGTTTCTATTTGTCTTTATCTTTATTTTAATGCCCATAAAAAAAAGATTATGTGTGCTCCTTTAAGTGTTTAGAGTGCTCCCTCTAGACATATCGAGGCACTCTGAACACTGCACAACACATAAAGGGTAAATAGGTAGACAGTTAAAGCATCATCACTTATAGAGAAGTGCCCTTTTAATGGTCCCGTGAGTGAGCACCGAGTCTAGAAGCACACAGCACCAAAGTGCCGCTTTGTGACAGCACTGCCTGTCACAGCCACCTGTTAAGAAAAGGCTCTTAAACACCCAGCAGCAAGGCCTGGCACATTCACACCAAATTATAGTAGGCCAACATGTCATTTTGCATGCTGGTTGGAGGTGCTGTGTAGGTGGGGCATGCAGGAAGATTTTCGTGATTCTTGTACTGCTATTTGAGAGGCATATCTGAGGAAGCTAAGAGAAGGCTGCATCATTCGTAGCTTTTGTTTGGAGGGGCTTGAAGTGAAGTGGCCATGGGTTTATCTTTATTTGCAGGCATAGGGAATGAATCTGTTTCTCATAAATTTCTGTCAAATCCTGTCACAAAGGTTATTGAAAATGATGGGACAGACAGGTCACTCAAATTGTAGGCACCTGGGTTGCAAATGTGCAGTTTTCTGTGAGATCAAACATATGTGCTCTCCCTGATGCAAATGAGTCAGCAGAAGCAGAAGTCGTGCTTCCTTTCTTGTTATATTAAGCAGCATCTCTTAGTTGGCGTATAGCTGGGTGCTCGGTGAGTGTGCGAGGAAGAGGTGAGCACTCCTGTTTTCTAGGGTAACCAAACTAATGGTGTCCATGCACAGGTACCAGCAGAACAACAAAGCACAGTGTCAACATGTGGATCATAGCACTGACTGTGAAGAACTTTAGGTGGCTTCAGAGAAAGTCCTGATTGTTAGGTGTCTTAATCTGCTTGCACATTGAGAGATGCTGTGTGCCTGATGTTATCAAGGTCCTTTGAAATATTGAGCACCCCGGTGAGCTCTTGACATCTGATGGCATTGCAATAGCAGCCAGTTCTGACAAAAGCTCTCTCTAACTGTCACACAGAAAAGGTGCTCTTGGTCTTCTGAAAGGCATGAATCACACTGGCATCTCTCATGTCTAAGGACACTACTGCTAACCGGTGAACTAAGCACCTCCAGTAGTAGCTATTATCGTGGTATCAATCAATCTGAATTTTTCCTAGGGTTGGAAAGAGAAATGATCTTTCTTGCAGTGGTAGCTGAAGGTTGTCAGCCCTGGGGAGTAAATAGCTTCTGCCGCCTCCCTGCCCGTCTCTGGCAGCTAATCACAAGCCCTGTGTGACGCTGTCTTTATTTATCAAGATAAAATGTCAGCCTCATAATTCCATCAGGATAATGTCATCTCCCTGGGAGACGGAGGACACCTGCACTGAGTCATACACGGCCTGGTTGGGCAAGGAGAGCTCGTCTTCCCACCTCGACAGGGAACATGCTTCTGACATCAAATTCAATTGCTCTGCATCTCTTGCCTCTCCTTCCTTTCCCTGCCCTGCCCCAGCAGCTTATGCAGGCTATATTCTCTAAATCTAGAAGACAACTCAGCTGTCAGGTCTCTTAGCACACTGGATTAGAAGGAGGTGACATCTTCCTTTGCTCTTTTTAGGCAATGTCCCTCCTTTACTTTCATTGCATGCATGAGAGGCTGTGAGATCACTGCACCTGAGGTGTATGTCAAGTGCCTAAAATAGGATCCTATCAGCCAGAGGAGAGCAGGGGACACGGTCAGAAGGCAAGTCAGGGGTTTAAGTAAAGCTCCTTCTTTGAACCACTTAATGCACTTTGTTTGCTGGTGATAGAGGGATCTAAGGAAAACCAGCTTCCTAACTTGAACATCATCCTCCCTCCTTCCCAGCTGCCAGCTGTGAGGCTTTTACTCTTATGTTTTTACTTACCAAGAATAATTACAATGCTGTACTTGATGGCTTTCACTTTTGCTCTGGATATGAACCCACGACTGGTGTAGCCAGCAGAGGAGGTTTTCCCATCTGGGAAGAGAATAGTTCAGTTAGTGAAAGAGCAAGGTTGGTGCATGGATGTGTCAGCATGCACTTTCACAGTCAGGACAGTGATATGCAGCATGTCCTTCCCCAGTGTAAGGAAGCAGGGGCTCAGTATTTCCTGAAATTCAGATGCTTGCAAGTCTGCTTAAGTTGGACACTCAAAACCTGAGCCCTCCAAAATCAAAAGTGGAAATGTAAGCAAAGGAGATCTCTTGAAGTATTGTGGCAGCTGCATATCCCTGGTCCTCAACACTTGGGCACATGGTCAGGAGAAACACTGATGACATGCCCAACAGTATCAATCTAACAAAAACCATTGGCCATCACAGATGCAAAAATGCAGCTAAAGTGGTGTCATAAGAGAGGTTTTCTGAAAGGAACTGGCAACTGCAGTTAAGAAAACATGAGAGAGAACCTGTCAAAACAGACTACCTGTTCACTTTTTAACTGCATTTCAATTAGATGGATTTTGAAAGCTACATACTCCATTCCCTTGACCTCTTAGTCTTTTTGATGCCTTAGATAATCGGTCATGCATTTTACTCTTCATGTTGACTCAGTAATGAAATATGAAATGCTGTTAGGTTAGCTTTTCAGAAATGAAATGTGCCTTGAATTGAGAAACAAATTCTATTCAGTCTTACACCAAGGCTGGTTGATCTAATTTCCTCTGAAGCCACACTAATGTCTATGAGAATCAAGTGCTGTATTTAAATAGCAGTACCAGCATGATTTTAATAATATGCTTGATTTCATTATTAATGTCAATTTGCTGCTCATGTTGCTGGATGAGAATAATGAGGTTCACCATAGTGAATACTTAAGAAGGTTATTTTTTCTCAAAACATATCTCAGCTCCAGTAGTCCGAGCTGAGAACTGAAATTTTAATGAATGTCACTGGAAATAAGTCTGTGTACATGACTTTTGGCACCTCTTACAAAAACAGCATATCCAGGCTTTGTAATTTGCAAGCAAAAAGTGTAAATAAAATTAATGTGGGCTTGTTATCAGTGAAACATGTTATCAGTGAAACATCCAATAGAGAAGCTTGAAAATTGTCCATACTTAATACTTCTGGAAATTACTTGACTTCCAGAGCAAAATATACCTCTTGGGTGAGGAGAATGACATTTTTTTTTTCAAGGCTAGTTGATACTTATTGTGTCACGAAGGCAAGATAATTAGAAATGGGTCCTGTTCAAGCATTTCAATGGAGGAATAAATCTTTTCAAGATTATAGTTAACAGATGTCAGGTTATGATGAAAGGATATCTGAGTAGGCACAGCAACACGTTTGGACATTTCCTCCTAAAACAGCCATGATCCTACTTCAGGCAAGTATTGGCAGCTTGGTCACCATGGTCTGATGTGTCACCACTCCCCACTTAGCTGCACTAACTACTTGTGTGCACTGCAGTCTTTGAGTTGTGTTGTAAAAAGGATTAGTGTAAATGAACATACTTCATAACTAACAGGAACGTCCTCTGGCAAGTGAGGTTCTTGTAACGATTTGTGGTCAGACTCCTTGGTCTTGACCAAAATCCAAACTTGCAAAGGCATGTGAAAACACTGCAAAAGTTTTATCTAAGTGTCTGCTATAAAATAAGTCATTTTAGAAATGAGCAAAGTTCTCAGATCTAGGATTCTGAGTTCTAGAATAACGATTTTTACCTTTTATTTCTCTCCTTGCAGATGTTTTCTATAATTTCTTGAAAGCAGATTTAGTGTCAAGGGAAAAAGTGTGGAAAAGAGTTATGAATCAGCAGTTTCTATAACCAATTCCCACCGCAGTGATGGGGTCCCAGCTCAACACCACATGTGTGGGCATTCCCAGATTTGATAGGACTGGCCAGATTCAAATCATGCGTCTGGAGACACCTGTGTGCTGACACTCACCAGGGCAGCTGGATATAATGACAGACTGAGCTTTGCTCTTCATCCAGATGGTTCGAATCACGATTGAGTATATGATGCTACAGAAGGGAAAGAGTCATTGATATTATGAAGCACAGTAAACTTAACTGACATCTTGGTCATTCATGCTCTGTCAATATACTTATCGATGTGTAAGGAGCTCACGAAGATGACAGAACTTCATAAGAATTATAATAATAGTAATGACAACAACAATAGTAAATTAAATATGACTGTCCCAAAGTACTTCTCAGAAGCAGACCTGAAGAGTTTTCACAATGGAGATTGTTATCATTGTCCAGGCTTTGCAGGTGTCAAGTCTGAGGTTCAAAGCAATGGCATGGCTTGGCCAAGATCTCTCAGACAAGAGTTCTTTGGGGATTTTGAGCTGTCTGAGGCCAAACATGTCTGGTTACCTGCACCAGGCAGGAGGCACCTTGTCCTGCACTGGGAAGTGCTCGTGAGTGCTTTACATGGGAGCTGCAAGGAGGGAACTCACCCTGAAATGGTGGAAGCAAGAGGAGGGACCTGTTTTGGATGTGTACCCAGCTCTGATCTGGTGTTATTTTGGGAATATGAAGATGATGAATAGTATGGTACCCTGGGGAAGGGAATGGGGCACAATCCATGAGAATGTTAAGTACCATGGTGCTAACTCTCACCTCTTGAGGTCCTGGGACTGAAATTGAGGAGCACAGAAATGTCAGGTATATGGGAAGATTTAGGTGATTCAAAACCAGATCCACTACAGTTTGCATATTTAGAGGGGAATATGCATATAATTTTGATGGGAAGGATGGACAGTGCTCCAGTCCACAACAACCATGGATTGCTATGGTCTCTGCCTAGGTGGTAACTGTGGGATTCTATTCCTTTAACATAGAACAGATAAAAATAGTTCCTCTCAGCTCATGAGCTATTTGAACCCACGCCCTGGATGAGGATATTACCTCTGAAGCAGTTAAAAAGAAATATTAGGCCTTGCTCTGTGTGCCTTTTTACCTGAAAGTTTGGATAATGTGCAGCTAAAATCACTGAGCAAGAGCATGCCTTTGACTGGTGACTTCCTCTTTAGTCTGCTAAGGAAGATGAAAATAATTTTAAAATATTTCAGCTAATGCACTTGGGTTGCCGTATTTTCCTGACATAAAAACCAAGCATCACAACAGAAGTCATCGTGTGCCATTTGCCAGTAATCCACAGTGTTTTGGGGTAACCTTGGGCAGCCTGACCATTAATTGCTGTAGACCTTAGCACTGAGCCTGTGAAAAAGGTACAGCTCTAGAAATTATTGCAAGGTGTTTTATAGAGATGAAAAAAAAATTTCTTACTGTCATACAGCTTATTTTTGTTGTCAGAAGAGACATTATTTTTACTAGAGCTTTCAGACTGATATATGAGCCTTTCCTATAGCAACCTCAATTCTTAGCCACGCTTGCAAAAGCAGTATTTGTGCATCCTGGGGGTTTCCTTTCTGTGCAGGTTTGGGATATCTGGTTCCCAGGCTCAGGATGTGAGAGATGGAAATTCAACGTGCAGACTGGGCTGTGCAGCAGAGCAGTGTTGTACTCACCCAGCAAGGATTTTTCATGCATCTGCCACAGACACCATCTTGCCTCCCTTAATCCCTTCAAAGGTCCAGCATGGCTCCCAGCTGACTTGAATATTTTCCTTTTATCTCCTGGCTTTTCAAGAGCCTGTTTGTTTATCAGCCAGCACACTTGAAAGTTTCTGTGTACTTTGCACTGACAATGGTTGAAAATTCATGTATCATTTCTCCTTTGATTGTTCCAATGAATCAGAATCTATTATGATGATAATTGTTTTTATCTTGAGAAAACTTCAGCCAGCTCCTGCAAGACCTGCTTCTATTTTATCTCCAGCCTGCTATCTCTAGCCTGACCTTTTTATTTGCAGTCAGAACAATATCCCCTCTGACAAAGATCTCTGTGTGTCCAGCAGGACACATTCAGAATTGCCCAAGTACCAGGACAAAGCAGCCCAACTCTGTACTCGAAATATTCAGACTCTGTCCTGCCAGCCAGGTACCACAAGGATTGAATTAGGAAAGCAGGCTCTCCACTTGCTTTCCCTCCTACCCTAGAAATCCTGCCCTCTTGGCTGCAGTCTGGTAAGAGCAGCCCTTTCACAAGGTGCAGTTGTACCAACTTGATTTTTCACACACTGGTCAAGCAACGTAGTGCCAGGTCCTAGAATACACTTGATATTTCATATGTAAGATTACATACTGTTTCATTTGAATCCTTATTTTTTTAGAAGTACGGGGGAAACATTAATTCCTTGTTTAATCTGGTGACTCCTACAGTGCTGTCAACATAGTGGATTTGTATTGGTATTTTTGCCTCTGTTCATCTTTCTTTTCTCTATAGCTGGATCTACGGGAGTCTGCTTTACTAGAAGGAGACCAGAGGTGGCACAGCAGTGCTCAGGGTGGGTGTCAGGGAAGAGGAGTCACTTAGCAGGTTAGGTATGCTTCCTAGTGACCACAGTTAAGCCTTCATCTCTCTGGGATTCCAGACGGTATTACTGCCTAATCTCTATTTTCCAGACTTTCCAGAAATATGTCACACAAAACTTATGATCGTAAGAGGCATCTCTGTGTGTGTGTGTGTGTTTCAAAGCCAAAAAACCAACCACAACAACAAAAAACCCACCCCCAAACTACAACAAAACAAAAGAGCACTTACAGAACAGAAGTTGTATTTTTCTTACAAGAGAAAAGCAGTTTTGTTTTGTTTTCCCAGAATGGACTTGTAGCTTCTTTCTTTCTGTACAAGGTGGTTGCAGGAGGAAGAGATGGTCAGTGACATCTTAAAGGGTGGGAACAAATTCCCACTTGATGGTAAATGAAGTGGCAGATGAAAAAAGAGAGGTACAGATGAGAGATGGTATTCAGATGAACGGGAGATCCAGATGTCAAATATTTTTGTGTCTGTAAGTGCTTAGTCTTCCAACTCTAACTGGGGATTCTTGGGTGCTATATAAATGTGTTGTAGTCATAATGCATACTGTGATACTGAAATATTATATTGTTTATTATTTTATTATTGAGTTGTTGTGGCCTATTATTTGCAAGTAAGGGACTAATGAAAGGGAAGAAAGAGATCAGATGTAGTAGTCACATCTGGATGGAAAAAGAAACCAAACCATTTTGAGAAGGAGTCACTCAGGCTATGAAGACCATAGGACAGAAGGGGCATGCTGTTCATATGAAAATGCAATGATTTTTCTAGCCCTGATAAGAAGCATATGTGTAGAGGTGGCAGAAAAATATAAGAATATGATATAACTCAGCAAATTAAATGCATTGCACCTCCAAAAGCAATTTAGATTGATCCAAATTCTGAAGGACTGAGATGCATGTTCACCTTTGCATGTTATTAGTTAATGGTGTTGGTTAATTTGACCCCATTGGTAATTTTGGCAGTCTTTGTCCATATGAATAACTAACTTAAGGCATTTCCTAGCTCACTTCTGTTTTGGAAAATAAAATGTCCTCTGGTAAACCTACATATTGATATTAACAATCGTAAGAATCATAGATCTATCCACTCTTTAAATTTTTTTTTTTTTTTTTAATATTTGATTACATCGTCATAGCATCCCATCCAGGCTCAGTATTTCCTATTAAAGTGAACCATTACAATGGCAAAAAGTACACTGAAGCTCCTTGTTAATTGCTTGTATTTATCATCCAGCATTGTCTATTGTTCATCATACTTTAATTGTTCAAAGGGATGCAGCTGCATTGTGTTTTATTGTAGCTAATTTACAGCACTATTTATCCAAAGACAAAAAGCCTATGTAACTTCATCCAGACAAACCATTGTAGGCATACGTAATGGGTAAGTGAATAGACAGGCAAATATTAGAACATATGTGTAAGATCTAGACTTTTTTGTTTTGAAATGGAAATTGCAGGCAAAATGATTGTGCTCATCGAATCAAGCTCAAAATAAGACCTTTGAAATTTTTATTAATATAATTTTTATTTGATTTGATTTAATTCAGATAAATACTTTTCATTTCATCTACTCATCTTTTCATTGTTATGCCTTAATTTTAGTTCCATATTTTTCCTTTCAGCTGATTTTTTTTTTCCTTTCTGACTATTTTTCTTCTGCTCCAAAACACATGTTCTCTTTGGAGTTTTGATTTTAAACAGCAGATGGACATTTTTTTTCCTCTGTACTTTAAGAGGAACTTCTGCATTTTTTTTGTAACTTGAATTTGGACTTATATTAGATGAATGTCGAGATATTGCATTTATCAGGTTAAAATACATAAAACATATTTGACTTTCATGAAAAAAAAAGCTAAAAAGAAAAATCCCTTATAGACTCTGACTTTCTGAATATCCAAGTGACAAAACACGATTATGTTTTGGCACAGATCAGAGAGTAATGATGTAGAACGGAAGCCCAGTAACTTTCCTGTCTCCCCATCACAGAACCAGATAGGCCAGGTGCAAACCCTTGCAGGAAGAAAATCTGTAATCTTGATGTGATGCATGTTTAGCAGTGGCCCAGAGGTATTCGAGTATCACAGGTACCATTCTGAGATATGCTTGGCATTTCATGGTGCAGGAGAAATGGTGTTGGTTGTCACTGATGAGACTTGTCCGTGAATAGGTGAGAACAAATTAGGCAGGTGGCCTAATTTATTTTTCTAAGCAGTCTGTTTTTTTGGAAGGTAGACAATATTAACTGCAGAAAATAATAAATTAACAAAAAAAAAAAAAAGTGGTAGAGTAGCCCAAATAAGAGGCGTCCCTCTTATTTAGAGCCACATCTTCAAGCGCTATAAGGAAGAACATGATAAAAGATATTTGCCTCTCTCTGACCAGAACTAAGGAAGAGGAGTGGAGCTTTAATATGAAAACAACAAATGCTCTCCCCTGTTCTCAGCTCTCAAAGATAACCATGTACTTGGGTTAAAAATCTCATTAGTGCTTTTCATTCCCTTTCCATTATTCAGATCCTGTTCATTTGTATTACAATTGGGTTAAAAATTCCCCACAAAACCACAAGCTGTTTGATCACTGATTGCTCTAGTTTAGAAGAAGTGGTGGTGAGAACAGACCTCTCGAGTATGGAAATCTTTCAGGACTGTTGTCGTTTTGTTCACAGATTGCCTTTTTATATATATAATTAAAAAATAATAATAATAAAAGGCAGATTGTTGTTTTCTTATGGTTCATATTTTGGCCTGGATTCTATAGGGTTTGCTCACATAGTGTCTGGGGAGTTTGCTCACCAGTGGAAGGGATTTCTAGGCTGAACATAAAGGTTGTCAGCTAAATATTGTATCCCTTGTGCCGCAGTTTTATGAACGATGCATCTCTTGTGAGTTACTGACTGTGCCAGGAGCATGTGAAATCAGCTTTGTGGAGAGCTGGAGGATGATGAGAGAAGTTTAAAAGATGACAGTACCTGGGCTATAGCAACAGAAAACTGTGCAGCCAGAGCATCAGATCCATGTGGAATTAATTTCTGCGGCTGAAAAGTAAGGTTTTATCCTTTGTATGCACTTTGGATGGATAGTGCCAAAAAACTGCTGCTGTGGGTGAATTGTTTTGCTCTGGAGGTGAGGCTTTCTGCAGATGCAGGTGGCAGAACTAATTAAGAATTAACTCTGCCAGACAGTGTCCCATATTGCATTGGGCAACCACCGTGCAGTTAGGTCGGAGTACTTCAGAAGAGAAAATAAAGGAGCTGTGCAAGCAAATCAAGTTATTGCAGAAAAGGTGTGCAGCCTGCACTCTAAGGCTTTGCTTCCTCACTAAGCACTTGACTGCTGCCTTATTCACAATAAATTAATATTTCATATATGAATTCATTTTATATATGAATTTAATATGAATAAACCTGCTTCTTAGAAACTGTTACTTGACTTTTCAGTTGCACATTTGTGGATCATCTCTCCATTGTCACATTACAGCCTTATTCTTTGTAACATCTTCACCTAAAGACCACTAAATTCAGAAACCACAAAACGCCTTCCTCTCTTGACTAAATAACACCTCTCATTTGTATAATTAATCTTTCAACAGAGTAATGCACATCCACTACATCCGGACATTGTGCCTGTCCTCTCTCTCTTGCTCACTCCTCTGAAACAGTGTCTTGTTTGTGACCAGTCTGAAAGAGCATCTGGAGGTATGTGGTGGAACAGGGATTTTGCAGAGAAATGGAGTCCCTGCAGACAATAATGGCAGTTCTTGCTGCTCTTCAGCTGCAAACTGCACATCAGAATATTTATATGCTGCAGTCATATTAGGTGGATTAGTTTTAAACCTCTGGACTGACAAACAATTTTAAAGAAATAGGTGTTGTCTCTTGAGGCTGCATTAGCAGAGGTCCTGAAGATGTGTCGGATGGGATTTTGCAACCTTTACTTGTATGCTTGAATAGCCAAAACTTGAAAACATGGCTTTAAAAATAGCCAGTTCTTTCTAAACTGTGTGGTATTTGTTCACAATGCTTCTGCTGATGGTCATCCTCTTTGTCTACAGCTCTAGACATCCCTCTCTATTCTGAAGGAAATAATATAATTGACAACAAATAAGTGGCCATAAAGCATCCTTCCATGGCCCACCTGCTTCCATCCTCCTAGTGCCCAGCACCACTTAAGACCTGTAAAAATTTTTTCTTCTTGCTGGCAGGGAGGTGGGAGAGCCTGTGCTGGTATACACTGAATCAGGGACATGTTTGAATCAGGAGCAGGCTCTGCCCCATGACCCTGAGGCCAGTGTTTGAGGTTCCTGCCCTGCCATAAGCTTCTCATGTGGAAGTCACTTAAGGTTAAAGCTGCAGAAATTTTAGGATGTTTTGTTCATCTCTCAGCTGTCAGGGCAATCTTATGAAATGCTGGTTTCACTGCCTTTCCCTTTCCCCTCATGTCTTCATCACCTTCTCGCTTCTGGAGATTTACAGTAAGTCAAGTCACACATTTCTGGCAGGGAGGAGAGGGAGCGTAATGTCAGCAAATCAGAAAAAAATGTTGCTATGTAGCTTGCCTGTCCTTGGGAAAAACAAACAAACAAACACTTTTATACTCCAATAAAAGAAGGATTGTCTGTCATAGAAAATGTATGGATCTGTAAGTCTGAGCATGAAAGAGATGTTTTACACACCGGTGGAATGATAGATAAGTTGTCAGGCTGCTGGCCTTTTCCCTGAAACACTTAAGATGCTGGGTATAATTTCCTGCTTGCTAACTGTTTAAAAATTTCAAAACAAATCTCCTCCAGAAGTGATAGACAGCCTCAAAGTTTTCTGGTGTTATTGCTTTTACCATTAGATTGTGTGTGTGTGTTTGTGTTTATTCTTTCTGCTGGCAATAACAGGCTGCAGATTCACCCACATTTTTACTTATTCCCAAGAATACTTTTTGGTTTATTTAAGACTAGTCAAGCTTTAAGATACAGGAAAAAAAAATACAAAGAGAAATGGTCCTGTCTAAGAACAAAGAGCAATTGGATAACCTAGAAGCTGTTTTTCTCTATTCTATGATGCCCTTTCTTTAAGGAGAAATTTTAATGATTTTGTTCTTTGTCTGTGCATTCTGCACAAGAATGGGAAGTTTAGCAAACTGATGTGTTATAATCAAAATATAGAAGTCATCCCTTCTCTTTAGGGAGCAACACTGAGCAATGTTGAAACCATACTAAAAAGTCAGGTAGATGAATTCAAGCACCAAAATTTCCTTGCTCCCATGCTTTTGGTTCTATCAGAGATAAATCTGTTTCTATTAGAAGCTGCGGAACTTAATCTCTGTGATTAAACTTCACAAAATTAAAAGGTATCACTCAACAGGAAAGGAACTAAAACCATGGCATGGTCTTTAATATTTAGCTTATGTAGCTTTTCCTGTCATCACCTAGAAAAGATCAGCATCCCCCCTGCTCCCACCTGAAGTGTTAATGAACAAGAATCTTATAGAAACTTGGTGGTCTTGAAGGTCTTTTCTAACAAAGATGATTCCATGAGACTCATGCCGGGAGTCTCAGACCCACTGGAAAAGCAGAATGACCAAGAGAGATGTCTGACAAACATGCAAACAGAGCTCCTCTCTCATAGCCCAAGTAGTTGTCACCAAGGTATGCAGAAAAAAAGGAGTCCCAGCAAGTCATCTTTACCACTAAGAAGGAGAGATTGACATGAAGAAATTCTATCGTAACCTTGCTACTGAAAGAGAACATAAGGGAAAGAGAGGTGAAGAATATGTCTTCACTGAGAGCACAAATTACTGCCACCAGCAGCCTTTCAAGGCTGTTAGTTACAAAGCTGCGCTCCTCTTCCACAGGAGTTTTTGACTGCTCATTCCAACCGGTAGCTCCTCAGGGCTAGATCATTTTTGTTTAATGTTGGCTAATGGCAGTACCTGAGAGGAAGGCAATAAATTCACTGATAACCAAGCACAGTTTGGGATATTGGCTGAGCTCAGTTTAAAAGGAGATTCTGCTGCAGATCACCTTTGTTCAAATTTCCCATTACAGAATGGGAAGAATTTCATTTCTTTGTATTTTAGCAGTGTTTGACAGCTTCAGACGTTTAGGGATTTCTTTCTGACCCTGATGAAGAAACACTCTTTTAGTACTATGAAACTTGAGAGCACTTTAAGTTAATTTCAGTTTAATTAGCCTGTGTGGTTTCTGTTCTTTTATTAACACAATGTTTTGTCATAATAGCTAGAATAGATTCATACTGTATTTGTAAAGATATATTTCAAGATATTTCAAGATAATTTCAAAGATATATTTCAAGCCTGAAGCTGCAGAGATAAGTGGACATACTTAGTGATTCAATCCTTGTTCAGAAAGAATGTTCCCAGCTATTAATACTGCATGGAGAGCACCCAGGGCAAGCACAGCGACCCGTGCATTACATGATGCAAACCGAAGCCACTATAAGGCAGGTGTGGAGATGAAACCGTAATGAATGAGTGAAAATAAAGCATTAAGCCGACTGCATGCTTGACAGCTTTCATCATGCACTCCCACCAGCGGGCTTACCTGATAATGATCAGTGGAATGAAGTACACCAGGAAAGCAACCACCGTCATGTAGGGTATCCAGTAGGAGTCATCGGGCCAGAGAGCCCAGCACTGCACTTCCCCATTGGAGAGCTGCCGTTTCCCAAAAATAATCAGAGTCGGTATCGAAAACAGGAAAGAGAGGCTCCAGGCCACTCCAATAAGAACTTTCGCCTGTCTTTCTGTTCAACAGATTCAAATAGACAGTGTTAATGGGGTTGCCAATGAGGCTGTCCCTTTGAAGCAGAACTGAGAGAAAGGTGGGGAGGAGCAGACGGTGTGAAGAAAGGTGTTTTCAGTCTGAAGCCAGTTGGTGCTGAGAAGACTGCAAGGGAGTGTGGGGGTTCGTCTCTTTCTCATGGTAAAAAGTCATTTAGTTATGATTTTTTTCAATATTCTTAGGGCCCATTGAATCTGAAACGCTATGGGAAAGGCATGGATGAGGGTCAGCAAGTCAGAAACCTGAGAAGTAAAACATTCCTCTTGGCCACCAAGGCAACTTCATGAACGAGTGCAAGGGACGACAGGCCTGCCCTGAAGCACGTTCGTATCTGGGCACCGCAAAACAGAAGTCAGTATGGAGACAGACGGAAAAGAAGGAGCCTTTGAGCTACAGGTACCTGAGTAAGGTTGAGACCAGGAAGGGCTACTTAAAATATACCTGGGTTGGAGTGTACTGGATGTACTGGAGGGGGGAAATGTCCTCCTTGGAATGGAAAATTAACATTTTGATGTATCTTGTAGGGAGAAGACTCAAAAAAATATTCCCTCTCAGGAAACAGAAAACACATCTACTTAGGGTGGAAACAAAACTGCACAGCCATCTGCTCTTGACCCCAGCTGCAACTCTACTGCCCCAAGGAGAAGTGATGCTGGAGAGCCCAGGCATGTCCTGCAGTTCCCCATGGCATAGTGGGGACCAAACCCAGCTCCAGTTGATGGACACAAGCCCAACCACGCCAAGGGTGGGCAGCTAACCATGCAACAGGGAAACAGGATTGCGGGCTAGTGCTTGAGTGCTCAGCCCTGCTTTGTTTGCTGCAATAGCCATCCACTAAGAGATCCTGCTGGATTTCATGTTGAGGAATGGAAGTTCAAGGATCCCAAAATACTTGGTAGATTTGGGTTACTGTTTCTACCTTTCTCTTGTCCTCCTCTACTGCCAAATGAAGAAAACCAATAGAAAATCAAATGATGCCCGGTGGCTCCTATGGAATTTTGTAAAAATCAACATGTTGGAGAAAACAGCCCCAAAGATTTAATTTTGACAAATATGTAGCTTTTGGTAAAATCTCTAACTGAAAAGTATGGAGAGGAGGGGCTGATCTGTGGAGTATCAGTGATTCTCAACAGCAGTTATTCCCCCCGCCCCCCGGAGTCATATTGCTACAGAAACAGATGGGGACAAATTTTTGATTTGGGAAGCTTTGGTGCTGAAATACTTTATTGTCCTTCTTGTCTACAAAATACCTGGAGTTGTGTGTGAAACAGAAAATCATTTTAAATTATGTATATCAAGAAGAACATCTTTTCTCCTTGAAGCTCAAAGAGCAATATAAAAGCATGTGGGAGAAGCATTCAAAAAGTAATTTTATGCTTTATAAAACATCACTTGCAAATATTCATTTATCCTGCTCATCTTTAAATGCTACCCACGTTCAGCAAAATACGGTCTTGCTAATCCAGGGCTTAAGGGAACTTTTGTGACATCCACTAAGTGAGAGGGTTAGATTAAGTCTATAAATATTGCACAAGCAGAGGAGAACCATAAAGTTTCCCAAAGCATAACAGAATAAACTTAACAAAAGGAATATTAACAGCTTTACAAAATATCTCCTGACAGAAAATGCTTTTAGGTGGTGAGGAAGCTACTTAAACAACATGCTACAAGCCTCAATGGGGCCCAAGTGTCTATTTATAAGGGGGAAAGGTCATTCTTGGATAATGTATCTTATTTTTTGCACTGTGTAGCTACACCCTTAATTTGAAGTGAAGTGGGCAATTTGTGCTTGGCAAAAGCGTTGTTTTATCTACACGTTTTAAAAAACTTTAGCTGCAATGTTCATTTATTCTTTTTTTAAAACATTCTTTGTATTTGGTAGAAAATGACCTTGCCAGTCTAAAGGGCTTTACAGGCTACTGGTAACATATGGATAATTTTTTTTTTTATTGGGCTAATGTTAATCAGCTGCCTCATAAGCAGGTTTTTTATTATTATTTTTATTTTATTTTTGCAAATGCTCTAGTATGCTCCAAATGCTAGCAAATTCTATAACTAGGGCTATATAAGTTATAGATGGAATAAGTTATAGACAGAATCAAATAAATAACAGATTTCTAATATTCTGTATAATACTCTATATAATATTCTGTATAATATTCTATTCACCCCTGTCAGTATTTTCCTCTAAACATAATATTGCTCTTTATATGGAGAGTTTTCCTTGCTGGAATGGTCAAGATGAACATCCAGCATTAGGAGGAATCTGTCACAAGCTCTTGTACCGACTCTCCTAATGGACCTGTTCATGTCCCCTTCCCTTTTGTTCTGCTTCTTCCATCTGTATATTGCAGCAGTGTTTTTTATGCACATCTGTCTGTTCTCAGCTCCATGTGGAGGAGAAGCACCTTCTGGGGGGAGTTTTGCTCCCTACTGCTATCCTGCTGCAATCCTTTCATCAAGAAAGTGCCATTTCAAAATTAGTTTTTAAGTCTGGAGAGAGCTGTTATGATCTCAATGACCTAATGGACTTGAGCATTTGCACCCCAAAACTGTGCAAGGGACAGTTTCCACCTATTTGGGTTCTGTCTTTTAACTCACAGCTAGTAATTAAACACATATACGTATTTAAAATTGTTTTGACATTTTCTAAACAAAATGATTGACTTTTTTTTCCCCCTGAAATGATATTTCAAGGTTACATTATTTCTAAACAGGGTAAAGATAAATAACTCTTTTGTTTCTTGACTGAAGGATTTTGGGGGATGAGCATTTGATTTTGGAAAGAATATACAAGCGTTTACAAGTGTTATTTTCCACCAGTTGACTCACAATTGTTTTTACCATTTCTTTGTGTCATTACCCATGACAAATTCTTGTAACTCTCTTTGTTCTCCATTTGCAAGACAGCTAAGAGCTGCACACATGGTACCTCTGCTAGGAACAGCCGGGTGCAAAAGGCTAGTGTCTATACATACATATTCCAGGAAGTTTCTGTGGTAAATATGCCTCCTTAGATCATTCTTCTGAATTTACCACTGCCTCCTTTTTCCCATTGAAGATATGCAGGTAGCTGCATGATCTTGGCTCCATGACAAGACATTTGTTGGTGGTACCAGCCCTGCTGGAGGCACGTGGTGCTCATCAAGTCCCCTCTTGCCTCCTGGCATGCCAGATCTTAGCAAATCACCCTGAACCACTTGGGCTCCAGTAAAGGTGATAAGGGGAAGAAGGCATGCTTGTTAATCCTCCTAGGCTTATTATCCCTTTGCTCAGCTCCTGTACGACCCATGTTGACCAGGTGACTTTGGCTGGAGTAATAGTGCAAAGAACATCTTTTGCAATCCATGGGGCACAGGAGGAGTGACCCACGCTGTAGTGGGGCAGGATGAGGTTTGAGATCTCTGAGGATTGCATCCCACCAAGTGTAGGAAGAGTCTGATGGAGAAAAAAAACCTCTTCCAATAAGGGAAAAAGAAAAAGAGCTATTGAATGCAATTTGTTCTTTAACCTTTATCAAATTTTCCGTAGCAGCATCAACAACAAAAGTTCATGGATCAACATCAAAATGGTTGGCAAAAAGTACTGAAAAAAATCTTTACTAAGCCCAGGAGGTAATTTAACAATGTTACTTTTCTCCTATGGTGCCTGAAGAAGAAATATCAGTGGGTCTGTCCGGTAGCTAGCCCTGCTCGGCCAGCAGCCAGTGTTTTAGGTGGTTTATGAACCTTCCCCAGCCCAAGGCTATGGGAGCTGCAGAGCAAAACTGCATCTAAAAACCTACTGATATAAAAACTTGGTATCAATCCTTCCCGCTTTGAAAAAGTCAGTCCGCATGCTGGGGAATATTAGGCTGAACTTCACTCAAGTATTTGAAGTTTTCAGGCCTTAGCATCTGCCAGAGCTGCACCACTGCCTGGGCTGTGTTGGATTCATAGGTTTTTAAGGCCAAAGAGGACCATTATTCTGATCCCCTGAATAGAGCAGACTGTCAAAAATCATCATTATTTGGAAACAAAAATAATATTTCTGTCTGATTGCAATGCATCTTCGAGCCACCATGGCTCTCGTAACCGTACCCCTTCCACCTCACCTGCTATTAATATTTTTCACTCAGTGCAGCATTCTTAAATTCAGACTTTAAGCTCTGTAGGAAAGAACTCACATTCTTTAAATTGTATTGCTAAGCAGACAAGGGGTATTTGAGTGCTGCAAAAATAACAGATGGAATTTCAAAACAGAATAAATATCCAAACTTATTTGCTATAGTTTTCGAAGTTCTCTTATCATATCAATTCTCAATACCATATATTCTCTATCCAAATTTTTTTTTCACGTGAATAGGTAATATAGTTGTTGTATCTCCTACAGACAGCTTAGCTGTACAAGGGTTACCTTTTGCCCATAATACTTTGCTCAAAATGCTGGAAGATAATGAACCCCCTGTACTTTTTAAAATGTCATTTCGTTCTTTGCTAACACAAAGCTTATAAAAAATTGCCAAGGGCTAAGTGCAGCTTAATACATATTGAAGCCACAACTCTTTTGCCATTTGGAGAAATGTAACAGAGTCCAAATATTGCTACAGCAGGAATAAATAATTCATGGCACAAGGTTAATAATTTTGAAAACTTTCTTAGTAAAATGAAACTAGACAATACTATCCACAGCAATAGCAAGACATGGAAATTCTCCTACCTCCTTGCATGAACTTCATTGGATAGACAATGGCATGATACCGGTCTATGCTTAGTGACACGAGGACATAAGTTGAAGCATATAGAAGGACCACCTGGGGCAGAAGGTATAGAAGACAGAAATGAGACACATATATTGCAGAAAATAATGCCAGCTATAGTACCGGTCTAGGGATATTCTAGGAATATATGAAAGCTTTTACGGGAGAAAAGAAAGAAAAAAAGGAGAGGAAAGGAGAGGGAGGGGAGGGGAGGGGAGGGGAGGGGAGGGGAGGGGAGGGAAGGGAAGGGAAGGGAAGGGAAGGGAAGGGAAGGGAAGGGAAGGGAAGGGAAGGGAAGGGAAGGGAAGGGAAGGGAAGGGAAGGGAAGGGAAGGGAAGGGAAGGGAAGGGAAGGGAAGGGAAGGGAAGGGAAGGGAAGGGAAGGGAAGGGAAGGGAAGGGAAGGGAAGGGAAGGGAAGGGAAGGGAAGGGGATGTATTTTCACCCAGATCTTTTTCTGGTCTACAAAATTTAAAGGATTTAATACGTTTTAATTAATCATGTTTAAACTTTAAATGAATACCTTTAGCATTCAGCATTTCTGATGCTATCAAAACGTCTGTACAGCATTTTGTTTGGGTTTATTGCTGTGGGGGCACAAAGCCATGTGAGCTTGGGCGTATAGGGGAGCATGTGGTTCCTGTACCTGTAAGTAGCGGATGACTCTGCAAACGATATCAGGAGCCATGAAATCTCCTGTGTAGCGCCAGATGATGTCAGTCATTATGTTTATGAGTCCCGTGAATGAATCTGCAAAGGAAAGCCACCAAAGCTATGTGAAAAGAAATGCACACAAGGTGCAGTTTAGTCATGGAGGCAAGGAGGATCCTTGGAAAATAGCAGCTCCCCCAGCCTTGAGGGGGATGCTCAAGGAACTGGGAAAACCTGAGAAAGCACTGGAAGTTTGGTGCTTTTTTGGTCTCATTATTTTCTTAATTTGAAGCCTGTCCATTTGGATAGATAAAGTGAGACTGGTGTAAGTGTCAGAGCCTGCAGCTGTGTTTGTGGTGCGGTCAGGGGAGGACTTGTCACTGCCACTGGGGTTGTGGCTCAGGATGGCTGGCATTTAAAGCAGGCTGGATGAGCTGCACCCTAAAAGTGCCTTTTTCTTTCCATTGCTTATAAAAGAATGTGAAGTGACCATCTGAGAGGGCTTCAACAGCCCTAGGCTGGATGTGGACCCTGGTCTACGCTGGCATCTCTACTGAAGATGCCTAAAATTAACTGAGATCAGTTCACCCTTAAATAACAACTTGCTTTTTGTGAATGGAACTACTTAAGAAATCACCCATGGGCATTACTCCCCTGTATACCTAAATGTTTCAGGTCCTTCCACAGAGATGTGGAGGGCCTGATCCTGCAGCACACCAGATATATGCTCCTCCAGTTCACTGCCTCCTCTTAAGACCCCTGAGCTTTTCCATGAGGAGTGGACAAAGTATGATATTGGGAAGGTGTAAGTTAGTGCTTAAGTGTATCGGCTTGTTCTCAGCTGTACCAAATATTGAACTACCTAATGTCTGTTTTACTTCGCTTTTTATTTCACTGCAAAAAGAAATATGTACCTTGTGAAAGCACCCAAGGTGAAATCCAGATGCTGCTGAAATTAGCTGGAGTTCTGTAAGGATTTTATTTGCAAACTTAATTATTTAATAACTAAGCGCACCCTGTCAGCTTAAAGTTAACCTACTTATGTCTGTACTTCTCCTGCAGTCCTCATGCACCAAAATGAACACACCTCAGGCCACCTTTAATTGTTTGAGGAGATCAGAGGAGATATTCCAGTCTTTGTTCTGCTACTTATTGAACAAATGAGCATTTACAGCAATGCAAGTTGTACAAAGGGATTGCAAAAGCTGTTATTGCTCTTGAGCATATTGGCAATATTAAGTCTTGTACTTAAAAGCAGAATAATAAAATCTCTTTCCCTTTAGGACAGGATAAATGTTTTGAGTGCTGTACATAGACACGATGGTGCATCAGTGTAGTGTTGTGCTGCTTACAGTAACACAACACATTGCTCTTCTTGCACAAGTTAACATAAAGGAAAGGAGCAGGCTGGGAAAATATTCTGTGCAATTTGTGAGGAAAAAAAAAAGCTTCAATCCACATTAAAAAAAAAAATAGAGCAGTGAGGTAAAATGTTTCATTCTGATACCACCATTTTGCACATTTGAGAACTGTCTGTAAAGTTTTATATAATTATATATTATAATTAATCAGAACATTTTGGTTTGAAATGTGTGTTTTTGGAAATCATACATTTCAAAAATTTCAAAACATCTTTTTTTCAAATAGTAAATTGTTTGAACCAATATTTTCATGCAAACAGGTGTGGTTTTGTCAAAATGTGTCTATTTTAATCCCTTTGAAATTCCAGAAATTCTAGACACTTATAGCTGGAAATTGAGATCTCAACTTAATGCTGTAGAAGCAATGATCTGTTTTGCTTTATTGGAAAACTAAGATTTTATTTTTTTCCTGTATCAGTAATCCTTCATCTCCTTTTTCATCCACTCTTGATTTAAAATGAAATTAGAGCAGAAATATTATTGCTGATGCAAGTGAACACAATATTTCCCTACTTGTGGCTTTATCTTATGGCAATTATTTCAATATCTTTCAATTAATTGTTGTTTGTTCTTTCCTCTCCCAGTATTTCCCAATGCTATTTTCTCTCCCTTCTCTCTTCCCTTGCCTCTGGTGGGAGGCTGGGTCAAGGATGACCTCCAGAAGGCCCCTCCAACCAGCATTTCCATGTTCGCAATTCTCACACCTGCTCAAGGCAGCAGGAAATCCTGTTTTGAAACCATGCCTTAAATTTTGCTCATTGATTATAGTCATGGGGGCAATGGATGGCTGTTTCTCTAACGAGTATTACTGGCTTTAAGATTTTATTGAAAAGATTGTAGGTGTCTGTAATTAAGGTGGTCTTTTGAAGAAACCACAGGGTTTTAAAGGGGAAGCATTTTGAAGTGAAATGTATTCTCTAGCAGTGGTTCGAACCCAGCTCTTTCCCTCTCCTTACTCCTGAATTATTGATTCATATTCCTTCTCTCCAGTAACGAAATATTCATCAGTTCAAAGTAATACACATCAATAGAAATTCACCTCAGGATATCCCCCAGTTTTTGACTGTCTGAGCATCTGCCAAGCAGACAGTAAATGGGGGCTCAGCTCCCCTGGGGAGGAGGAGGATGAGCAGTCTGCTCTTTCACCTTCCCATCTTAACGCTCTCTAGGGAACAGAGAGGCAGAAGGGAAGGCCTCACCTCTCACCTTCTCTGTTCTGACCAGCATTTTGTCATCCCTTTCTGACTCACTTGGGAAGTATCTTGGAGGTGCATGAAGGGTCGGCATCCTGGCAGTCTCTGGGAGGCTGGCTGTGATGCTGCCCAAAATCTCACTTCCAGCTAATGCCTACCTCAGCTGTTCAGTTCGCATCCCGAGTGTGTTTTTAAACTGCAGGTGGCCCCTACTTCTCTGGCTCATGTCATGGAGCAAGTGAATGAGCTTTCACTTACAAATGATGCCTGAAGGTGCTCTCCACCTCACGTGCCATGCAGCTGCCAGCCAGCGCTGAGACTACAGGGGGAATTACCCTGCTGAAGTGAACCCCCTGCATGCTCAGTGTGGATGTCAGCTCCATCTCCTTCACTCTACAGATCTGATCCAGCTGCACTGCAGCAGCTGCCAGTGTAATAGCGATAGACTTAAGTACTTTAAAGACAACTCAAAACTCTCTTTCCCTTTAGAGCCCTTGAGCGGGGTTTTCAGGTGACTGCAGAGGCTTTTTAAGCAAGGTTTAAACTTCCCAGCTGCCTTGTGCTGTCAGCCAAAGCTCCTCACACCTGGTGGTGTAATTTCGGAACACTTTGTGCTGGGTTTCTGAGTCTCTGGGAAGTGCGCGGTGGGCACTTGGCAGAGCACGTGTCCCTGGGCACAGCGCGCCTCTGTGTGCCAAAGCAGATGCAGCCATCTGTGCGCGCGCACCAAATTAGTCAGAGTTCTCAATTCCCTTTAATTATGGAAACACTGCCCCACATAACAACCTCATGCCCTCTGAACTACCAAGTACTGGGCCAATTTTTTCCCCTATCATTTTCTCCAACACATCTGTTATTCACTCTCTACCCAGCTAACTGATTACCCCTATACCAAGCATACATGTGAGCTCCACTGATAAAAGCACCATGTTCGCTTCTTGCCCTGAATGTGCCATTCGTCTTTTTCTTGCTTTCTGTGTCCTCCTTCCTACAGTACCACAACAACCCATTGCAAATTTTTATTAGTGGTTTAGGCAATAAATGTACTGGACATTATTCTTATGGCTCATCATAGCCATGATAATTAGGCTTCATATTTTCCATACCTTCACAGCATTGCTTTAGCCTTCACACGCAGCCTAAATCTGCCAGTGCTCTACATCTGAGACACAGATCATGAATTGCCAGCAGAGCTTTAGTCACCGGTGGATGAGTCCTCCTCACCCATGTATCATCTCAGACGCAATTACAGTCATTATCATTATGTCTTGAAAATCCTTATCTATCATGTTATTTGAATTGCTTTTGCTACAGATTAGTGTTTAGACATCAGCTATTTCACTTATGTGATCTCAGCAGATCACAAGTTCACCTCAAGACATGTCACTGGAGTACATCACTGACATCCGAAATGGTAAAAGCTGGGTATCAGGAACCAATGTAGCCAATAATTCACCCTAAGTCTCACTGTCCCTTTTGCTGATAAAGTTCTCACTGATCCCCACTGAGCTGGTGGCTTGCTCCTTAGGTACCAGTGTTCTCTTATTGTTCTTTCATTTCCCAGGCCAAAGGATACCAACCTCTTCCCTAAAAACAGCAGTGATCAGCCTTCATTCATAACTATGTGTGAGTTTGTCATTGCCACTGTTTTCTTAATACTATTTTTTACCTAGAGGCGTTTGTACTGTGGTTCTCTGCATTCAATGCTAGGCAAGAGTGTGACTACAGGTTCATTTAATTCCTCAGAAAAACAGGAGAAAAATCAATTAATGACATATATCCTCTTTTGATAGAAAATAAAAAATACCAGTAAGTGATAATTTTGGACTTTTAACATGATCCAAAAGCGTATTCACAAAATTATGCAAACAGAATGTTTCCTTGCTAAAGAGAAGATAACAGCACTAATGTGATGCAGAGTGTAGCCGTCTGCTGTTGAGAGGAGGTGGAGTTTCCAAAAACATGATTTAAAAGAAAAATTCCGTGAGACTTCAGTAATAAGAAAAAGTAGAGGGAGGCAGGCATGGAGCAGAGGTGGATTTGCCTGGGGTGCAGAGGGAAGAAAAAGGGGCTGTGGGGTTCTGCACACACCAGGCATGTCTGCAGCCCCTCAGCTCTTTCCTCCCCATCACCACCATGGCCACAGCCAGTCCTCCAAGGCACAACTCGTACTTGCTTTATGAATCTGCCAGTGTTTCTAAAAGCAGCTTTTAACCAGCAATTATTAAAAAGACCAAGAAGCAGTCTGTTTTTCCTCGAGGAGGCTGAACCACACTGAACACAGTGCTGCAGCTTCTGAGAAATTTGGCAGGTGCTGAAACCAGATGTGAAAATTCTAAAGACCCGTTCTTACCCAAGTCTCTCTTGTAGTCAGTAAAATCCCTTTGGATTTTTCTGGGTATAACTGAGTGTGAGACCTTGCTTCTTTGCATTTGAGTATGGGAGCCACTTGATTTATGAGGTTATTGCATAAGCTTGTGTGTTGGGCACTGCCTCGTGTGCCTGAGGAGTATAAAAATGTGAAAATACAACACTGCCCTTGGAGGGACAAATTTGAATGCAGGTTTGCTATCATTTTGAGTGAGACAAATTTTCATAGTAAAAAAAACTGCACTGAGATAGAAGTCCATTATGGAAAACAAATGGAGGTAATTAGCAATCTAGCATGGGAATACGGACATGTTACAACTGCCCCGGTTAATCTTTTTATAGAAATTCATTGAATTGATGGCATTGCCCAAGGGATATACCTAGTGCAGACTTCAGGATATTTCTTTCATTACAACCAAAGAGTTTAAAACAAAATTCTGTGCTAGCAAGGCTGCAAGAAAATCCCTCCATCATTTGATTATTTCTGCTGACACCACTCTTCCCTTAAGTCATTTCCCTTAAAGATGCTGAATGTTTTTCCTGTCAGAAGTGGGGAGCAGATTGCTGGTAAGCTGCCATGGGTTAAAATGCTCCACATGTCATTTCAGCCACAAACTGATCTTTCTTCACCCTGATGAGAGCAGTCCTTTTAAGGTGGATGTGGAGACCCATGACTTTTTGGTGAAGCCAGTAGCTAGTGCCTCTTGCTGAAATTTCATTCCTCTTTTCATGTAATTTACTGAGTGTTCCTCATTGTAGCAAGGGATGTTTTGTTGTGTTTTATTGACAGTACCAGACTGCAGAAGGCACAGCAGCAGTATGGCTTGTAACACAGGTTCCTCCTCAGGGCTGGGCGCTGGCTCATTTTCTGGGGACATCACCATGTGTTCCCATCACCTTCCTGTCCCCAAAGAGAATCAGAGGCAGCAGTTTCCTAGCCCTTGCCTGCCTCTCTATGGAGTGATAGGCCCTTAAAAACAAAAATGTTTTAGAAATGAACCCTAATGCAGCAATAGGGACCTGTCTGTGATATCTGAAGGGACATGGCAGCTGTTGCCAGTCAGATC